>NW_020884884.1:2074705-2276633 GCF_003945725.1 Corapipo altera
AAAGAAAGAAAGAAAGAAAGAAAGAAAGAAAGAAAGAAAGAAAGAAAAGAAAGAAAGAAAGAAAGAAAGAAAGAAAAGAAGAAGTGGAAGTTATAATGTAAGACAAGATCATGTTGCAGGAGAGATCACAGTCCTATATCATCATTCAAGTCCCTAAAGGGGGCCTACAAGAAAGGGACTGTTTATAAGGATATGTAGTGACAGGAAAAGAGGTAATGGCTTTAAACTGAATGAGGGTAGGTTCAGATTGAGAAAATATTTTTTTTACTGTGGAGGTGGTAAGACACTGGAACAGGTTGCCCAGAGAAGGTGTGGATGCCCCATCCCTGGAAGTATTCAAAGCCAGGCTGGATGGGGCTTTGAGCAATCTGATCTAGTGGCAGTTGTCCTTTTCCTAGTCTTGTAAGTGCCAGGACTGCAGTCACTCAGCTGTCTGCAAGTGAAGGCAGTGGTAATTGTGGTATAACAAATGAAGCAACAGACATTACATTGATTTGGATTATTGAATTAACTAGTTTAGGGCTTGATTATTATAGCTGATGAACATTCTCAGGCCACAGATTTGCAACTCTTGCAAGCTCTCCATTTGGGCAGGTAGAGGTGATATTCGGGGATTTAAACACAAAACTAGAGGTCTTTCTTAGGCTTGTTGGGTAACCCCAAGCACAGTTCTCATTACTGTATGTTCAGTGTGTTCCTAGTGAAGGGCTCCTGTGCCTCTTAGCCTCAGACATCACTCTCAGTTTTTACTTCTACACTACATGTTCTAAGAAAAGTTAAAAGAATAAATGGGTATGCAAAATTAGAAGGAATGGACAAACCCACAAAACTGGAAAATCTATGTAAAAGCTGTCCATGTACTAATTTTGAATCCACTAATTATCTATTCCAATGAGAAACTCTGGGGTGGGGGTGGAGAACACAATGATTTACAGAAAATGGGCAAAGAAACCCAGGGTCTGAAAGTACAGTGAGGGCATTGAATTATAAACTGTTGAAGAAAGGAACCACCATAGTAAATCCAGATTTCAGCAGATGGTCTTGGAATACAACACAGGCAATTAGCACTCTCCCTTGCTCTTGTACCATAGCAGACAAGAAGAGATAAAATATTCAGCTGGAAAACAGATCTGCAGTCAGACATCTTTAAAGAGATAAATTGAAGCCTACTGCTTTAGTTAGCTAAGAGAAAACACCTCATTAAAGAAAAAGGAAATATTAAACAGTTCTCTATATTTACCCTCCATGGATGAAAGGATGATTAGAGTCACTTTTAATTAAATCTCCAGCAGTATCCAATTACACAAATGAGAAAGTTAACCTAGGGAGCAATATTCATGAGATAGAGGTAAATATTCATAAAGACCTCATAGGGTCCCTATGAGCACCCTCCTAAAAAAACATGGTTTTTTTCCTCTGTCACCTCCTGGAATCTGTAAATGTTTGGGCAACATTCTGCCTTAATGCCAGACACCAAACAGAAATGAACCCTTAGAAAGCTGAAATGGGAAAGAAATTAAGGTAATTGACGACAGATAAGCTAAAAGCCTTTTTTTCTTTTTCTTTTTTTTTTTTCTTTTATTTTCAAGGCTTTGGTTCACACTCAGAATAACAATACCAGAGACATCATTTTTCAATACGATTTTTTTGTTTCAGGGTAAACTCTTCCAGCTGTTTGTGGTGACTGTCCAGGGGGATTTAAAATTATTTTCCACACGATAATGACTGGCCAATTTTCCACTGTTCGCAGTGCAAGGAAATGTCATTTAATTACTGCACACAAAATGGCTTCTTTGTGGACCTCCCAGTCATGGCACTGTTGATACCTCACATATTTTGTAAAGCCTTTCAGACTAACATCTTGATAGAGAAAAGATACTGAGTATGAAATACGATTCTATTACATCTTATATGGCCCCAAATCTCATGGTTATGAAGAAATAATTACATTCTTTTACAAGCCTATGCCTGCCCATGAGGGGGATAATATGTAAAGACCGAGAGGCACCAGCAAAGGCACCAAGCTGCAATAGGAAATGCCATATGCATGCAGTCCAATGCCAAGGCTATGAAAAAAATCAGAAGGTACAGTGGAAGAAAAAAGATACCCTCCCTCAGGAAATGAGTGGGTCCCTTTCTGAGGAATTATCAGAAACCTGAAAGCCACTATCACAAGGTTGGTGATTTCAGAGTGTGAGAGCTGCCATGAAAATTGTCACAGCCCTTCCCTGAGAGGACAGTGAAAGGGACACCACAGCATGCTGCAGCCCAGCAAAGCTCCCAGAGAGATGCTGAATAGCTCATCTGCTGTGGCCAAGACCATTACCCCAATGTTTGGGCTCAGAGGGATGGCACAGAGGGAATTTTTTTCTACCTCTTCCCCAAAATTAATTTCTTGTCCGGACGAGTTCATCTTGCAGACTATGGCATCTCTTGAATAGTATTACCTTTCATCAGAATAAAAGGTTTTTACAAAAGTTGCTTTGTACATGTCACCAAACTTTCATATATTTTTGTCTGTGTATTACCTGGGCTGCATCCCATATCTCTGTCACCTTCAGACAGCTCTTTCTTTTAATTCACATTTCCATCAACATTTCTGGCGGGCCTACAGTGAAATATTCCCTAGCTTTTATGAATGTGAGGAATGTGGTGGTGAACCACAGGATTCCCCCACCTACAGCTCCCCCTTTCAGCTGCCAGCTGCTTGTCAGATTTTAATTAACGAGAAAGTTGCTAGGAGTTATTCATGCTGGTTCTCTCTGTTCCTCTCTGGAGAATTCCTAAATAGTATTCAGAGTATTGAACCTACACTTTCTCTTTTTTTAATGCTCTTCTTCACAGCAGCCAGTGAAAAATGTAAAAAGTGATGAGTTTCTGCACCCAGAGCTCAGTTAATAGAAAGTTATATCCACCAGTTATGGATGTGGCACATAGGACCTCCCTTCCCTCCAATTCCTCCTCCTGTTTTCTACACAAAATGAATGGAGAGTACTCCTACAAATTATGTCTGCTCAGTGGTAAATATCTTATTAAATGTTTTATTTTTAAAATATCAGGAATATAGTTTAGATGAACACACAGAAAGGCTGCCTGCACTGAGAAAGACAATATGGACATGAACAAGTAAAGTTTTCACTGGTCTGGAAGTAGGGCTCCTGAAGGCATTTTCTCTAGCAAAGTCACAACAGCTCAAAATATGAATTTCTTTCTCCTCCCTTTGAGCATTCCCCTATAACAGATACCTTTTTTGCCTCCCTGTGACTTCCTGGAATTCAGAATTTTTTGGGCAAATGCTGCCAAATGTCTAGTATCATATCAGAAAGTCTGAAGAACAACACAGGAGTACAGGAAAGAGAAAACTTGTTTCAAAGTATCAGCAGCCAGCAAATATCCTCAACTGTAGCCTATCCCTGAAATCTAACTGAGAACAGTTCTTATGGTACTGCTAAATGGGAAGGTTGTACTTCTCACTGTTGGCTACTAGCCTTTGAAAATTATTAAAAGGCATCAATATGCAGCAGTCATTCTAAGTAATCCAACAGAGACTCAGGGAGCATTTCTGCACTCAGTCCTAAAAGGCAAAAAAAAATGGTAAACAGTTGGTTACAACAAATAGCAATTTAATAGACATAGTATTTGATAAGATGCAGATAAAATCTCATGTACTTTGGAACTCCAAGTAGCTGTCCCGTGCTGTGAATGTAAGAGTTTCTATTATAAACCCTGTTTTGATGCCCTCAACCAACCCTTCATTCTAAGTTTCTGCAAAGAGCTCCTTCTTGTGTAATGTTTCTGCTATGTGGAATTTGGCCAGAGAAAATCTGTAAAGGAGGGAGGGAGGAGAAAGAAGTTGGAGGTTATTCTCACAGGTATGGTTAAAAGAAAGGACTTTGTGAAGTATGTTATCTTTTCTGACACATTATCTATCTTTTCTAAGACAGTATTTTACTGTGTTTCTGATTTGCACTTCACTTTTCTTTTTTAGTTTTTCCTGGTCATTTTTCATTAAGAACTAGAGTGGGGAACATTGCATTGGTTCAACTTTAGCAAATGACTTCATGGCCTCCACTGCCTGAGTGCTTCCATAGCGCTGGTGATGTAAGCATTTCTAGTCATGTGAGATGGTAATGGTCCAATTTATACATCCTCTCCCTTCCAGATAAAAAGTGTGTCCACATGGGTGGAACCTGTACTATATTAAAAGAAAACCAAACTTCTTAGTGATTCTTTAGTTCCTCTACCGTATACTAAATGGAAAGAATAAATTCCCTTCCATCATTAGTAAGATCCGTGGCATTTCCTTCACAAGTACTGTGAGTAAACATTGCATATACATGGATAGACATTGCAAAGCTTTGCAGACTATCCTACAAAGCCTGTGATAGTTGGCATCATGAATGCTAAATAGTCTATGAGAACCAACTACATTTTTGTAAGATCTACAGATGTTATATTATCCAGTTACAGCCACCTCCTCCAGCCTTAACCACTTATAAACTGTTTTCCCCTTAATGTTTTGTCTGTGCTTGAAATGATACTGCAGTAAGCCTCTAGGTGAGAGTATCCTCAATCCAGCCTTCTTTTACCTATTCACTAGTAAAAAAATGAAGTTTTGATTGATGGGTTTAATGTGAAGAATAGGTGAAGGCCGTTTCTCATGACCAGGAAGTGTGGAGTTCATCTTAAGAAGCACAGTACCAGTCACATCCAGCTGATCTTCTACAAAGTTCTTGTGAAGAGACTATTGACAGCAAACCACTTGAACAACTGTAAGCCTTGTAAAAATGGAAAAGTAAGGCACATCAAGTGTCATACAAATAACAGGGCTAGCTCCTAGGCAAGATACACGTCTGTAAGAATGAGAAATGGCCTCCAGCTCTGTGGACTCAGAATTGCAGCCACACACAGTTGCACAGTTCCCTACACGTACACAAAACGGCAAAGGTTTCCAGAAATACAGAGGGGATTTAGGCACGCAGTACACAGTTCCCAAAGCAGACCAGAGGATTCATTCAGATGGCCCTCACTGGAAATCAGACTAGAGTTCTTCATGGCTGATCTCCTGGTTGGTCTGAAATTTTCAATCTATGCAACTGCATGCCTACATTTGTTTGAAGGACAGAAACTGCACACACTTTGGACTAAGCCTGACAAAATTCATACACACGGGAGGATTTGGAATATTCCAAATAAATTGCTCTTGGCCTGGCTTTACTTAGAGGCTACAAGCTTCTATTCATCAGCAGGCTCTTTTCACTCTTTGTTTCTTCTTTTGGAATGTTTCTGTAAAGCAGCTTATAAACTTTTGGCTTTAAATAAAAAGATGCTAGGGTTTTTTGTTGTTGTTTGGATGGGTTTTTTTAGACCTATTGCAACAGCAACTGCAAGGTCTCAACTTCCACCAGGACTCCCCCTGAGAGTTAAAACCACAGTCAAACAAAAGAGAACAGAGAACAGAGAGGACAGAGAAATCCCCTACAAGCCTCTGAGGAAATCGACTCATCTCTCTATCAGCATTTGGCTTCTATATGTCCCAAAGATGATTCAGAATGTTCGAGGTTGTCCCATGCAGGAGGTGGTGGTTACAGGGTTACAAAGGCTTTTCTGTCAACTTCACAGATGCCTGAAAATGGGCTTTTATTTCATCAGCTACTTCAGTTCTGAAGAGGGGCTTCTCTTTTATCACATTGCATGTGTCCAGCCCATCTGATTCATACTATTCTGGTATTCCCTCTGTGCACTAATTAAGGTGTTTAGTTTCAAAAAAAAAAGAAAAAAAAAGAAAAAAAAAAAGAAGTTAACACTATGAATTTAAGGTTCCTCATGGGCTCCTCAGCTTAGAGTACATTTTAATGATTTAAGTCAAATGGCAGACATGAATTGTAAGTAGGAGCATACAACTTGCCTTATCAGGTCAGACCATTTGCCCATGAAGTCTTGCATAGAGAATACAACATCTGATTTGTGAAAGGAAGGTAAAACAAGTGAAGTATTATCCCTTTTAGGTAAGTCTACAATACTACCCTCCAGGAAAAAATTCCTTCCTTGCGCCTGTGGTGATCAGATCACTATAGTCTAATTAAAAAGGGCTTCTCAGATCAAACCATGCAAAGAAAGAATGTATGAAAATTGATAGTAAAAGGATAAAAAATAGGAAGATGCCAAGAAGCTTAGAGGGAATTTTCATTTACCAAACTTGTTTAAAGAAATTGCAGAGTTAAAGGCAACTAGAAAAAGTGTGAGCACTGCAGGTACAATATGAGATAATGTTCATGCTAACTGCTAGCACAGCATCAGCACAGTAACTCAAAGTAATATGTATGGATGAGGTCATGTGTCTCTGACCTTTACCTGTCAAACAGTTTCACTGTAGACATTAACATGGTCTCTAAAGGCCTGACTGACACAGATGTGGTCATTCTGCTCCCATTTTAATGGCAGTAGATTAATACTTACTAGTAGATAGCAAATTAATCTGGAATGTAATGACCTCTGTGTGATATCATTGTAAGCATCCATTGCATAGCTGTAAGGTCACTGTAAGGACATGTCTTTTGGGGGCCTGAAAGTGCCTATAAAATACAGTTTTCAAGGGGAGTGTGATCACTTGGGATGTTTAAAAATCAGTTCATTTTAGTTCCCCTTCAATCATCATGTAATCTGGAATTAGTGTTTGAAAAATGTAAGCTTTCAGGACTGTATCATAAGCTGACTCCTCCAACATATGTACTAATTACTTGAATAAGAGAATGTCATTCTGTAAAATAATAAATGAAGTCATCTTTTGCTTGTGAGAACTACCAGCAGGATTTGCTTTGCAATGCCCTTATTTGTTAAACTTCTGGAACACAGGACTCTGTACAGAATTGTGTAGTCTCCCTTATCATTGTTTTTTTGCATCCCTTAAGTTCAGAGACATTAGCAGGGTGTGGCTTTTTTTCCATTAAAGGCTGTTTTGGGTAACAGAACTCCAAGATCTATTTCATTATGCTAACAGCTAAAGGCCTTGTAATAATAATTTCTGTTTGGCAGCATCACAGTCAATTTCATTGATGTTACAGTTGTTTTAATTCTCTTTTTCAGGGGTGAGAAAAGTTCCAGTAATTCTTCTGGGATGATTTCTCTGTGCCTTTCATCTTGTGCCGCAAAAGGGATTGCCAGGGAACTATCCAAGAAAGAAATGTAGATAAGCAATACCACCACCAGAAAGAAAGGGAAGGGAGAGGAGAGGGAGGGAAAGAAAGGCAGAAAACACTTGGTTTTTTTTGAAACTCAAACAAAAGCAAGAGTAGCTGTGCACTTGCAGAGAGGAACAACTATGTAAATCTACAAAATTTCTAGCACTTGTATGGATGCAGAGGTATTGATGCACCAGTTACATGATGTGCATATGACTAGTTATGAATTTTAAAGTTTGTGGTAATATTAACTGCAAGCAAGGTGTCTGGCAGTAGTGAACTAAGCCATAAACACACACACATAATACATTAGTTAGTGATTATAACAATAATAATATGACCTTTCCCTTATATTATTTAAATCTTTTTTTCGCCCTTAGCATTCAGCATATCAGAGGGCAGCTGGTGAATTTTTCAAGCTATTTTTAAGTACAGAACAGAATTTGTAAGAAATTTGCTGGGACACCTCAGAAAAAAAAGACCTGTTGAAGCCTTTCCTGCTGTGAAGGAAAGCCTCCTGGAGCAGTCACCAGCTGTCCAGTGCTGCAAGGCTGAGTGCTCGCAGGTGCGTGACAGAGAATGCTCTGGCTGCATCTGAGCCTCTTCTTGATGTAAAGAAAGTGGGAGAGGCTACCAATCAAGAAAGCTTCCCAAAATGCTTTTAAAGAAAATATAACATGCATTCTGGGTTCATATATCCTTTATTTGTGGAAGCTGTGCTCCTAAATCCTCAAGGTACTTCTAGAAGTATTTCTTTTTAATATGAATGTATTCATTTTGGAAAATTTACCAAAATGTTAATAAATCCTAAGTCAGTAGACTTACACCAAAGTCGACCTTCTCTGTTACTGTTAGGAAGGAGAGTTGTTGGCATCAGTTGAATTGAAGGGGATTTCCTTTTGTTTTGCAATATATGTGCAGACAAGCAGGCACCAAGCTACAAGTGAGTAACTTTCCCACTAATCCTCCAAGGCGTGTGACAATATGACCCTGAGCTTTTACAACTAAGAACGTTATGGTATGTAAATATTATGAACATATATGGTAAGTGCTGTACTTGCTGAAAAACACAGAAAAAGATTCCCGGGAATGCCTAGTTGACCATAAAGCTGCACAGATTATTCTTTTTTTGTCCACAGCATTCATCTCTGTTCGAAACCATGATGATATATTAGATGCAAGTTCACTGAGGCAGGAATTTTGTCTTGCTCCCTTTATTTCTCAATTAAGATCTGTTTTATTTTGGATATAAATAATAAAAATGAGAAATAAAAAATTATTGTGTTGTGTTTGCCACTACATTCTTTCCAAAAAGAGAAATAAATAATCACTTGTTGAACTGGGAACATTTTAACTGCTAGCTGGAAATCAGAATTTCACTAATTGTGCAGTAAACATTAAATGATGACGAAGAGTCTGACTTGTTCTCTGCAGTCATGCACTAAAGCAACTGAAGGAAATCTGTTATTATTTCTTTGAAGATGTTGTGGCATCCATTGAAGTCACTAGCACATGGGAAAAAAAAAAGTGAAAAAAAGAGTATTGTTTTAAGTCTGTGGATAGAAATTTCACAACACAATAGAACGTCACCTTTTTATGATTAATATGCATCCGGCTGAAAACATAACAGTAGCAGTGAAACAATGTGCAAAACCTGGGTTTATTTACACACAGAAGCTACGACAGAGCAGATGAGGAAAATAAATGCAGTGGAGATTTACTCATTTTGCAATGGAAAAGTTATGAATATACTTTCAATAGCAGTCTCAACAGTTGCAAGGGCCATGTACCAACTATGCATTTAATAAGAACATATTGTGGGACATGATATCGTTTAAAAGTCTTCACATGTATATATATGCATATATATATGTGTGTGTGTGTTTGTCAGTGAATTCTTCCACTTCTCACTGTGTATATTCTTGATTTGCAATTCAGCTTTCAATATTGATAGAGGCTTGGAACCTGCATCCCACAGAGAAGTCCCAGGAGCTCAGATTTATCCATGGAATTATACCAAGAATAAATTAGACCATGGATCTCAGAGGCACCACTCATAAGGGTATGAACTACTGGCTCAATTCCATAGTATCTGTAGTTTGGTTATTTTCATTTACTTTAGTTTTACTTGATTAGATTCCAGCACTTGGTAAACCTTATCTTTTCTTTTTCTTTTTTTTTTTTTTAAAGAATATGTTTGCATATCAAGTACATTTTTCACATCCTTGTTCACATCCTTTTCACATCCCTGTTCAACTTCTGCAAAAGGCTCTTAATAAAAAGAGAACTTGCAGTTTTGCATGTAATATAGCAAGAACCAAAATTCCACTACATCCTGGGAAGAAGCAGTGGTTGAGGGAAGAATACAAAACAATTATCCAGGTGAGCTTTTAATTAAATGTAAGATTATTAACTGAGGTAAGATTATTTCCTGTAGTGTCACTGAATACATTATTTCTACATTTTTCCAGCATGACACAATGCTTGTGACTGATAGTTACTGTTAGGTCCAGACCAGGAAAAACAGCATCCTGCCCTCAACTCCTTCCTCTGCCTAACGCTCCTTGCTTCTCCTGTTAATATGCAGTTAACTCCTGGTAACCTTATCATTCTTCTGAAGGCCTTAAAGCTCCTCAAGTTTCTTCATCGTGCCATTATTACTCAATTATCAATGTGTTCTTATAAAAATGTCTGTACTGAACTTTTTTTTTAATAGACAAAAAAAAAAGGACAGCAGCTCTGGAAAGACATGGGACCAAAATGGCTTTGTATCAAGGAGTAGCTCCTGCCATGATTTGCTAAAGAATGCAGGGTTTAGTTTTTAAAAATGGAAATAAACATGTATTTCACACAGACTGGTATTTTCAGTATGGCTGTAGCAGAAAACAAATAATAAATAGAAGTGCTGTATCTCTTGGTCCAGGATTGCTGGCAGTGCTTTGGAGCATTTGAGGATTTGTTAGGATTTGCCCTTGTGAGGAATTATGTCCTTAGGGGGAAGTTCTACAGAAATCAGAAGGATTTTCCTTTTAAGGTCTTATTGAAACCCCATTGAAGGCAAGGAAAAAAGCTCCTGTTGAGTCTGTAGGCTGAGTTCAGGCCCATGAAGCAGTCAGTTCAGTGACAACTAATTTTTCACCTCTGACAGAAAATTAGAATTGATCAATTGATTAAAATAATGTGCAAGTACTTCTGCAAAATTATTTCAGGGCATGTTTCACTGTTTGTTGTTCTTAAGCTCATGTCATCTTTTGTTCGCAGATATTCAGGCTAACTCACAGTTTAGTCATGAAATGTTTGAAAATACCAGAAGTTCAAGAGTTTTTGGACAAATGATCAATCATCTGGAAATTCATCACAGAAGTCCATTATACAGTAGCTGTCATCATTGCAGTCTTTTGTTTAAAGAGTATCAGCCACTCAACTGGAAGCATGAACTACATCCAAGATTTGTGTTAAAGCTAAGGTTATAAATCACCTTCTACAGGAAAGAAATATTTCTGGACACCAAATAATCAATTACATAGATTTTAAAAGCCCCAGAGGTTAAAATTTGAGTGTCAGTACTATTTTTTTTCACTAAAGCATTAACATATACACATGTATATACAGCTATACAAACCATACAGAAAGTTAAGTATTATGTTAACAAGATGGCAAGAGCTAAAATAAACTTCTACCCTCAGAACACCAAATTTCATCCAAAAGCAGCTGATGCAGACAAGATGTTTGTACCTAGTAGTATATCAAATTGTGATACTGCTGTCTCAGAAGCCAAGATGGTTGTGACTCAACAAAGTTAGGGCCATACTCATCTACACTCTGTTGCAGAATACTGAAACTCCAGTAGGAACAGTAGGATGGGCAATGTGTCCATTCCCCTGCTACCAGTCAACAAATCAGTAAAAATGGCATGAGTTTGTTAGTATAATGACCAGGCACTGTGACTAATGAAAGGTAGACACTACTTGTTCTGCTCTCCGAGAAGTTGGTTTTCATAATTCCCAGCTCATGGGTACACAGGACAGCTGTGGGCTGTAGCATCTTCAGTGGTCATACCCAAACTCCACACAGCTCATCATGAATCAGAAACCTAAGCCTGCATACCAGTTTTATGAGATGTAAGCAGTTTTAAAATGTGGAATTCATGCCAGATTTATACTGAATCTGGCACCTTTATACTGAATGACCATGGAAGAAGCAGGAACAGTAGGGTGTAAAGAGGATCTTGGGTGGAGTGCTTTTATAACCATACTTGGCAATTCAGAAGTGAAGTTCAAGTGCATTCTTCGCTCCGAGATCAGGAGGGAGTTTTACCTTCAGCTCACTCCCTTGTTCAGAGCAGCACAATAGGGTGGGTTCATTGTTGTGGTTTTTTGCATTATCCAGACGCAACACACGTTGAAGATGGCTGGCAGGAGAATACTCAGCTCAGTGCAAAGCTGTTCTGACCTAAGAGAACAAATCCCATGTTCCAGCCTCCCACACACTGTGGTCCTGAACATGCTTGTCTGTTACACAATAATCATATTAATAGCTGTTTACCAGAGATATCTCTCCCCATCCCTATTAATTATTTCACATTCTGTATTCATCGCTCAGTAATCCAAAACTGTGATTTCCACCCTAACTCAGGGCCAAAGGAATCTTCTGGTAGAATGCATTTTTCTTTTATGGAGGGAATCAGAGAAGCAAGAACAAACAACAGAAGAGATGCTCTCAAGTAATGGAGAATTCCCCACTCTTTCTTCAATCCTGTGCAATAGGTGTACATAAAGAGCAAAGACAATTCTCAATGAAAATTAATATTCCTTTTTGGGAGTCAGAATTGAGTCTGGATTGACACTGATTTCAAATGCAGATGCTGGCATGGAGTAAAATTATTTTTCAAACACTGAAGCTTTCCCTGGTAAAGTATTTAAGGTTGCATTTTCAGGCTAGAAGGAAAAAGTGATGAAAAGTTCTTAAAACTGAAGAAACAAAATCCTTGATTCTGATCCAAAGTCCTGCAAAACAAGATCCCATATGGTAACGGCTAATCTTAGGAGAATGGGGAGGATAAAATGGGTAAATTTTCCTTCCTCTCTCCCTTTTTTCCCTTTGGTTTTCTAAATTGCATGTAATATGTCACGGGGGGGGTCTCTGCCAAAGATGTCCTTTACAAACAACATGTATCCCATACTTTCTTCTTTCTGGCTCTGTAAGGAAATCGGTACATTTAGATACTATTGAGTATTATTATTGATTGATCACGTTGCTAAAGGATCTATAGATTTTAAAGAAGAAAAGGTCAGTGGTGTCCTAAGTAGGTTCTGAAAACTAAATAAGGCTTTTAAAGAAGCCTTTTGTCTGAATAGACCCTTCAGAATGATGTCTAGTGTTTCCAGTGCACTGCCATAGATGGTCTTTCCCCATATTTTACACGAAAAACTGTCCCCTTGGGAATGAGTTCAGTCCATTATCCTTCATACCTAAAAGTAGCTTTATACTTGTAGGGAGCCACTGACTACTCATCTGTGGAAGGGTTTTCACAGTGTAGTTTGACAGACCTCTTAACTTTCATCCTGAACATTCAGGCCTTAGAAGAATAGGGATCATAAAACATACTGTCAGCACAAGTAACAAATAATGGCAATATTTCAAAGATGACTTGCAAATTCAAGAAATGTGCAAAAATTGCAGACAGTTGTTGGGTGTCAGTTATGTTAGCTGGTAATCTGTCTTTTTGGAAGTTGTAGTTGGCATAAGGTGGTATAATTCAGCCATAATATATTTTGTTCATAATTCAGTTCATAATGTAAGTTGGTATAATTGATTTTATTGCTGCAGGTTTCTCTAAGAATTGTATAAAATCCAGACCAATGGAACAGGGTGAAAATTGTTCCCATTTAGAGTTTACTCTCCATTTATAATTTATTAATTTGGTAGTAACTGGTACTACTCAATTACCACTTCAGTCTACTAATCACTTCCATCTTAGAGCAGGAGAAAAAGACATTGTATGGTGACACAATGCAGCAACTGCCAGGTTAGTCTGGATGCTGAATAGCCAGAGATTCTTGCAGGGGTTTGCAAGGTTCATTTGAGTGTTGCAAAGACTCCCATAAAATTCACTGGAAGTAGAACTGGACAAAGCAAACTAGGAAAGAGAACCTATCAAAAATCATGGTATGGCAAAAGCCAAGCATTCAGGAGAAATACAAAATATATAGACTTTCATTCAGAAGTCAGAAATAATAAAAAAAAGACCCTTAAAGTTTTTTTGGATTCAGAAAGCTCTTGTCTTTCTGCCCTGGCTTGTTCTAGTGCTTCTGCTCTGAATGGACTTTACCAGACTAGAAATGTTTGCAAGAGATGGAGTTGAGACAAGTCACCATGTCTGTCCCTTGGGCTGCCTCATTTCATGGAGCTGAACTCCATAAGTTTGCTGAGCCATAAGAAGGGAAGAAAGGGAACCCAAACCTGTCAAGGTGCTTAGGAGAGATGAAGGTAGCAGTTTTTTCCACAGTATTTCAACTTTGACTATTTCTTAAAATAAACCCGGAGTTTTCTGAACAATTTTTGAGGAAATTTACTTGCCAACTCAATTTTCCTCTCTAAAATAGCTCCCCTGGATTGTGCTCTGTTGTCTATTTTCTTCTGGGAAGAACAAAACACTGTTCTTGAAAAACTTTGAGGCTCCCTAGTGAATAAGTTGAATCGGTTCATCCCACACTCATGCCATGTTTAAGTATGTTGGCTCAGATAAGGAAGATGATCTTTTTCTGAAGTAATAATTTACATAAGTGAGACCTTAAGCCATGTTTGGCTGACAAAGGAACAGAGTTTTTTATGGTATGAAAGCATTATTGTATGGCTTTGGAGTATATTTTTGTATGCCTTGTACAGTGAACATTCTCCTGTGTAGCTCCTATGTAGTATAGCTTCTATAGTAGAATGTTCTTTTTTGGTTCATTTTGTGTATTATACAGTGAACCACAGAAATGCAGTATTATTTTACTGAAAAAGAATTAAATGTAAGTTAACACTTAATAATTTTTATTTAATTTTGATTAGCAGGTAAAACATACTTTAATTACATCAGAATAAAAACTGGAACTTGAGCAATTATTTAAATATACCCCTAGAGTATAGTACCATTTAGGGCTGGACTCCCCTCTGATGTTGTGTGGAGGCTTTTTATAGTGAAACATTTAAAATAACAGCTAATTTGTAACACATACACACACATATGAAACACATTATTTTTAGAGCATTATTTTTACTGTGTATCTTGAAATACAGTGTGTGTGTATATTCGTTTAACACAACTTGAGTTCTTGAAAGACTCGGCTCAAATTCCAATTATTATACATTACTTCTAAAGAAAAATACAAAAAAAGGAGGATGGTTGTTGTTGTAAGCATTTTAATGGGCATCACTATTGCAAATGGCAAGAGCTATGGAAGTCTTAGAAACATTTCTTCATGCCAAGGATAAAAGTTTGCATTACTTTGGCCTGCCCTCATCTCAGCCACCTGGTATTTCTATTGACCTACCCTATAGTCTAGGTTTGGATGTGGTATTAAACATACCGGAGGAGGTGCCAGCCTGGGATTTTTTTTCCCTGCTGCTTGCCTCCTGCAGCAACAACACTGTGCAGGCTCCAGTCCCTCTTTGTCCTTGAAGCATCACCCCATGTTAGTTTTCTACCATAAAGAAGACCTGTTTTTTCCAGAGTGCCAAGTATCTCCTGCAGACTTCTGCAAAGCAGTGTCCAGTATGGCAAAAAAAAAGAGTTCTAAGTTGTGCAGATTCAGATGTAACCATTCCATTTGCTGAGGTGCTGAGTAATTTCATTTCTCTCAATTAATTCAGCGGTGGGATTCCAAGAGTTCTGGAAGTTGGTTCTTTGGATTTCATAAGATTTAAAGGGGAAAAAAAAAAAACAAATCAGCCAATCAAAATATCCAACTAACACCCTGAAAAATAACCTACGTTAATTCTTTTACTCTTTAGTACTGTTGATCAAATGAATGCTACAAGACAAAATCAAGGTGCTTTCTGAAGTGATAGCATGAAAGGCAAGCAGTCAGTGAGAGTGTCTGTGAGAAAGTGGTTTATCAGAGATACAGGAAAAATTAGTTTTCCTCAAAAAAAGAGAATATTCTGCTGACTGAAAAAAAGATATTTTTTTTTCTCCATCAAACATCATAATAACAGCATGGATTTCAGTGCCATAATATGATTACAGCTGTGAGAAGGGTACGTCAGGACACAGACCAAGTCATTATAAAGCAAGATTACCTCCATCTGCTGATGTCAGCAATTATCACAAATAAACTAAAATAATTGTTAATAATGTTCAGCTGTTACGATGATTTGGGTTTTCTTTCCTTTTTTTTCTTTCCTATTTTTCTCTTTTTTTTTTTTTTTAATTGAAGGAAGGGAGTTTGGGAGAATTGCATTGGTTATTATAAGTACAGCCTGTACTCTCTCTAAATGCTTGACCCTACATTCTTTCTTTTATATGAGATGAAACTCATTTTCCTTGGGCTAGCATAAAATGAGAACACCATGGAAGTTTGTATCACTGGCAGAGGTGAAGAGTGGGCTGGAGTGAATGATCTAATTGGGCTTCTCCATCTCTGTGTTCTAACATGCTGTGAAATTCTAACATGCTGTGTTCTAACATGCTGTGATGAGCTGTTGGTTTAATTTTACAGGACCTCAGTGGCCATCTTGTGAAATCTGGCTAGCAAGAACATAATGGAGCTTACTGCATTATTATGGCTAGGTTTGCTAAGTTATTTGTTTGTTTAGGAAGGAGCTTTTTCAGTACATAAATCATAAAAATAAAGGTAGCCTTTGTTAACACTTTAAAAGTGAATACGTATCTTCAGTGAGTCTCTTCCAGTCATCTCTATCCCTTCTGATACGTTTATCACAGAATCTGAAAGTGTGGACACCAAAAGTCTTTTAAAACCTAGAAAAAGACTGGACCTGGTATTTGGTAGTATTTCTAAAATATACAATTATTATTTTCTGTCAGTATTGCAAAATGGATTTCACAAATTATTTGCATTAGGGAATCTGTGTAGTTTGCATATCTCTAGGAAGCTATTTTGAAGAATAAACTAAGAAAAAACCTCTTCATCTGTAGTTTCAATTTTATTTGGTCCTCATCAAATACTTGAAATGATTCATTGTTCCTCTGTGCCCAGGGGAACTTGTCTGAAAGAACTAGAGCAGGTAAGGAAGTCACATTTTATTTGTCTTCATTCATTGCAAATTACTGAACTTTGAGTTATGACTGTTACTATAAGGACATTATTGCACTCCTACCACCATTAAAAAGGAAACATTCTGGAAAGTGAGGAAATTATTGGGGAAATATATACAAAAAACTTACATTTCTCTCCTCCTGACCCTTCAAACTGCACCTGCCAGCTGATGGTCTTGTTTGTATCCCGGTACAGAGAGTGTGATAAATTGCTCAGAAGATCAAACTAATTAAGTAGCTGTTATTGTTAAGAGTGCCTTTTAAAAATGAAAAATTAAATTGTATTTAACACTCAACACCTACACACCAAAGTACATAACCCAGATGAGCTAATCTTTAAAACTGGCATAGAAATGAGCTAATGTTTTTAGGGAATCGTATGCACAATATGGCAAGAAATCACTAACAATTAAACAAAAATAAAACAAAGCAAACAAAAAGACCCCAAGCAAACAAACAAAAAAATCCCAAACACACCACCAAAACCTACTCAGTTGCTAGCAATAAAGAAGTACCAAGTTGCAAAATGCATTAAATGTTTTTTTGCTTGTTTGTATCATCTGTTTTGTGCAGTTTCACAGACTCATATCTTGGCACCAGCACCAAAATAGTGTTTGGTGTGACAATGTGTACCTTTACAACATTTACAAGCAAAAAAAAGAGATAAAGATGTTATCTTTGCAGAATGATTTAAAAAATACTGAGTAGACTGGAAGCAAAATTATGTGCTTGCTGTATATGTGCATATACCTATTTATACTCACATATCCAAGCACACAAATGCACATATATCAATCTCAGTAACAAAGTTTCGGTTTTAAAAGCATGAAGTTGGCCTCAGGAGCTAAGAAACTGAATTTGTGAGCTGTTAAATGTCAGAGCTGACCTCTGGGAGTTTGAGGAGGGATGATGTGGTGAAGGGCAGGCTTCAGGTCATGTTTTATACAAGAAGTTTAATTGTTCTGGCTAGGAAGCAAAAGTGACTCATTTACTTGAAGTGGGTCCCTATCTCCCAATGCAGATTTCGAATGGAGGAGGATACTGCTAGCAATAATATCTTTAAAAAAATTGGACTGTTTTAGTTCAGTATTTAACTACTTCCATTCAGATTCATTTGTTTTGGACACATAATTTGATAGTGTTCCAATGATAGCAAAAAACAGTGCTTTGGTCAACCTTCTTGAACCCATGCAAGTCTTTTTGTTGTGTTTAAATCAGAATTTTTTTGCCAAAGAAAATTGTAAGCTAGTGGGCTCTTTCTGAGCCTTTTATTGAAAAATGTAATAAACTATTTAACTGTATATATTGTAAAGTCATTGTGATGCTGGGTATGTGGTGTTGCTCTTTTCATTTTCACTCCTGTCTTAGAAAGCTCCCTCTACAGATTATGCATGCGCATTTTGAGTCATAACAAAAGATGAATACCACATTTATATAAATAAATAACACATTTAACTTTTTTAATAGAATCTGATTTATTAATGAAGGGCTGTCACTCATTTTGGTTGAACTTGTCTGTGTCCTTTAACCACTTTCATTTGGCAAGTTCATATTTCTAGGTTACCAACTTATTCCCAGTCTTTAGTTACTTCCAGTTTCAATTTTGGAAACTCTTATTTTTTGGTGATATATTTTCTGTAAAATATGAATATAAATAAAGAACTTTGCCCTAGAAAATGTAAATGTATTTTGTACTTTCTGATCCATTTATATTTAAAAGACTGTAAATAACTTATGGTTAGAAATACTTGTTTCAAGATGCTTTTAACAATCACAAAAGTTAAACATACTATCACTGAAATGTGAAAACCCATTGCCACTAAGACCCTGGCCATGTGCTGAAATAAAAGTGAGTTTTGTTATAGAGAAAGGGAAATGCCTGAAGAGGACAATACCATGCAAAGCCCCCACTTTGCACTGAGCAAGCATTTTAAACCTACAGCTAAGCCTTTATGTCAAGCTGCCTAGAAAATTTTTTCACCTTCACAAAAAATACAACTTCTTAGAGAGATTATTGAAGTCAAACCCAAAAATGCTTCACTGGGCATTTAATATAAAAATACTATAGGTTGGGTAGTTTTGATCATAATACATCACAGAAATGGTGTGTAGAAAGGACTTCCAAAAAGCCCTACCTTCTGCCTGAAGCAGGATTACCAGCTCTCCACTGAGCAGAAGCACTCCTCCCCTTTCCAGAAGGTGAAATAAAACTCATGCGGCTTCACTACTCACTTAACAATATGAGCCTCAGAATTAGTTGCTGTTATTCCTTTAATTAGGATGATTTGCAGGCTGCCTTCAAGCACAAGTCCCATGACTTCTGCTGGCACAAGGTGAAATTCCTACTTCAGTAATGATACTGTGCCTGGCAAACATAATGTTGACTTAGTTAAAAATTGAGAGAATTCTCTGAAAATGAGATTTACTGATGAGTAAGATGAATAAGAAAATATAAATAGAAGATATATGAATGTACACTAAAAATTAGGCCAATCTGAAAAAGCTGGATCTACAGCCAAGTCACCCTGAAGTTTGGAATGCTGACATTCAGTGCTCTTTTCAGCTCATTGACGATATAATTGGAGGCCAATCACAAAAATTTTATCTGCTGCAGTTCAGGTATTGAAAAACATCTGAAAATTGTTTTCTGTATGAGCCCAGGTGTAGTATCAGTGCTCTTTCATACACCAGGAACCTCAACTGAAAGAAATCAAATGTGCTATCAATTAGAAGAACATTTGTAAAAAAACTGTAGTGGGGTGAAGATATGCCTTATACTAGCTCTTTTTTCTTATGACCCTATCTGGTAAGTTCTGTTTGTGCCTGAGAAACCAAAGCATTTGACTTTGCTGCAGTTCTTTCTTACAAATATTTTCTTTGGTTTCAGTGAAGACCACACTAGCCAAAAATCTGGACTGAAAATCTGTATCAGGGTTAACAGCTCAGTGGACTAAACCCAAGTACTGTATCTGAAGACAAGAACATGAAATCTTTTGAGAACCATAGGTCAGTGAATGGCAGCCCTTTACTATAGGTAGCAACTGTAGAATACAATCTGCCTAGGAAACTAATCAAGTGCTTTCTGTTCCTACTAGTCCTGCTGGAAGGCTGGGTCAGCACCTCACTGTCCGGAGAGCTGATAACCTCTTCTCCCTTTCAGCTTATGTTTATATGTTCTCACTTTAAGTTATTAGTTTCTTTTTCAGCAGTACCATATAGAATCCACTGCTCTACTCTCTCTCAAATGCATACAGAGTGCACTAGTATCTCCCTCCTACTTTTGTTCTCCTAAGCCTAACTAGCAATTTATTCTCATCTTTTCTCATCCCTATAATGAATCCAAAACTCTTTCTTTTAAAATCTATTCCAGTTTAGATTAAGGAGTTCTGCAATAGGGTTGCTAGGGTGTACTGCAGGAAATTCAAACAACAGAATATAGCATCAGTTTCGAGGTCCCAGAGGTAGGACAGGTTTAGTTTTGGCTATCACCAGGCTCAATTCATTGTAATTTGCAACCAACAAATTATGCTGTAAAGCAGATCCAAGTCTTGAAGTAAAACTTAGCAAAGACCGCACACTTAGCTAACTTACTTTATATCAAACAGTAAGAGATCATAAATCTTCCCTTTTTCATTCAACAGATTTATGAACTTAAGCCAAGCACTTGAAATATACAGTGTAGGATTTTATTTTGTAATGAAAAATGAGAACAGGTGAATTTTCCATTATTGTCATTTTACTGTAAAAGCCTTGCAAATGCTGATTAGAGTAAGGCACCTTCTCTTCAACCTCCAAATTGAATCCTTCTGGTATGCAGAGTGCTTCAAACCATAAGCCGAACTGAAACTTTGCACGTTGCACTTATTTTCATCATACACTGGGAATAAACAGGTTACTCAGTATCAAGCCCAGTAGCGCTTTTGTTTTTCCTTCTCTTTCTGCAGCAAATCAACCTTTTTGATTGTTTCTGCTAAAGAACTTTCCACAGGTTGTTTTTAACCTTTCCTGTATCATCATTTCTCATGAATAACCGAATTCCACATAGTTCTTTCTCTTATGAACATTTCCTGACGTATGAAAAGCACGAGCGCTAACAGACCTAATCAGAAAAGCAAATATGAATATGCCCTTAAAATGAGAGGAGAAAGTTGCATTATTTTTTATTACTGTTTTTCCAAATATGCAACATTTTCCTGATCTCCTGATATCAATTAGAATTAACATGTGAAAAGGAGTACCAGCAAAATCCTTAGAGAAATGTCATCATCAAGCGGAGACATTCAGTTCATAGACAAAGGAAGAAATGTTTCTGTATAGCATGTAATTGAATTTTAGAACTCATTACCACCTAACACTGTGAAGGTCAAAAGTTTAAATGGATTCTTTGAGTGATAGAGAAATCATTAAAGGTAGAGATCTAGTGCTATTAGAAGGAATACAGTCTCCAGCTCCTGTGGTTCCCTAAGCCACACACTACTAAAGGGTGAGAAGCTACATAAGAGAAAAGGTCATTGTTTATGCCTGCTACCACCATTGTCAAAGACATGTTAGTGAATTAGAGAAATCTTTGACTTGCCCCAGGATGGCTGTTCATATATTTTTATATGGATTTAGGATTTAGGTGACCAAATTCAACAACACAATGATATATGGTAAGAGAAATACAGAAAAATGTGCAGAGAAACTTGTAATGTACTTATGAAAAACTTATCTGTAAATACAGCTTTTGAGCCTTGAACAGTATAAGAAATGCAAGAGGGTATTTTTGGGTCTAATTTGTACAAATGTCATACAGTGCTTTTGCTTCTGTGTATGCCCGTCAGCATTCTGAGAAAAGGAAAATACACACATTTATCTCCCTGGTGCATGGATTTGTCCACCCAAGAATTGTTAGAAATTCTAGTAAAGATACACCTTGTAAAAGTTTTCCGCAAGAGAAATCAGTGTGCTATGATGACAGATAGACTTGCACTAGATGTTAATGAAGTCACAGAAGTTCAACAGCGTTCCTTGGAAGTAGAGGGAAATTGAAGCTGGTAGAGAGTTTTGACCAGATGAGTATTTTGAAATTTCATTGTTTATTTAGACCTCTTGCCTCTACAACATGGAGGTAGAAACCTTCAGTGAACAACCTTTCCAGTGAGTTTTACCAGACAGTCTCTTCCTGGTTATGCCAAAAATAGAAGATTAACATGTTTTTTATGTGTTATTTGAGCACTGTCATCTGCTGCCTTAACAAAAGTGTGAAATGGCTAAAGAAAAAAATAACAAGAGTTTTTATTAATTTCTGGTTTCCTGGTATTCTACTGTCAGTAACAGAGCTGTAGGTCCCTGTCTGAAGGGCAATCTAAGAGGTAAAGGTTGTGCTGCAAAGGGCAATAACTTCAACATTTACTGGAAAATCTCTTGGCAGCCAGCATGGCCAAAGCAGTGTGTGGAGTGGTGGCCAGAGAGTATCCAGGAGTGACTGGATGAGACAGTGTTTCAGCAAGTCTTTCCTTTACTCTTCATTAAAAGAATTTCTATGTAGCTACAAATAGAAGCTAGAGCTGCCTTGGAGTCAGTCCTCAAGGGCAGACAGGACTAGGAGCATAAACGGGCATTACAGTATATTGCTCTTGGACCACAATGGAAATGTGGTTTGACTTTTGGGAGGGCTCAGGTTAGTTTTTATTTGGCAGAAGCAGTTTAATGAAGCTTTAGATTTCAAATAGGTCAAACCAGAATGCTAGTAGCCTTTGCATAAGGCTGCCCAGTTCAATTTGATTTTATGGTCTATCAGAAGATATGCAGCAACTAGGTGCCGAATTCAGGTATTCAGAATTAGAGCAGCCTTTACAAACTACTCAACAGAATTTAATATACCAGCACAGCAAACACGGTTTCCCTGGAATCCAAGTTTATGTGTATAAAACAACTTACTCTTGTCAGTGGATTATTCTCTTTGTGTTGTTGTGGAGCGGATGCTGAGGATTTGTTTTATATGACTGTTCCCCGTCATTGCTTCACAATGTTGCTTTTCATAAGAATGTGGTGAGCTATCTAAAGCCTGCTTTATATGAAGTGTTTGGAAATGCATTTGCAATAATGAATGGGTAGTGGAAATTCATCAAGTCATACAGAGGGAGATGTTGTGAGGCAATGAATTAACAGTAATAATAGCATCTCATGCCGCAGGTTATTTTCATTCTAAAATAAACTAGTTCATGTACAATACACGACACTTGCACTTTTTAACTCTTTTCCCCTTTTGGGTGAGACAAACAAAAACCAAGTATGCTCTAAAGAGGTAGTATTTTTAGGAAGACGTTTTACAAATGCAATTACAGCAAGACATTGTAGCTTAGATTGCACATGGGTAAACACGTGCTTTCACACCAAGGGAAAAGTTTAGCTTGGCAGCTGAGGCTGAGAAGCATGACTCCGATCTCATTTAAAGCCAAAACTGTAGAAACCCAAGCCATTTCCAAAAATAACATCAAAATTAGAGCCTTGAACCTCCTCAGACTGGTCATGCTGAGAATGATGATCCTGGGGACCAACAAAGCTACTGAGTCCCCCATGGAAACATTTTTGTGTGCTGATTTTGTGCTTCAGCCATGAACAAAGAAATATATTTCAGCAACTGAATGCAAGTATAGATCAAATTAATTCAGTTTCTAGGATTATTTTGCTTTTTAAAAATTCTTATGAATTTTCAGAGCTTTTTTTTAGAATTATAATAGCTAATATACAACACTAAATCTTCTTTCTTGACATTCATTAACAGAGAAAGTAGATTAGAGGAGATTCACCAATAACTTTCTTGCAAGTTCAGAATAGGCTTTTGAGATACTTATGAAGCCTCAGTTAATGTATCTCAATGTCCAACTTTATTTCAATGATTTTTCTTTGCAAAATCCCTCTGGTATTAGTAAGGTAGAGAGTCATCGTCATCTCTATTTGCAAGATGGAAAGCCTATAGCCTGCTAAAAGATTTTTATTAATCAAGAGTGAGAAATCTAAATTTTGGAAGGATCCTAGGCTCTGGTCTGGTTTTGTGGGTTTAAATACACATGCAGTGTTGGGATCTGAATCTGGACTTTGCATTTCTTTCGGTCAAGCTTAGCATAAGACATGGTGGGAGTCATTCTTCTGGGTAATGGAAAATTTCCACAAGTGAATCTTACCACCTCAACATCAAAAGACTTTCCTGGTGAATCCCAACAATGCTTAGGAGAGAGAGAGGTCCTGAGATGTCCACTGTACTCAGCGCTGGTGAGGCCACACCTGGAGTGCTGTGTCCAGTTCTGGGCCCCTCAGTTCAGGAAGGACATTGAGATGCTGGAGCAGGTCCAGAGGAGAGCAACTCGGCTGGTGAAGGGACTCAAACACAAGCCCTATGAGGAGAGGCTGAGGGAGCTGGGGCTGCTCAGCCTGGAGAAGAGGAGGCTCAGGGGAGACCTCATCACTCTCTACAACTACCTGAAAGGAGGTTGTAGCCAGGTGGGGGTTGGTCTCTTTTCCCAGGCAACTATCAGCAAGACAAGAGGGCATGGTCTCAAGTTGTGCCAGATGAGGTTTAGGTTAGATATTAGAAAGAATTTCTTTACAGAGAAGGTGGTCAGACATTGGAATGAGCTGTCCAGGGAAGTGGTGGATTCTCCGTCCCTGGAGATTTTTAAAAAGAGACTGGATATGGCACTTAATGCCATGGTATAGGAACCACGGTGGTAGTGGATTGAGGGTTGGGTTTGATGATCTTGAAGGTCCCTTCCAACCCAGCTAATTCTATGATTCTATGATTTAGCCTGGTGGTTAAGGAACATAGCTCATGTAAACATACGTATCTTGGTGATGACGCTTTTGAGCTGCCTCCCCTACTTTTCAGCTGTTTAAATGAGATGTGCCAGCTTACGTAGGGAACCTGTGGTGAAATCTTGGTGAAATGGAGAACTGCACACTAGTCTGAATCCAAAAGGAAGCATTACCTTCTGGTTACGTTTCCTGTAGAGAAAGTTGCAATGGAACCAGCAATGACATGGAGATATCCAGGATTGCTGCCAAGTTCTCAACTGCAGGAAACAAACTCCCACTAAATACCTAACTAGACAAGTTCAGCTAGGACATGAGGCAGTGAAACCAGGATAGAAACTGCAGGAGGAATAGAGGTCCCAATGAGAACAGATTCCTTTGCAATAAAAGTAACCTGGTATGAAAAGCCAGGTTTGTCTCTATAGCCCTTTTTCCTGCGTAGGACTACAGCCAGGATCTCTAAGGACTTGCAAAAGATGAAGTATTTTTGCTCTTTTGGAGCTATGAATGTGAGGAGAAAGAATCCCTTCCCAACACAGACCTGTGTTAGGTGTCCGCTATCTCAGTGATGCTACCAGACACAGGAGCAAAAGATCCTTTCTCCTTGTGGAAAAGGAGTAGTGAGGGGCTCTGAGGGATGAGAAGTTGTTCCAGCTACAGCTTGCAGTGTTTTTCACAGTAGGAGGCAAGGATGCAACACCGTTTTAAAGAAGGATTTCAAATTAACCCCCACCCAAGCATAACTAGAGAGTCTCAGGGGTCATGCTCCATTCAGCAGTTCTTAGTGTGGGCTGTGAGCAAATAGCACTAGCTAACACAACATTATTTAACCTTTAGTGTGTTTATTCGGCGGTAGAATAAGTTTTGATTTTCCCATTTATAGAGATTCTGCTGGGAGAAACAACATATTTCACACTAGCCATTGCAGTTCCTGAGCAGAGTAATAAAGCAGAGTGATGGATAATGCACCCCCTCACTCCCTGTGCTTTATTATGCATTTCTACATAAAACTATTTTCAGTATTTTGAGAAGGAAGTTCTGACAATCAGCACTGGTGTTTATGAAACTCCAGACCCTATCCAAGAGTCCCCTGACACAAATGTTCTTCCTCACAGAAGTAACTGTTTCCTTAGCTCTTTCACCACTTCAGACCCATTCCCTACAACCCTTTTTTAGGCATTTTCCATCTGAATACACTTTATTTAGGTTTTGTGCTTTTAGGCAGATATTTAGTCATTCCATCAGAAAATCAAAAAAATCCTCCTGGAAACACGGAAGGATGCCTGAAGACCTTGCACAGGGGAGTTTTGTCCAGGCAAGAACAAGGGGAAAGTTATGCTTCTTTTCAAAGCTTGTCCAGTGCTGCATACTTATCAATATTCCTCTTTGTGCTAGAAGCTGCTCGATCGCCCTGTGCCTTCTGTAGCTGTTTATCAAAGCTCCAGCACACAGCATGAGGAATAACAGTTGTTTATTCATCATTAACCAAAACTGTTTACAGTGCTCTGTAGCTGTATGGTGCTGTTAAATGCACTACTGGATTTAATAAGGCCACTCATGTACTTGAAGTTACTTACATGCTTACATACTTTGCTGAATCAGGGCTTAAGTGAACTGCCTAAAATCACTCTAGATGTCTGAGAAGCCAGAACTCCTGACTCCTAGTTCTGTGCATTAACCACAAGATTATCTTTTCCCTCCTGGGAGATTCAAGCTCAGTGCATTTCAAAATTACCGCTACTGAAAGACAGATGAATGAAATGGTACACATAAAAACAACTATGATCAGAAGTTTTCCCTCAAACTAAACATTAGCACAGACCCATCTGAAATTTCCATTTGAACATTTCCATTGCTTTAAAATTTATTTTCCATGTTCATGTACATCTCGATTCTGGCCCAAACCAGAAGGTGAAGTGCCAAAATACTGTATGAAAGGATATTTTTGTGTTCCAAGTTCAAGCATTCAATGCTGAAAGTCTTGCAACAAAGCTTGTTCTCAAGGTCTGCAGCCAAGTCTTGAAGATTTTGAGTGCTTAGATAGTATAAGGCCAGATTCTTGACTTCAATGGAAATACACCTCTTCGTGCCAGCTGAAACTCTGTCCCTAACATGTATTAAGTGTCTTTCTAGTCCACTGTCACCGTACTACTTAAGTGTAGAAAACACCTGCTGAAATATTCCAAAGCCAGTGTGCCTCCTTGGACCTCTATCTCAGAAAAGATAAAAAGAAGGAAACCAGTAAGCAGCTGGTAGTGTCCTGCAAAGACAAATACAAAACTGAACAATTTCCTCACCTTAGAAAACCTCTTTTTTTTTTTTTTTTGTACTGAATAACATAGTGCAAACTGTGGGCTACATTATGCAGCACTGGTGGCAAACATTCTGAATGAGCAAACATCCAATCTCTAAAATCGACAGACACTGCATCACTGCATAGAGCAATCTTCTCTACCTCTTTCCCCTCCCATACACAACCCCTCCCAAAAAAATTAACAGCTTTCCTTGTAAACTGATATGCCGTATCAGTGAGCTGCGCATGGTTAGAGCAGCAATGGACTTGCCTGCTCTGCTGGTGGTGCTGCCAGACATGGAGAAGAGGTGGACATGTACAAGAAGGTAGCAGGCAGAATGTCTGTGCTTGTGGTATCTGCAGGAGCTTCTTTTCACCTGTACCCTGCCTACATTCATGACTGCTCCTAAGAGTGGCTCATACACAATGTTGCTCACGTAGTTGTTGGATAGTATTTGCTTCTGGGCCTATAACAAGCTGATAGGAAGGGTGGCGCACGTGTGCTAAAAGAAAATGGCTGCTGACACACACATACATGCTCATGTGAAGTGTCCAAGTGTCAATACAGAATTATTATACACACCTTCCGTGCCATTTGCACCTTAAACATCTCTTTGTAAATGAGTCCAGGGCCATTTTTCTTTTCCCTGTTTCAAATGAAATGACAATATATAAGAATATACAGAATCTTCTGCTACAACCATGAATTGTATTAGCTAATATTGCTAGACATAAGGTGAATAACAGACTGGGTTTCTAAAGCCACCCAAAGTGGATTCTGGCTACACCCTTGGGTTTACAGAAGCAGCTTGGCACCTACCAAGCAGAAATCACAGGCATGCAGAAGGGAGCCGGTCTTAATGCTGCAAATGTGTTTATACTGGAACTCAAAATAAATAAGGAATAATGTGTCTTGTGTGTGCTGAGCAAGCCTATGACACCAACAAATTGAGCTGTTTTGGAAAATGCTGCCTGGGGAAACTTTAGCACTAAGCTTTAAAAGGAGTGGAGCCAGAAGCGGAAAAAAAACCCCAAATCCAACAACAACAAATAACCCAGAACATATTTCAAATCTGAGCATATGCTATAAGAAAACCTTAAATTAAACAGCTTGGCTTTGGGCAACACACAAATCTTCACCACTTCGTAGCTCATTAAAATGGTCAGGGTTCCCAAGAAATATAAAAAATCATCAAGAACTTAACAAACACACATCTTATTCAACAAGAGTTGACAAGTTTTCTGCATTTTATGGAGGTTGAGCACGAGCTATTTAGGGAGGTAAAATAATCTGGACCTATAATGGTAGTCAGAAAGATTGTCTGAAACAAACACCCACAACTGATTGCCTTATGAATTCCTAGTCATGATTGCAAATTTAAGAAAGCATTGGTGGATTCTAGTTTCTGTAAATCAATGAATTTTGATGCTAAGGAAAGCAGGGTATTGATTGGGAAAGTCAAATTGAGCAAAATAAAGGCTGATTCTGCACAAGGGTCCTTTGTCCTTTTCTAGCAATGCCTCCATATTGCAATTCTATAGTCCCAGAAAGGCACAGTGAGCACAAATAGCAATAAAACCAAAACATGTTCTTTTCCCCCCCCAACAAATATACAATAGATGTTATGAAGGAACTCTTAAAATCTTTTTTACTAATGGTCAGAGAAAGATGTGTTTGTTTGATGCTGTGAATTATAAGCATATGTGTATAATAAATATCAAAGAGGTAGAAAAAGTTTGATAAGCCCAAGGAATATCTGGATGTTTTGTGGAAGTCTCCACACTTCCTAAACCTGTAAAATTGGTATGGTTTCTCGTCCTTTTCTTTGTATTTCTACTAATGCTAGAATACATAAGTTAAAAACACTGTACTGTATTACCCTGAACAGTGCTCTTCCCCTGAAACAGGTCTCTTGAGACCCCCATTTGAACTTGTGCTGCTCTCCTGGTGCATCTTTTACAGCCACTCATAATTATAGCCCTCAAATCTGTGAGGAAGGAGCATCTGGTAAATCCCAGTGGTCAATAACATTAGAAAGGTCATTGGGAACCACACTTTTCCCACATAGTCTTTTCACTGAGCTATAAAAACCTGCTATGCACCGTGAGACCCCTGTATTGTGTCATGGTACAAGGTTAGAGACTTAGTATTTCTCCTGCACTCCCTCAAGTTCTAGCTGGGATTGTGCAGCTGGGTAGTGAGCCCTATGCAGATTTAGCCTGAATGTCTAAGTTAGCTGTAATTTACAATTCATGCCTGGGATCAGGTAGCTAGTGACTGAGACAGCTAACATACGGTGGCATTTTCCTAATCTACAGGAAACATGTTTCTACAGCAGCCCAAATCAAGGTCTGTCACACCTTGAAAAGTGAGACTTTGATTTGTAACTCCTGTCACTGTTGGCACATAAATTAATTAACATCTTGTAATACACAAAATCCAGGGGTTTGCATGTGATTCTGTGGCCCAAACCTCTATTATAGTAAAAATATCATTATTTTAATAAATATTACATTCCCTAGGTACTTATATATAGA
The DNA here is from genome assembly GCF_003945725.1 of Corapipo altera. Taxonomy (NCBI): domain Eukaryota; kingdom Metazoa; phylum Chordata; class Aves; order Passeriformes; family Pipridae; genus Corapipo; species Corapipo altera. Next base: position 2,103,774 of record NW_020884884.1, read on the forward strand.
TTTATTATATGTTAATACAGAATACGTTTTTTATTTATATTGTGGGTTTATACCCTGATGTTTATTACGTTACTGTTCTATACAAAATGACCTTAGTAGCATACTCATTATGATTTCCCTCTCTGTTGAATTTTTATGGATGAAGAATTCACTGAAGTTCCCATTCTCATGACAGAGGCAAATTCACACCAATGAAGTTTCTAAATGTACATGCAGATGTTCACACTTGTGCTGAAAAAGACAATACATCACCTCATGAACAGGTTTTATATGGCTGGTAGAGAGAAAAATTCCCTGGAATCTTTAGTCACAGCTCAGTTTTGTTATACCCACATCAATATTCTGTGTCTGTAAGTAAATTCCAAATGCATGATAGATTATCAGAGACTTTTTAGCATGAATGTTTTTGGAATCCAAACTGTATTTCTTTTATGCTACCTTCTGCATACATACTCATGCCATGTCGCCTTCCTCTTCATTCTTTTTGTTTCTTTCCAGTGTTTAGTTCAGGATTTTTTTCTTGGCTCTGACATTCAAGGTTTTTCAGCTCCCCACTTTTATCTCCTATATCTGCCTTACCATTTTCTCTTATTGCTTTATGGTTTTGTCTCTACAGCTGAAGTTCATTTTGTCTGGATCTTGACCTTAGTATGGCTTAGCAACCTTTAGTATGAACTATTTAATGTGCAAGATTCTTTACTGTGCATACTTCTGACACACAATGGGTACATGGTCAGGGAAAAAGTCTTGACAGAGTGTTTGTAGAGCTTGGATACTACTGAATATTTAACCACAGTTTCTAATTACAATTTCGGATTATATACCTTCCTATTCTCCTTTAAAGTGCCACACACATGATTTCTCTTAAAGATGAAAGACAGATAGTCCTGCAATAAAGAGAACATTGGGGATGGCTGTTAATTACTTATTCTGCTTTAGATTTCTGAGTGACTTAGACTTCTGTGTCTGATATGGAAAAGAAGAGAGTGGAGTCTCCTTCTCTGGAGATACTCAAAACCTGCCTGGATGTGATTCTGTGCAACTTGCTCTAGGTGAACCTGCTTTAGCAGAGGGGTTGGACTAGATGATCTACAGAAGTCCCTTCCAACCCCAAACATTCTGTCATTCTGTGTTCCTTCTTATTTGTTATTTTCCTACCTCTGTAATTACGATGTACTTTGTGGGTGTAAGGTAAACACATGCAAGAATGCCAAGGCAGTGGAAGGATTAAAAAAAAGCTTTATTTCAGATGCAAGGACCACTTTTCTACGATGTGGTGCATCGGGCCTCCAGGGTTAAAAAGACAAGTTTCAGCCCCCTTAGAGGCCCTTTATCCTCTCTATTTCTCCCCTGCCTTCCCAAGGCCTCTGTGCATGTCTGTTAGGACTATCTCTCTCCTCTCAGAGAGAGACACTGAGAATTTCTCTTGCCATGCAGGGTGGGGAAAGCATTAAAACTGCCTTTAAGAAAGAGTTACCATTTAGGCAGAAAGCCTTTGTAGAGAAAACCGAGTTCCTAACTTTCCATTACAAATTCTTCTGAAATTGTATCTATCCCTACAGTGAGTTTCATAGAAGCAAAATAATTATACATACTGTAAAATGTGTTAGCTTCTTTGTCAGACATTGACTCCAGAATTTCTGAAAATTCCATACGTATTTAAAAAATTTTACTGTTTTTCTCCATACTAGCAGATGTTTCAATCCCCTGAACCAAGTACAAGAAGGCAGAAGTAAAACAAAAAAACAACCAAAAATACCAAACCAAACTCGAACAATTATATTGCCTGTAGTTTTCCCCCACTGCTCCATCGTATTTTCTGGTTTTCAACAGGCTCTCCCTGGCCCTCCTCAAACTGTCTGCATTTGTGTTCCTGTTGATGGTGTTGGTAGAAAACATTGTTCATTGGTTAGTATCCATGTAGGGCCCCTGGCAGCATGCTTGTTTCTCATTAAGTTAGACATTTCACAATCCCCAACAAAACATAATTTTCTGGAAGAACTTAGTTTAACAAGGAACTACTGTAACAAAACCACAAGGCCTGCCATTTACTCTTAGGCTATATTTTGCTTTTTGCCAGTTTCCTTTCTTTCTCTAAACATCATTAGGATACAATCTCTTTCCTAGAAAATACAACTTTTTCCCCTCTGAGTGGAACACACTTTCACACGACAAAGCAGTTGGCCACTTCAAGTAGTTTTCATGTACTAAGAGCAACAGAGTTCTTGACATTCTTTCTAAGCAACAACATTAACTTTTGTAAATCACCTTCTGTTTTCTGTTTTTCAAATGAAAGAGACACCGCAAGTTAAAAAAGAAATAAGGTAGAGAACATGAAGATAAGTTGGGTAAGTCCAAAGGTGTAGACTGAAAAGCAGGATTCCCCTTCTTTGCTAGTCCAGGCCTCTTCCCAGCTACTTTGTGTTGTCTTCTCATATCTCATTGATTTAAACTCTTGGCTTCCACAAGTTTCTTATCTCATTATTTCAGTGTGTTTCACCTGCTTTGAACACAGAGCACAGATAAATTAAAGATTCATCTATTCACTGCCAATACTTGGGTCCTGCTCGAGCAGTATACTGGTCAGGAGAAAAATGCTATTCATCCTCAGTTTTATAGCGATAAAGCAAATGTCATGGGTAGAAAACTGGACTTTCACTGAACTGTTGTATCATGGACCATGAAAAGCCTTTAGATAAATAACTGAAAAGGAAAATAACAGTTTTTTCTAGTTTGTCCATTCATTTCCAGTGGCCTTGAATATTGTCAGGCTGATAGCTATCATTTGGGATATAATTCCTCTTTATTATCCAGAGCACAATCATTACAGAGACAGGCTTCCCCTGCTTGTCTCATGAAGGCCCTGCCTCTTTTTACGAAGATAATCTATGTTGATAAAAAACTCCAGTCCTTGCTGTGCCTACAGAGTTGAATTAGGAGTGGATATATGAGTCTTAAAGAAGAAGAAAAAGCCACAAAGCTCAAAGGATACCCATGGAAAGTATGACTCCATAATTTCCGTTCAAATCTAATGAATGTTTAGAAGACAAAGAGAATGACTGAAAATGCATAAACCACAATTCATACTCTTCAGACTCCTTTGGGCATTATATATTGCCTTGACACTGTACATCTGAACTCCTTATGGGGGTGCATCAAGTCCTATGTCTCTGTGATCTAGGATGCAAGATTCATTCTCTACTCCTCATCTACAGAGAAAGGGTGCATGCGTTTTGAGTGCCTTACAAAGTCACACCTCCTTGGGAAGGCTGAAACACTGAGTGACATGGGGTTAGCAGTTAGTGGCAAGCTGGGCAAGGCAGGGCAAGCTCTCACCCCCAGCAAGCCGGAAGAGTTTTAAGTTAGGTCATAGAAACCATAAGTTAAGAGAACAGCTAGACCCAGCTGCCACAGATCAGAGGAGCACACAGCACCCCATACCCCGGTTCACCTCCTACATAGCAGCAGTTTGTGTAGTTGGTACCATAACTCATGGCAGCCACACTGAGCGTCACAGGCAGAACTGGTGTCTTTGCTGACGGTTGCGTAGGGGTAACTCAAAATCCTTCACTAGGCTCTGCAGGTGTGCCTCAGTCTTTTAGCTTCTGCAGGTTTTCATGGCAGGGAAAAGCTCAACCAGACCTTTACATCTCGAGCTGAATGTGTGAAAGCTGATTGGTGTGGAAGCAAACAAGCTACAGATTTTGTCTAATCAACTACATATGATCTCAAAGACGTGGATGGGCAATAAACAATCCATTTCCCTCCTCTCCCTCCCATTGTTATTAAAGCTACTTTGCACAGCATAACAGTCTTCAAGTAAGGGCTGTAGGGTCAGGCCTTAAATCTGATCATAAAAACCACCTGGTGCCTGAAATGGTTAATACCTCAATGGACCATGAGAAACAGATGCTTCTTTGAAAAAGGATGTGGGGACTGTGGAGATTTGTAATGCTTAAGTCAATAGGTGATGTAAAAATCTCCAGGATCTTGAGTGCAGTCTGCTAAAACTGTAAACTTTCCATTTAGAGCATCTGCATTCTTTGTTTAATACCCAGTTCACAAGCTGACCTTAATTCCAGGTTGAGCTTGGTAATGGGATGGCATTCCAGGCAATGTCGTCACTATACTTCATATATATCCCTGCCTGCCGAGGGATTAACTAAGTACTTGACCTTATACAAATGTTGTCTCACGTTTTATTAAGAGCAACTAGTAGTTTGTGATTTCCCGTATATAAAGACATAAGTTTTGAAGCTCAATATTTAATATTCAGGGTCACAAATTCATATTACATTTTTAAAAAGTAGTGGCCTGAACTGCTGAGCACCCGCAAAGTCAATGGAATCTCCCAGTGTTCAACAGCTGGGAAAATTTAAAAAAAAAAGTTAATTTAATTTTAAAATTTGAAGAGAAGGCCTCAGGGAGAACTCGGGGGAAAGATTTGGAAATAATCTTTGGTCAACTAAGACACATTCTTCCACGTGTGAATATGGTTGCAATATGTGCTCTGACACCTGGCACACTAAAAGAGATGTTTAAGAGAAACAACCCCAAAAATTAGTTTTACCAAAACAACAGACTGCTTAAAGATGCCCAAAATCAAGGGTGAGTCTTGTCAGTTCTTCTTATGAAGTGACTGCTTCTTACTTCTGTGACTGCTTTGTAGCAGAAGTAGACAAATGTAATTAGCTGTATTCAACAAGTGTGAAACTAGTATAGCATACAGAAAAGCAAGAGGGCTCCTTGCCAGATTCCCTGTGTGCTGAATGTTTTTCATTAATGTCAGATTATATGTATCTTCATTATGAAGCCATAAAACCTTCATTAATCAATAACCAGTACCCAAAGCAGCAGAGAGAGACTAAATTCTGAAAGATTTGGGGAACATACAAATTATATCATATAAACTATACACAAGGAAACAATCTACTGTGGATTGTTTGGATTGTTTGGCTGTGGATTAAATTTGCAGCAACATTGAATGTCACATAACCACATCAGTGGGATGTAGGCACTCAGGAATGAAGCAGGAATCTTTGGTGACTTAATTTCTTCATTAAGGTGCTAACATTAACAGAATAATGCAGAAATTTGTGTTTTTACATCTAAAAGCACTAAGAAAACTTATACTAACCATTAAATGAGGATATTTGGGAACAGAGAGAAAATTTAGAAAGCCCGAAGGAATAGTTCAGTCTCTGGAGTTCACAACCAGATGAAACACAGGAAATTACAGAGATGTAAACAAGTCTTTCAGCCAGGTTTACCACTACTTTTACTTTTTTCTTTCTATATTTCAGTCAACAGTTTAATCCCATAAAAAATAAGTTGTTTCTTGGGCTTTCTTTGGTAATTGTTTCACTTACAAATAGTGCATTCAATTACCATTGACTTTATCATTTAAATTAATGGGCAGAAATGGGAACTGAAAGGCTGTGATGTTCTGGATTTGGTGTAACACCAAGTGTCGATATCACAAACTGTTGTACTTTGGCAGTTGTTTTATCACCATCTTAATGGATTTGTTTTCCTCTGTCTAGGGTACAAATTGAATTTCATCGTGTGTTGGCCAGTGATATAGTAATGGAAAAGGGAATATTTTAGCCTTCAGGCTTTGTTATCTGCTTCTTTGTATAGTCTAAAGAGCCAGAGTTCTTAAAAACAGCACTGCAAATGTTCAGCTAGAAAATGCCCTTTTGTAGCCTTTGCAGATTATAGCCCTTTCATACAATGTATTCAGTACACTTTCTTCCTGTTTCCCAATCAGTTAAATTTAGAGCTATTGTTTTGATCTATTAATGAGATAGAACACTAGGAAAGTCAATGAGCACTTACAAAACTGGCACCTACCATGTCTCTGAAATTCTCAGTCAAACTGGTATCCCATCTGAAAACAGATAAGTTCCTTAATTTTGGAGACTACTGCCTCATAAATGGCCTTTCCTTTTCCTTTTTATTCCACAGTGTATGATGTAAATAATGAAATGATTATATAAAAAATGTGTAGAGTGTGCCCAGAGTAAAGGTTGAAAAGAATACTTTTCCTGAGTTGCCTGAAAAGTCACTTTGATAAATTTCTGCTCTTTTTGCTGTTTTCCACTATGACTGACTTCTGTGGTTGTCTACTATCCAGCTAGTGAGATATGTAAGGTTATGGACTAAAAGTTAAAAAAAAAAGACATCAAAAATGTCTCCATACTCTTTCAGGCCTTCATACTTCATGAGACCTTCTATTATTTTGTTATGTTGTATTATATATTAGCTCTTAGGGCCCTCAGCATGCTTGCAAATGCAGAAACAGACTTCACAAGAAGTAGTCATGACTTTGGAAAGTTTGTTACCTACATAGATAAGAAAAATGCCAGAAGAAATGAATATTCCACGGAAAAAAATGAGACTGGCAGGTAGAGGGTCAGATATACCACACAGACATTACTACAAAAATTTACAATCAGACCAGCAAACAGATCTCAGGCTCTTTTCCGTACTCCAAACTGGAGCTCCTTGAACTTAAAATTTATTTTCTTAAGTTATTTTTGCTTACTGATTTTCAGTCTTGGGCACCTCTTCTGCTTTTTCTACTCAGCACTATTAATGCAGTATTTCACTTGAGCCTTCAGCAAGTTGTGACCCCGTCCATTGGCAGATACACAAATACAGGTTTAGACACGATGCCTGGCTGAGAGGAATCAGATTCTAATAAACAAGTAATTTCTTTTTCTACTTTTATAGATTCTTAGAGGCTTATTTCAGTTCTCTCTGAATCAGTTAAGACACCTGAACCATTTGAAATGTATGTATTTTGGTCTCTATGTTCTATTTCAGAATGATGTTCCGGTGAGAATTTAGGACGGGACGTTCAGATACTGATCCCTTACTTGTCCTCCTTACAGGCATTCAACGTATTGCAAGTTTAAGTTGGATTATCACACTTGTCTATCTAATTATTCTCACCATGAGGAACCCACCAACCAGCCACAGTGTTTTTCAATACAGGGCAATGTTCTGGAATAGACCATATTGCCTGGTTGTTATTTCTTAGATTACTGGGTCACTTTTTACATGATGAATCAGAGAATACAGGGCCAAGAGAAAACCACTCACTTGGCTTCATATCACTTGGGTTCTTATCACAAATGGTTGCCAAGAAGAGTAAAACACCACAAGTATTATTTGACGGTATTAGTATCACTTCTCTTTTTACCTCTGTAAAGGTAAAACCCAAGTAGCTCAGAATCCCTATGTGATTTTGCTGGTCTGTCTTCAGCACCTTTGACTAAATCATCATCACTATTTAAAACTTGGTCCCTCTATTACTGAAGCAAGTAAACGTGCTCACTAATGCAACATGTTGTTTTGTTCTGCTTATCCTCAGTAAAGTTTAGTGAAAGCATCAAACTCATCTCATAGGGCTACTAAACAGTGAGTCATCATAACTAAACAAATGTCAGTTGCTGAAAACCTGGGATTCATTGAAACAAACTGCACACAAAGACCCACTTTAAGCATGAAACATTTGAAGTGGGAAAAAAATCAAAATATATCTAAAAATCTGCTGTAGATTGTGGTATGTGCTTGAGTGTGTAATAAATCTCCTTTTGAAGGTGATCAAAAAAGAATAAAGAAATGCTTCATGTTGGGAAAGGTTTTATTTTTCTGGTACAGTAGGCATAATTTGAAATAAAAATGATAATTTTGTTTGCTTCCACAATGTTTTTTGCACTTTCCATTTTGCTTTCTGGAGCAATAGAATTTTACTGACAAAAATCTCTGTAAAAAGAAAATGTCAAGGTCACAAGCATGAATATTTGTCGAAACCCAAAATGTAACTGCGCACATACAGGCTGCAGCAAATAATAGCTGGTTGCTTGTCCATGAACTGAGCAAAAAAATTCTCTGGAGATTTAATCTGTCTGGCAAAAGCTACTCAATCCAGCTCATATTTCTAATATTTGTCACTTGTCCAGAAGTTAAAAATATTGAAAATATTCAAAATAGGTTAAAGTACTGAAAAAGTAAAAAACAACACCAACCTGTTCTGTGGGAAAATAAGATTGCATGAACTAAGGTATTAATACTAGAAAATAATGATTTTAAAAAAAATTGAATATTTAATTCATTTTTTAGTCCAAGTAAGAAATGATTAATGATCAGTGTGTAGAGATTAAGAAAGCAGTAAAAGGGACAAGATGGCTCAGGGAATTGGTAATGTGGTCCTGTGCCTTTTTGGTTTCAATTTCAGCTTTTCAGTTGCTGTTGCTAGTGAATCCCTCATGCTTTAAAAATGGCTTTTATGTTTTAAATCTGAGTTCCCCTGCCAAGTGGCAGATTGCCTGAAAAGTCAATAAAAGTTGGAGTCTGGTTCACCACTGCATTGATCCAGTATCACGCAAGTGTAGCTCAGTTGACTTCAAGTAGTGTCCTGGAGCACCAGGACCCAGGAGAGTGGTACTCAGCAGCAAATAACACTTGCTTGGAACATGAGTTCTCTTAGCTATAAACTGGGATGCAGTTTATAGATCTTGCCAGATCCTGAGATATTATGATGAATCTCGCAACACTTGATGTTTTCCTTATAGCTTCATCTCGCCCAACTTTAGGATTAATAGACAATCTCAGTTTTCATTTAAAAAGTTAGGTTTCTAGAAAACCCTCACATTGTACTAAAAAATTTGTGGCTCGTGTATCTTTGAGACTGAAAAACAGGGAATGGGATGATAAACAATTTTTTTTTTAATATGACTTTTTAACTTATTCACCTCCTCTCTAGGGGTCTGCCCCCTTCTCTTTGTGGTTTCAGTGTTCAGGACTGCTAGTGTGCTGGCTCCCTGCTCAGCCATAGCTCTGTTGACCAGCAGTCACATCTCATATTTCAGTAGGAAAGATGAGATAAAATTTCTTCTGTAAAAAAAGCGTATGAAGTAAAATGGTGCTGATCAAAACCACTGGTCCAAGCGCGATGCCTGTAGGGTTTTCCCCTCGAACTCTGCCTAGCAAAATAGGGTGTGGATGAAGAAGGAAAGGTCTACATTTCCCTTGAAAATCCTGTACATTTCCTGTTAACATTAATGAGTGTTTACATGCACTCATAAGACTGAGAGTAGGCACTGTACTACATATTCATAACATTGAAAAAAACAAAATAAAATAAACCAAAGCATTATTCTTGAGTAGTATTATTCTGAGCTGGAATACATTACACTAGCTTCTGTTTCCCAACCAATTCTGCCTTTCATGAGATTTGTGTTGCATTCCCTGGCCAAGTACCATCCTTGCCTTAATCAGAAGAGACATTTGAAAAAACTGATATGGAAAATCTGCATTTGACCTTGTGCCCTTGCTTCATGTCAACAATTTCAACCACATCTGCTCTTACACTGTGAAAATGTTGGCATATTTCTCTGAGCTCTGCTGCGACAGCTGCAGGCACTCTCTCTTTGTACAGGATAATTCTGCTCCCAAATACTCAGAGAGCAGCGAGTGCTCTCTCACTTAATGGAGAGGCTCTGCAAAAAGAATTCAGAGAAGTTTCCACTGAAAAATCACTTTGGTTCTGGGTCCTTGAGAAAGAGTTTATTCTTTTTGTTGCCACCAAGCGATGGTGAAATGATGCCTACATGATCAGTGGAAGGTGGGAAAACGTTTGCAAAAGGAATACAGCAGTATCCATTCATGAAATTTATTATGCCATGCCTAGCAGAAAGGCAATCAAATTATCAAGTACAGACTTTCTATTATATTTAACACCTGTTAGATCAGAATCTGATCATGTAAGGGTAATGGAGTCTGCTTGTCTGATTTATTGATAGAAGTATATATAAATCTACTGGATGATAAACTATCAGACCAAAGATTGCAATTTATTTCTGCAGAAGCTGTGACTTCTCTGAAGTCCTGCTGAGATAGCAATGGCACCATATGCAATGCAATGTACAGAAGTTTGGATGAAGGAAGAATCTTATTTTAAATTACCTTGAGGTAATTTAGAGTGTAATTCCTCTCTAGTTTTTCTTGACATGATGCTAACTGAAAACAACTTTCTTATAGAATGCAGTTTCTTTCATTGACTGTACATATAAAAGTATCCGTCACTTGTGTGTTAAGGAAGTAAGGAGCACCCCTTTTGATCTTCTGCTTGACCTTGCACTGATAGCATTGTATTTATTAATTCATGGTAAGGGATACTAAATATCATATACTGGAAGTTTTCACCTTGCTGGATATGTATCTTGGAAGACAAAGAGACAATTTCCACTTCTTTTTCATTTCAAGCACAGAGTTCCACACTAACATGAGATAGTGGGAATTGGATGGGGAAGAGAAGGAAAAGAACCCATTTATTTCATTACATGGAAGTTAGGACTGTCAGAATGTATTTTACATTTCCAGTCAGACATTAAGTTGGACCCATGACAGTCAATACTGTAAAGAATACGAGAATGTTGGAATCATGTACTTCTGAATATTGTCTCCATGAGATTGTTACAGTCTAATTTAAATTAAGTAAGGACTTCCATATTCATGACCTCATCTCTTATTGCCTTGGTTTTCTATGCTGTTTTAAAGCCTTTGTATTTCTTTCTTGCAAGATTCCTTCTTGATTATAAGTCCTCTATATTTATGTTCACAGTAGCAATATCAATGTGTCATTGATATTTCTACTGTTTGATACTCATGATTAAATCTGGTCTACTATAACTTATGATGAACAACTCTTTGATTTTATATTTAAAAAAAAAATTGAAACACAGTTTTGATCCAGGGTGAGAAGAAGAGGTGCAGAGGGTAGATGGTCAGTTTTGCTTTGTGGTTCTTGTGGTGTTTATGGGCAGTCCCACAGACAAATACGTTTCAGAGAAATTTTAAGCTGGAAAAGCAGAATATACAAAGCTCTAAGAGATGTTAAGTAGCGGTTGCAACATATGCTTAGCAAAGTGTGAGAGACTTGTGAGCTAGGCTGTGAAATTGCTCTACTTTATCTTCTCCCTGGGAGCGGGTCCACAGCATGCTCTTGAATTTGGAACAGGTTTTCTCTATGTATTTTAGAATGCTTACAATCCAAATCCCTTACTTTATGGTCTTTTAATAATTAAATTGATGTTCCTGCATAAAGCAGGAAACTTTAATGCCTACGAAATACGGGGAACTTTTAATATTCATATGAGTGTCTCGCAGATATTAATGCTTTCTGGTCCACTAGCTATTAATGATCAGGTCCACTAGCTGATCTAAGTTCTGAGTGTTTTACATGTGTGATCAATATAGACACACAGGTCATATCAGATAACATCTCACAAATAACATCTCACAAAATATTTGTGGCAGCAGATATTTAAATTTCTGTTACGGGAAATGGTTCTATAAAAAACCACTTTAGAAATACATTAAATTAAAAATGTTATTAGCAGATTTTATCCATAAAATCCTAGAAAAGTCATGATAATGAAGTAATGAGAACTGAAAATTATTTATTTTTATGAAGGTAAAATACATGCTGGGTTTTTTTAATATGTACCAGATCACAATTGTACTTTATTTTAAAAGGATGGTTTCATGGAAACAATAATAACATAGTGGAAAAATATTTAGATTTTGAATTAAGCACTTCAGCTGAAAGTTGCTATCAGAAATTGGGAAATCCATCAACACCTAGGGTTAGTTAGTAAAGTTCTAGTATTTATTTTTCAGGTTAGGAAACTGCACATGAGTAGATCATGGACTCTTCCAAAATAATTGTTGGTTCCTACACCACGTAATCACAGAATCACAAAACGGGTAAGTTTGGAAAGGACCACAGTGGGTCATCTGGTCCAACCAGCAGCTTGTTCGCAGTGAACACTAGATACCTGGATTTCAAGTCCAAAAGCGACCTTTCCAGAGTGAACTGTTCATTCATTAGTTACTTCCTTCAAGCATGATGTGATAGTTTCTTTGGCTATAGCTTCTTTCTCACTTGAGTATTTAGGAGAACAGCTAATTCGTCAGCAGACTCTAAGGGAAATTTACAGGCTTTGGCAATATTCACATAGTAAAATAAATAATACTTGTTATACATTTTGCTTATTTAGTGGTTACACTTATGGACATTGACAGGCTTTAGAAATGTTAATTACCTTAGTCTCACAACTCCCTTGCTAAGTGGGTGATAATTATCGTCCTTCTTCTTCAAAAGAGGAAACTAAGGGAGTGTGAGATTAAGCGAATTCATCTCATTTCCACAGGAAATCTGTGATAAAGCCCAGACCAGAACCCAGGTCTCCAGACTCACAGCCACATGGTCTCAGTCTGCCAAATTGTCTCCTACTGCTGTTTTCATGGCCATGCTGAAGTTTTGGGAACAAGGCCAGAGATTTCTACATCAAAAAGGAAGCAGAGACAGTGGCCAAATAGTCACACATTTAACTGGACTGACATGATTTCTGTGTAAATGGGTGTAATAATAATTAAGGAGTTCATTTGCCTTATGTTTAAACATAATTTATTTTGGGTGTGATAGTGGCCACATGAATTTGGCAATAGTCAGTGGGGTAGGCAAGTCCAAAATACTGTTATGGTGTGCCTTACTATTTGAAACAACTGAAGGGTGCTAAGGCTTAGCCTTGTCCTCAGGCATCAGCTCCTGAAGGAGGTCCAGTTTACAGACAGCTTCTCTTTGACCACCCAGAAGTCATATCCATTTGTACTCAGCCCTTCTTTCTGCTTATTTAGACGTATCTCACATGAAATAGAAGAAAAATCCTATTTCGACAGCTTTTCTCTGACTCATCAATACAGAATAACAGGGTATTAAATAGTGACTTTATACAGCACTGTTAATTTTCACTGAAAGCTTGGCTCTGCGTTCTTCCTTCTGTTTCAAGGAGTCAGTGACTTTGCCTCCTCTGCAGAAAGTCTAAAATGAAGCCACAAGAAACACTTGTGTTGTTCTTATGCCAGGAAACCTTGTATGAGAACACAGCTGCAGCAAGGCTGATTCCCATTCAACACTGGTTCACAAGGCAATGGGGTCACCAGTCATCCCCTTTGCCACATATGATGGCACAGGAATCTGAGTGCCATGGGTTGAGGCATTGAAAGGAGAAGTGTGACATTCCCAAGCCACAATCAATGCATATGTGTGTTCTGCTGAGAGATAGAGGAACAGAATATGGCCATGTCACACCAGGACTCTCCTCCTGACCTTGTTTGTTGGTTTGGAGTAAAGATCAAACAGAAGGACAAAGCAGCTCAGAGAGCCAGAAGTATCCAAGATACATCTTTATATGGGCTACAGATCATTCCTGGTACTGCTACTCTGATAAGTGGGTACAAGCCTGTCCATACTAAGAGTTGATCATAACACCATCCTAATTTAGCAGACAAAGAGCAGGAATTTGAATCAGCAAGGAAGAGGTCAGTAATACTCCAGGGAGAGGGGAGGGGAAGAAAGAAAATGACAAAGAAACAACCAAACCAACTCAACCCAACCCCCCAAAAAAACCCTAGCAACTAATTTTCAGCATTGTATTGATAAGGCATGTGAACTTACCTTGATGATGATGATCATCATAATTGATCTTGATGATGTTTCTTGATGGCACCAGATGTTTCCTTCTTCCTTACCCAAAGCCAAAATTTACTATATACCAGTCTCTGGCCATGCACTTCTTTTTTTCCTAGCAGGCACTGTGAGGATTCTTGTCACTGCACCAGCCTCCTTTGCAGTGCTGTTTATCAGTTCATTTAGGTGGAACTTTTTTTTCTGTCTACGACCCTCCTTGTCATTTGTAGTTGCTGTTTTCTATTTTTTTCTCTTCCTAAAAAATGGTAATGCACTGGGTTTTGTTATTTTCAGTTGCCCAACACTAGTGATATAATGATTAAATCTATTGCTGACATCACCTTAAAAGAGAGGTCACAGTATCAAGAGGAAGAGACAGGGGGTACAGTATAAGCTATGAACTGGAAACTGAGACTATAGAGCACCAAAGTGAAGGTAAAAAATTGTTGAAAACTGTCTGTTTATTTTTATATGTATGTAATCTATTATTTACAGAGTGGATGTATCATCAGTCATATCTTTTTGTCACAAGCAGAAATTTTATTTGATGGGAGCAGAAAGTTATGGAAATGAGAATTTCTTTAAATTCATGAATATTTGTATCCAAATCATAGACTACATCAGAAACATAATCTTTCTGCATTGTCCAGCTGGTTAATTTGTGAATTTAAGACATTAACAAGCGTTAATGCAGTTAGATGTGGACATTTAAAATATTTTTGCTTTATATATCTATGTGCAGGCAGGAGTTTGCAAAAACAACCCAGAAGACTCAAGAGTCAGAAGGGAAACAAAAAATTTCATACATGAATTTTTAAAATAATAAAAAACCCCCAACATTTTTGTTTGTTTTAAGCCAATCTTCTCATATTTTTGTTCAAGGTTTTGACCATTTGTGTCTTCCAGCTCTGAAAGCATAAATAATCTGTGTAAGGCATTTGCTTCCTCCTTGCTTTGGACTAGTCAAATATCAGAAAGAAGAAGATGACTGATTTAAAAGTCTTCCACCCAGGCTGTTGGCTTGGACAGCACAGCAAAGAGTGGCTATTTGTTCTGTGGTTCTGAAAAAGCTATTACTTTTTTTATATTTCCTACCTTTGAAGTAGAAGGCATCTCTACCCACGTGCAGTGTCACGAATCTCAGCATGGGCCCTTATGAGACAAGTATCAATATTGGTACTTCTGTATCTCTTACCATCACAGCTGACTGATTGTCAGACATGAATCCCTCTCTGCATCAGCAGCAGTCGCATCACACGGCAATCACACTGATCACGTGCCAATAACACGCTAATAATGCACCAATCACCGTCCTATTCCTGTGCCAATCATGTGCCCATCACACGGCAATCACATGCCAATCATGTGACAATCACACCCCCATCAAGCTCCAGTCACGTGTCCATCATGTGCCAATGACATGCCAGTCATGTGCCCATTACGTGGCAATCATGCCCCAATCATCAGCCCGATCACATGCTAATCACATGCCCATCTCACACTCATCACACACCAGTCAAGCCAAAATCACATGTCCATCATGCTCCAATCACATGACAATCATGTCCCCATCACATGCCAATCACACGCTAATCATGTGGCCATCACGCTTCCATCACATGGCAGTCATGCACCAATCACGTGGTAATCACATCTCAATCACGTACCCATCATGCACCCACCAAATACCAACCCCACGCCAATCACATGCCAATCACCTGCTAATCACACAGCAATCACAAGATGCAGAACTTTATTTCCATATGCTATTGAAAAGAAATTAAAAAATCTGTGATTGTCCCTAATTGTCTCCCAGAAAGACACAAGCAGTCACAATGCACTCTTCTAGGCCTGAGTCAAAGAGATGTACAACTTCTTTTACAAGTCTGTTCTTATGTAAAGGTCTTTTGAAGAGTCAAGTAAGGCAGCAGTGCTCCTTGTGTCTCCCTCCTTGCCACTGCAGTAGCAGGGCCTTTCTGTAAAGCTTGTCTTTAAAGCTGAAAGGTGAACTCAGATTATCTCCAGAACTGGCATACACTGATGTACATGCCTTTTTGGTCTGCTGTCAACTGTGCTCGTATGCAATGTTATCCAGAAAATCACATTTTCACACAGAAATAAGATGCACACTACATCTCTCCACTTTTATAAACTCTGGGGCTTATGTATATTATGGGTAAGTTGTGAAAATGAGTCTGGGAGTGATCTGCAAAAGAAAACTTTTATGATTTACTGTATAATATTTTTGTATCTTTTGAGTGCTCAGCGAGTGACTTTATCACAATGCAATCTGCTTCGATCTATTTGTTCCTAGGACCATATAAAAGCAGTGAATCTGGGGCATGCCTGCTTCCCAACCAACTTCAGAAAAGATGTGCTGGACACTATCAGAACTTTCTGTATATTTCTTACCTCCTTCTTTTACTGAACGAACTGTAAGAATACCAAGAGTGAAAAATAAAACCAAACAGTTATTCCTGACCTCACAGCTGCTGGCACTGCTTGTTTGAGTTGTTTCCAGCCAAAATAATTCCCTACTCTGAGCACAACTGTGAAAATTACATGAATTCAGTACGTACAGTCATTGTTATCTAAAACAGCCCTATTAAAATGTAATGAGGTCTTTACTTCTAATTAATATTATTTTTATTAATGACTGCATATTGGCCACTGTTGAGATCAAAGCCCCAGCAGTATAAATATATAATCCAGTTGCACTTTAGTACTAAAGAGCTTACAGCTTCAACAGACAAAAATATTATTCTTTTGCAGACAGGGAAAAGAAGCTGAGAAAGATTAAGTGACTCTCTTGAATTCATGTAGAAAGACTACAGAAGAACCATGAACCAAATCCAGTTCACTTGAGGCCCTGCCCTGTATAATAAACTTAAGAAAAATCTTCCACCACTGATTCTCCAGTTGTCACTCAGTCTACAATTACAGTTGTAGTCAGTGTGTAATTCTCTGCTGTCACCTTTATCTTTATAAAGTATTTTTTCTTTGCACTTTAGGGCTATTGGATGACTCTATTAAAAGTAAAATTCAGCAGTGTTTGGGACTGACTATGATGCAGTGCAGAGCTCGGTGATTTCAGTGAGGCTGCTATCTCTCCCCATCTATTCCCAGCAGGACAATTCTTCCTGTGATTATACCATCAGAAGTTTAGAGTACACTGGAAGAGAATCAGTGAAGAGCAGTGGTGGTTCAGACCACCATTATGGGTTCTCTTCTCCTGTCAGGAATAAATTATCACTGTGCTCCCTAGACGAGGAAACTGATTGCCTTGGGATGCACAAGATGCACTTCTGTAGCAGTTGCATCTCATAAAAACAGTCACAAGAGAGACTACCCCTGAGTTCTGTCATACAAACTTCATTCTCCCCTTTCAGTCCCAACTCCATTCAGACACTAAGCACAGAGGCATTTATTAATACCAGACATTGCAGGTTTCCTATCGTTTTATAAAGATGACATTCATGCTGACTGTTAGTTTAAGCTTTGAAAGAGGAGAACAATAGGATTATTTTTCCAAAGAAAATATAACTACTTAATTGTGATTATAGTTTCCATGCCTGAATCAGTGAAAGGTCACAGTCTCCTCAATGCTTGAAGAGGATACTAAGACATGGAAGAAAATCTGGACTGATATATATTTGCTTAGAACAATATAGGATTGTTGGTAGACCCTCTGTGAGCACAGCTAGCAGACACTGTGCAGATGTTCTGTGGGCTTGTTTGGAATGGGCATGAACAGTGTTTAAGAGCCACTAAATAATTTTAAACAGTTGTAGCTAAAACATCTGCACAAAGCTTACCAGAATTCCCAACTGTAAAGAAGCCCCTTTCCAAGAGCACTCTGTCCTGGACTTACTGCCTTGGCTGTGATGGGCAGAGAGCTGGCAGAGACTGCTGCTGAGACAGAACTTGTAAAGAAGTTGTACATCTCTTTGACTCAGGCCTAGAAGAGTGCATTGTGACTGCTTGCCTCTTTCTGGAAGACAATTAGGGAGAATCACAAATTTTTTAATTTCTTTTTAATAGCAGCTTGAGGAAGGAAAAGAAAAAAACAGATTCTCTAAGAATAAACATGGATAAATAAATGAAAGTTTCAGGGTAAAGAAATAAAAAAATTAAGGCCAGCAGGGGAAAAAAAATATTTGAGCAGACAAAGAAGCATACAGGTTTGTATTTGGATTTGAAACATAAGAAGATATAAGAGAAATTTGACACGTTTACCCTCAGTGTGTTGGGTTTCACTCCTTAGCCTTTTGGGCTTGGAGATTTTTTACTTTAGGTAAGTGTTGGGCTGATTCAGATGTTATTTTCCTTTTTCTATGTGAGTGAAAGGGCCTTGAAATCTGTGGCAGACATTCTATTTCTGTTTAATCAGTCCGAGACCCACCTTTGTTTTTGTGCCTTTTGGATCCTGAGCACATTCCATTTCCTACAGCTTTTGTTAAAGCACTGACTTTGAACGTCTTTCATACAAAATTTCCAAATCAGACTATTGCTAGGCACGACCACAAGCACCCGATTTCTCCAGGAGTAAGAGAGACATGAGGGAAAGAACAAAAGTTATGCTTGTGGGACTAATTTTGGCTACACTGAAACTGTCCAGATGTCAGCATAAAAAATGAAGGCAATGAAAACCAGTACCTTTCTCATATACATTTGCCACAATGATATAAGTATCATCCATTTTACAACACGGTAAAAAAAAGTCTTTCATTGCATGGAAATGTGCTGCATAACTACTGTACTCTACTGTTTGGAAAATGCTGGGACGAGCCAACACCAACACTTCCTATCATTCTCATATTTGGTTAATCAAATTACTTTTTACCAGACATTAGCCAGAACACTAGATAATTGTTTTCTATTTTAAATAATAGTTTGCTGAATTCAAAGGCCCTTGTTTGAGTCTGCAAAGCCTGGCATTAAGCTGGAGTAAAACAGTATCCAATTATGCCTATTACCCCTAGGCAAGTACTTTTCTTAGAAAAATCACCTGTCAACAGCACAACATTCTGCCAGAGCAATTTTTATTCCCTTTCTCTTCCAGAGGCATTTTATTTGCTGATCTATCAGTCGAAAAGTCCCTGTCAAAGAGGAGGAAACAATAATGTTTTAGTGAAGCAACACACTTGTACAGAGGTAAAAGCTTTATACTAGTCCAACACAATACATTCTAACCATTACTCTGGCTCAGACGTGCAGACTGCAAAGCAGCCAGCTCTGATCCAGGAGGTCTAGGAAGATCATGGGAGCTAGAAAAGCAAGTTTCAAATTTATGTGCAGAAGACTGGCTTTACCTTTCTTAGTAAACTTTTTACTCTGCTATGGGTAAGAAGATGAAAACCCCCAGACAACAAACAAACCCCAAACCCAAACAAATGAAGAAAACCTCAAGAAATATAACTGGTGAAAAGTTTCTCTCTGCAAATAAGGACACTATCTATAGGCTCTCACATATAAAGGCATAGTGCCACCCAGCAGATGTTAGGACAAAATAAAAAGGTTGAATGTAGAGAATCCCTATCAAGATGTCCATGCCTTTCTCTCATTGTTTTTAGATTGCTCTGAAGTATCCATCTTATCTACAAGTTCATCTAAGTGGGCTCCACAAAGAAGTCATTCTTTGATTTTAAAAAATATAATAAACGTTATAGAAAGCACAGAATAGGTGTTACTTTGGAGGTTTCTTTTGTAAATTCTGATGTTATTTTAGCATTTTTAATACAATTTTTACAGCAGCTCATGACCAGAGGATGGTAACATTTTGAGAGGAAGATGCATGCCAAGAGGAAATAAATGAATATGAGAATACATTTAAGAGAAAATTTAAAATTGACTAAATCTGCTGCCTGCATTGCATTCTGTTCAACAAAAATGAGAGAAATTCTGGAGGTCAGAGCATTAAACTGTTTTAATCTAATTCAGTAGCGTGTATTAAAGAGGCATTTTCAGTAAAAGGTTATTGAAACCAAATCCTGAGGAAAAAGAGCCAGCTGTTCCAGAGGACATATGATCAGGTTTTAAGATGATTAATTTTTCACAGTGGTAGCCCTTAAAAACTTTCCCATCACATTTGATAACTAATGTGTACTTGCTACAGATGACTGCTTTGGCCCGTGTTTATTGAGCAGAGGTCCTTTCAGTCTGAACAGGTAGTGTTGAGCAACCAGATCTTTTTTTCTTAGCCAAAATGGCAGCTACTTAACAGTCAAAAAGATTTGGTTTTACACTTTCTTTGCCAGTTCAATGGTACACAGAGGAATAAGGAAATTGGAGGCCACGGGAAGCCTTGACTTCTACCACAGGCTTTGCCACTCATTTCTTGTATGACAGCGATTAATATTTTAGCTTTGCCACTTGTTAATTAGGAATAGCAGGAGACAGAGTCGTATTAAAGTGCCTATCAAGAAAGGACAAGCAAGTAAGTCCTTAAAGGGGCTGCTCATACAAGTAGAACTCTGAGTTTACATATATGCTTCGTACACCACACACGTAAAACGATATACCACTGCTGAGTAGTACTGTTATGAGCAAAAAGACTATGAGCTATGGACACTCACATAGCTCTAATTTGGCACTAGGTTGGCAGATCTATCCAGCAATACTGGAGGGCATAGGCACTCCCTGCTGATTCTCCAGGACAATCAGCAGACCTGACACAGGACTTTAGTGTGAGGTGAGTTTCATATACCTAAAAGCATGGGTTTCAAAAGGACCGTGATGTTCATTGGGAAACCCACTACTGCCCACTAGTAAACAACAATGAAGAATAGTTTAAATTTCACTTCAGTTCAAGGGAGCTTTTTAAGACATTTTTGTTCCTTGAGCGTTTCTCCTGAGAATTCAAAGTCCTGAGAAGTCTTGTAAAAGATATGCATCTAAATTCTTTCAAAACTGATGGAAGAAAGAAAGATTGTTCCTTCTTTCAAAGCATGCCCAGAGGAGTATATGGTGATAGTCTGTCTCTGTTGTTACTCAGCATTTAGCATAACCATCAAGGATCTTGCAAGCCTGATGAAATTTAAGTACCCATTTCACTTTCTGCTGGAATATATATTACCACATGGTCTCTGGGGTTCTTCAGGTAAAGGACTTTCCCACCTTTATTTGAAGCTTTTTCTGCTTTCCTGAGAACTGGACAATCTCCACTATGTCAAAGAAACGTAGTGGGAATAACAATCATTAGGATGATTAAGAGACAGAGCCTTTGCTCCTTACTCCAGTTAGTACATCTAAATTGATGAAGCAATAAGCATTTCCTCATCTTTCTTTTACACCTGTGACGCACTTGACCAGACTCACTCTCTCCAAAGTCCCTCTTCCACCCTCACCAAATGCCACTCTCTAATGGTGGAGATGCTCTCTGCAACACGGTAGGTGAGACTTAAAATCTTGGCTGAAGAAGGAAGTGGACCCTTCCATAATTCAGGTGGATGATGGTCTGACCTCAAGAACAGCATCAGGGAGGAGTTCCATCTTAATTCTTTTTCCATTGGGACTCAACCTGCTGGTAAGTACCCCAATAGCACCCCACAATCTGCAGGGATACTGGTGAAGGTTAACCCAACTCAGAACGGGACAGGTGCTAAATTATCAGTATTAACAAGGCAAAGCAACTTGTTACAATAAGCAGCAGAACTTCAAGCACAGAGAAAGCTTTAACATTGAAAGCTTAGTTGCCTGAACAAGTGTAAACACCCCACACTGAGATGGCAGCTGAATAAGGGTCCTGAAGTTCAGAATTTTTGATGGGGGAATTAAAGTAGCAGGTGAGCATTCAAGTCACATCCAAATCCTTTCATGGATTTAGCCCCCAAGTCCTATTAAGCAAGAAGCCACCTTAAACACACCTCAGGAATTGCAATCTGTTGTTTATCACTTCCCACAGGCACCACTTTTAAACTTACACGTGTGTATATGTGTGTATGAAAGGAATACCTGGAGAAATTTAAAACATCTTAATTAAACTTAAGATGTGTGGTTCAGATAAGATTGGCATGTTGCCACTGCATTCCAAGATTCTCAAATAGCATAATCTAATTAATTTTGTTTAAGAACACAGAGGTCATAAACATACAGTAATTTGAAACACTTAGTACCCTGCCAGCTGGCACTGTCTCCTTTCCACTTTTTTTGCACTGTAATTTCACTTCCATTTGTGCTGAGCCTGAAATCTCCTTACTTTAGTAGTAGGCTGTATTATGTTACACAGCATTCAGCTGAGGTATTTTTTAATGAACTAATTACATGTTAGTTAATAATAGAACATTTCTTTAGTAGTCAACTGCTGAATATAATTCTAAGAGAACTACTGTAGGCTGAGATCCTCCAGAAATGTTTAGGAATAGGTTTCAAAAGAAAGCATTATGTGTCTTCATTAATATACTATAAATAAATAAAAAATATCTCCCCTGAAAACCTGATATTTTATCTTTTCGCTGCTGGGTTGTGCACTAGGAACTGATGTTTTGCCATTTTTGTTTAGTGGATGATTTTTAGGAGTCATTCAAAAAATAATGGAGAGTGTTTATGGAGACCTGCCATCAGAAAAAACATTTTCAGATTTCTTTCTGTTTGCCATCCGCTC
Source organism: Corapipo altera (assembly GCF_003945725.1). Lineage (NCBI taxonomy): Eukaryota > Metazoa > Chordata > Aves > Passeriformes > Pipridae > Corapipo > Corapipo altera. The sequence continues at coordinate 2,125,919 of NW_020884884.1, forward strand.
ACATCCAGCCTGTTTCTGCTGCAATGCCATAGACACAGGCTATGTGCTCATTTCCTAGGCAATCTCTGAGTGCCTGGAACAGATAGCTTCTGTGAGGTTCAGACCCTCTTTATGGCTCTCCTGGACAAAGTAACATGATGTCATGTAACATGATGTTGTGCAAATCTTTCAAAATGTTTCTCGCTGCTCTGCCCACCAGGGAACCATCTGGCTGGAGTGTGTAGCCAAATACCCAGAGAGCTCAGCACATTTCTAGTTACTGAGATGCAATGGAGATAAATTTCACAACTTTACTTCTCAACTTTGTCATTCAGAAATAATTCTCTAAGGGCACATGTCCTTAAATGTTTTCTTGTGACCATTGTGTTTAGTTTTGAGATAGTAGGAGTCAGTGAGCTACAGATAAATTTTGATGATCTATGGGTATTTTTACTTCAGAAGTATATACTTTTGAGAATGCCATAGGTCGGATTCTTCTTGGCTGATATGAAGGAATAGCAGGAGATAGAGTTGTATGCATGATGAAGCAATATTTAAGCAACACAGATTTATATCAAGGAAGGGTCTGGTTTGGCATACAGAGACACCACACATGTCATGCTCGGTCTTTACTATTCTCCTTACAGCACATGCATAACTATCACTAATGTTAATGAAAGGCGGGCATTGAGGGGTTGTGTTCTTACATGTACATGAGTGTGTAAAGATCTCCATCAAAGATTTTTCTCTGCTGGAAGACAGGGATACAGTTACAAAGCTATTCTCTGTCTGGTACTGCCAGCAGTGCTGTAAATCCCCCACGCTCCATATCTAATGCACTCAGATGCAGAGGAGGCAAACAGTCATGCCAAGGAAAAGCAAGAAGAGCACAGGCGGCTGAAAGGCAGCTCTCAGAGACAAAAAGCAGACAGAATCCCTTTCAAACCCAGCACTGGGCTCCTGAGAACCACTCAGCCTTAACCCTTAACTAGAAACTGAAGGAGAATTATGGAACTACCAAAGTTTATTGTCAGTGAAATTCTGTCTGATGTGGAAGCATGGGAGTTTTTGGAGTGTTATACATACATACACACCGCATTTCCTACCTTACAGTACTGGTAGGGAGAAGGACTTTGAACTGCAGAATCCCTGGGGGTGGACAGGAGATCTTCAGTTTCCAGCCCAAAGTCCTGCTTAGACCAGATACAGTGGGAGCAGGCTGCCCAGAGTCTTGCCGATCCAGTTTTGCATATCTGCAAGGATGGAGATGCTACCACTGCTCTGGGGAGCCTGTTCCAGTGCTTGACTATGATTTCACCTTTTTCTGATATTCAGCCAGAATTTCTTGTGTGGTAACTTGAGTCCATTGTCTCACATCCTTACTGAAATTAAGATTCGACCATAGCTTCATTAATCCTATTGAATTTATTTGAAGAGTTCTAAGTAGTTTTACTGTAAATGGTAGTGGAGATAGAACTGCAGGGTACAGATGACCAATAAATCTATGTAAACCCTTCCATTTTGGATTTAGGTGGATCTGATACTTATTAAAAAGCACTGTCATATGAGTGGTTTAAATATAACAATTGGTGGCATGAGACCAATCCCTTTTGTATCATACATGTTTCTGACATTGCTTAGATCTCAGTCCAGTTCTCAGTGAACTGATCTTCACGTTAAAGCCCACCATCATAGTTGGTGGTCACATATTCCTTGACAACTTTCCAGATTCTTGAAAGTATTTAGGCATATTCTGTTGTCTTGCAAGGCCTAAGTGATTTAGACAAGTAAGAGCCATTTTTAGAGTTGCCTGACTTAAGACTCCTTGAAAGCCAAGATTTAAGTGAAAAAGATTCTGGAATTTACCCCTCATCTTTAGAATGAGAAAAGAAGGAAAGAAAGGGGGGGAACTTGCAGAAATTTATGTGGCTTTTATAGGTGTCATGCATTTTAAGAGAACTTCACTTGTAAAAACTGTGACACTCAAATCTAATAACTACATTTCTTAAAATAAACTCATACAAGGAAATATTATTGGCTACAGATCAATTTACATAAAAATTTTTCATACTAAATATAATTTTTCATATTAAAAAAAAAAAAAAAAGACAAAACACCCCACAGATTCTCCTTCCTGAACAAGACTGAAAAGAAGAAAAGAACTCACTAGATTTTTTTTTTTTTTAGTCCTCTTAAGAAAGATGTCCCTTGAATTGGGTCTTGATGAAAGGTACTCCACAGGAATAGAACTGAGGATGACCACAGAGAAGTGGTTCACATAGTTATGCATATGAGATCAAACCACTGTCTTGCTTCTGGTGAGTTTATACTGACAGTTTATTTCCAACACACTCATCAATACAATGTCTGAGAGCTTAATCCTTCTCCCACTAAGTCAGTACCAAGACTCCCACTTGCTTCTACCGTGTAGCTTTGAAGCCTGCATATTCAGTGCCTACAAAATGAACTACTACTTACCCAGGAGAAAAACCAGGTAGAAAGTATTCAAATATAAACATTTACATTTTAAGGAATTGCCTCTATTGCAGTCCATCACAAAAATGATTGATTCTACATCATTTGGGAGGGTATTCTCTTTTTCAAAATATCTTTTCTAAATGGACAAAACTATTGAAATAGGAATAGCTTATTTTATTTCAGGTTTTAAATAAACCAGCAAATTTAATATTAGAAATTATCTGAGTAAAATAAAAACTTATTTTATAAAAAAAATGTCTGAGATACAAAAACCTTGCTTTGGATAACAGCAGAATAAACATCATAATCTCATCGTTTTGGAGGAAAGATAATAAAATATCACCTGAAGTTACACTTGATCAATCAGATAAATCTGCTTTAAATCTTTAAAAATAAAAACATCATTGACATTTTCCTATGTTTTCAGTGTTGTTTTTTTGACCTGCTTTATCTGCTTGGAAACTAACTACAAATTCCAGTTGGAGCATATCTTGAAGTTCAGAGCAAAAATAAAACACATACTAATATTGGTTTTATTCAAAGGCAAAAAGTATAAGGGACAGTGTGTTTCTCTGTGTCCCTTTAAAACCTGGGTCTGCACAGTCCAGCAGAGCTGAGATTTTGGGGATAATTGGGATCGGTAATTTAACTATTTGTAATTTATTTTCCTCCATGCAGATCTTCTAGAATATGAAATTTCATTTTATGCAGGATATGGTGTTGATTGAGACTGAAAGATTGAGAAAGTTGCAGACTCTAGTTCATGAGGTCTTTCTTTAAAATAAGTTTCTAATTCAGAAATCAAATACTGTAATTAATCGTTACTATTAATCTCAAAAAGAAATAGCACTTCCCTTCGTTGTCTTCCTGAATTTTCATGGAAAGGCACTACAGATAATAAAACCTTCCTCCCTGACTGACATCTGTTGTACAGGGACTGTGATTCTTGTCATGCTGAGCACCATCAAGTGCTGAGCCATATGAAGTTTTGGCTGTGCTCTTTTATTTTTTTTCCAGTTCTCCAGATTCCTATGCCCTGTTCTCTGGTTCCCAGAGGTAGGCATTTCTGTAATTTCAATTCATTTCCAAATATCTTTAGAAAATGCAAAGCGCTCTTGGCTTGGATTTCATCCACAGTCCAGTGCCAAAAACCTATCTGCATTTTTTTCCTTGTATATCCTAATTCTAAACTTAGTTTCCCTTTTACATTCTGCAGTACTATATCCTGGGGGGAAATAGCTATTCAGGGTAGCATTAACCCTGTGTGAAATGCAAAGTGCGAACATTTTAGCTGCCCATCATTGCTCAGCTGAACAAAATGGTTCTGTGGCTGGCACTTCTTCCACCTTCCTTCTCCCTGAAACTGCTTAAACAAAATCCATCTTACCCATTCTTCCTCAAGCCATAGACTTGCATTGTCTAGGCTGTCTAACAGCCCCCTAATCCAGTCAGAAAGCCCAAACTGTTTGAAATAACCAAATATGCATGTGGAATTTGCATTAGGAACATAATAGACCTCCTAACCACGGTTATTACAGCCCTCTCAATTGTTCAAACATGCCTCCCACCTGTTGCTGCTTATAATGTGCTCAAGTTCCATCAAGTGCAAAAGTTATGGTGCTATTTATATGGAACTTTCTTAGACATGCACTAGGTGCAAGATATATTTACAAGACCTCTCTTTCATCTCTTCCACTGGGCACAACAGGGGTCTCATCTCCTCCCTGAGCGCACATGTGACTGCAGATGTCATTCCTGGAAATAAAACATCCCCATCACGCAGAGACCAAACCCCAGGGAGACCAGTGCAGGAATTCTCTTGTGCCTTTCATTTGGAGAAGGAGAAAGCGGAAAAAAGAGACAACCCAACAAAAGTGCCCCACGGCTTTGATGGTTTAATTGCTGTGTTGTGGATGCATGTGGGATGAAAACAAGGAAGGAACTGCAAGCATTCAGGTGGGAGTTGTTCCAGAATTCTGCAGGAAATTTGTGTTGGTGTTGTGGGCCTGAGGCCTTCTGGAGTTCATAGAAAGATTCAGACCCACTTGAATGTGCTCTGGATCAAGCACTTAATACAGAAATGTGTCCTAAGAGGTGAGTCACCTCTTGTGGACAGCTACAGGGTATAAACCAGCGAACTTCTGGTTCTAATTATGCCAACTAACATTGTTATCATTAACTCACTAGAGCAAGGAGTTTACACAAAAGTTCAATGCTTTTCAATTTCAGTAGTCTGAATTCAGGCTTTTAAGATTAGGCCAGGCCAGGGTGGCCAGTTACGAAGCAAAGCACAGACCTATTGTTCTTGATGGCTTCACTCGACAACTAGGAAAAATATTAAAAATAAAACTCCAAGTTTGTTTCAAATGGCCCTGTAAAGTAGATGAGATCACTGTCTTTACAGTTTTCTCATTCCTGATTCTGCAAAGCAGGAGTTTTGGAGAAAATGTAGATGGAAATTCAAAGGATTAACTGTTTTTGCAGCATACCAAAAAGGTGCCCATGGAAAGATATCGAGATCTTTAGGTATGTGAAATGATGGTGGTGTTGTACAGAGAGACCTGTGTAATGGCCTTGCTTGGGCACCAGCACACTGGCTAGAGAAACATGGAGCTCTGCACAGGCAGCCCAATTAATATCAAAGTATTCTCTAGCTGGGAGATTTTCAGTGGTTGAGTTATGCTTGGGACATGCCATGACTTCTCCCTCATCTACTGTACTAGGAACTACACTTTCTTCTTCATGCTTATAAAGGTGGTGACAGTATCATATTTGGAAATGATGTTGTCCCATGAGCTTGCAGCTTGCAGAACCTCAAAGTCCATCAGCTGATTTGGTGCCCTTGTGTGTATCTCTGTGGACCTCTGCGAGCAGTGTTCCAGACACAACTGGCTGAAACAGTGCTGTATAATCTGCTTTGGAAGGAAAACTAGCTTTTCAGCTAAACTTCTTTTTTTTTTTTTTCATGGATTGTCTGCTTTCCACGGTGAATTCCAGCTTCTGACTGCAAAGCCAAAGCATTTGCAATAAAATGCCTTGTGTGTTTCTATGAGATGGTGCATGGCACGGGAAGGTAGGGGAATATTTTCCGACGAGTGCTGCTGATAGAAACTCATATTAATGTTGATGCTTTTTCATGCAGCAAGTTGTTAGTGGAGTCACTGGAAATTACAGACAGATGGAAGATACAGGTTGTTGCATGAAGCTTGTTCAGCATGCTGAACAACACCACAAATATGTTTTTATATGCACTCTTCTTTGAAGTGTGATGGATGTAGCATGTGTGAGTTGCTGTTTCATTTTTCTATTGAATTATAAAGAATCCTACCCACAGATCTAGCTGGGTGGTAGCTCCATTTTTCCCAGTAGCTTCTGACAGTAGTTACATTTCATTTAAAACATACGCTCACTTTTCCTGCATTCCCCAATGTAAACATGTAAGAGATGCAGGAATTTACTGAAGAAAAAGAACTTTGCAGACCTGTGCTACAGAGTGTGACACAGGAGGGCCAGAGAAAACACATCTGTGGGTGAAAGGCTCACACTCAGCCTTTCACAGCCAGAAAGCTATAGGTTTTGCCTCAGCTGCCCATGGAATCACTCAGCTCAGCATTTGCTTTCTCCAAAGGGGATTGGGTTGTGCCCAGTCCTAGTGTATGACTTATAGGGGTGCATGGGGAATGCAGCTGTGCCCTGCTTGCAGAGCACAGGGGTGAAGGCAGTTCCACTGGCCCTGCCTTGCTCCTCTTCCTTGGTTAGCCTCCTATCCAGGACCAGCCCTAACTGTGCCTCCACCTTCCCGTCTGAGTGCACACAGCACTCAGACTACCAACACCTGAATGTCTTCAGCATCTTCTGCTACCGGAGAAAATTACGATTTTTCTTTTTTTTTTTTTTTAATTTATTTTAATTGTGAGCTCTATGTCTCTGGGTTAATTTGTTCTTGCTGCAGTTGGAAAGAATGCCATTTGCAGAAACCACAAGAGGCTTAAAGACTGGAGCAATTACTGCATCCACATTCTTGAGAAAGTCTGATAACAGCAGAGACCATTCCTCCAGCTCAGTGGCAGGCCTGAGTATGCTGTGAGAGAGTACAGCATGAAAATGACTCATGGGCCAGCACAAGGTCCTCAGTGCTTGCACACTGACATCAAAGCCTAGGAACTCAAGGCCTCCCTTGAATGAGCTCAACTGCATTTAAGGAGATTCTGGTGATCAGTCTAAAAAAAGCACATTAGACATGTTTAAGGAAGTAGAGTACAATTCCTTTGTTATCTCTGGCATCAGTGGAAGTATAAGAGAAGAAGCGAATTTTCCCAGGGTGTCCATCAGACAAGAGTGCTGCAGGGTTTTTCAGATGCCCATCAATGCAATTAACAAAAAGTACACACTGGCATCCTATTTGAAAGAAGAATGACTTGTATGATTGTTTAATGACAAATTAGATTCTTCCAAAGTGTTGATTTTGCCAGATCCTGAAAGTTTGTCAAACAGATGATCTGCTTTGTGATACTGACATCTTCATACACATAGAAATGATCATTAATATTTTTTTTTTGTTGCTTAAATATTTGTTGACTATCGTCACCCTTTTCATCTACCTGTAATAAAACTGAAGTCAATTTTCTACACCAACAATAGATACAACTTTGTTCTGGACAGCTCTGACTGCAGTGTGCTGACCCCCTTCATTTTCAAAGTCTTGCGCACAGTTATCCTCTCACTTCTAGCCCAGTAATTTTAAACCTAAACAAACCTAATTTTATTTCCCAGTGGTAGAGAACTGCCTAATTTTCTTATTACATATGCATTTAATTTCTCAGTAATTAACCTTAGATACTAACAGTCCCAATTCAATTTCTCCCTGGATAATTGTATGACAAAATCTCATTAACTGGTACTGGTGCATAGAAGATCCTTTGTAAGTGTCTTAAAGGCCTTGGAGCTCAGGCAAACTGGATTCAGTTCTGTCTTTGCCTCAGATTGCCTTCACAGTGTTGGGTAAATTTCTCTTCTCAGTGCCTAGAATATGTCAGCTTTCTTCTAGGTGTCCTAGCTCTCTCTCTGTTACATTTTTTCCATAATTATAGGGGGAACAATACTGTTTCCAGGTTTCTGTATAGCAGTGATTAGAAGTTGGTCTTAATTTTTAATGGTTATTATACACAGTAGTGCTCTAATCCTGGCTGAGATATCTTTATAATGATCATTAGTGATTCTACAAATAAAAAACAAAAACAAAAATACTGTAGGTTAATTCCCTAAAAGACATTACATCTTAGAAACAAAAGAATTTGTAACACCATCTGCTAGGAAACTTGTGCTGAGAATATTGTTCATGTTATTCTTTCTTTAAACTGGCCAAATTCTTCAGGTTTAAATGAACTCTGCTTTTTTAAAGAATGTGGGGTGAGCAAAAGGAGACACATAATAGCATAATGACAATACAATGGAGTCACTATTTAAAGTATGGGAGAACATGCAGGAGGAATAATGATTTAAGAATAAGCAGGAGAAAAGGTGGATTTGAAAAGAAAACAATTTCTTGCAAACATTTCACAAAACGTTAGAATGATAATTTTTTGAGTGATGAAATCAATTGTTTTAGTGCTAAATTTGTGATGAACATCTGTTGTGGTATATGGCAAGTGCTGTCATGATGTTGTGGATAGCAGCAGCATAACTCTCCATCTATAAGCCTATGGTCCTGCTTTATTCTCTCCTTGCAGTACTGGGGACATTCCCACACTGAAGGTTCAGATAAGCCCACATAAGTACTCATTTTATAAAAGAACAGTAGAACTGATTCAGACTAAGTAGAGGAAATCTCATTTCTCTAGAATGGGACAATTACCGAAACAACAGATGTGAGTAGCATTGGTGCATCTTTCAATGGCAGCTCTTTGGCACAAATACACATTTGTTTGAAAAATACCAAATGGCCATTTGTGACTGGACTGCAAAAGTCCCATCTGTGTTTTACTCTTTCCTAGCTGCTGACTTCTGAATTTCTACCTCTAAGGCAATGCCTCTTAGCCCAGGCCATATATATTTTGAAATGGTCGAAGTTCTCATTAAATCATATTTTGTATTCCACTTCCTGTTGCAGCAGCTATTCATTCAGCTCAGTTTTCTGGGGCGTGAGTGTTTGACTTTTCCCAAAGGTTGGCATTAATAATTTAGGAATCTTCCTCAGAAGAATTTCAGGCTATGAGCTTATTGGTTTAAAAGATTTCTGAAATCTTTAGCATCATGAAAACAGGAATCTAGGAAAAGCTGTGGAAATGCCTCCTCTCATTCCACCAGTCACTCATCCATCATCCGTGTTAAAGTATAAATCCTTTCTGCTTCCACACAAATGAGGGAAGGAGGGAGGAGGAAATAATTTCCCCCTCTTCAGATATCATTTGCTTAACTGATAGCAACCAGCTCTGACAGACAAGTCAGAAACTGAAAAATCAGTTATTCCTTTTGTAATTCATTTAGGACCAGGCACTAGTTCAACCCTAGCAAGACCTTTTGGCCCTCCCAGGAAGAAAAAGAGACAGAGGGAAAACAAACATGTGGAGATAAACAGCAGACTGTGAAGCACGACAAAAGACAAGGGCTGCAGGGAGTTACAAGATCAGAAATGGAGGAGTACAGAAGCAGAGGAGGGACACAGAAGAGAGCACCCATGTCAGTGCCTCGTGTTCCCGGCAGGGGTGCAAGGAGCTGATGGCAGCTGCCCAGAGGTGCTCTGTCCTGGGGCTGGAGCAGCAGGGCAGTGGGGACAGGACTACTGGCAACAGAGCTCCCCCATCCCATTTTGATACTTCTTTTCCTCCTGCTGATGTGAACAGCCACTTCAGCTAGACAGAAGAAAACTGATGGAGAGGCTCTGGTGATTTGCAGGGCTTTGTTCTGAAAGGTTAACATATCTACATTCCTCTGATTATTAAAGGTGGTGCTCCAAGCTGGAGTGGGAGAGTATCTTAGAAATAGCTTAGGCTGTAGTGTCAGACTAGCCCCGAGCAGAATAGTGAGAGACTTTCACTATGAGAAAACAAACAAACAAACAAGCAGTCAGAGAAAAGAAGCTGTTTTCCATATTTTGCTTGGAGGCAACAGACGTTTATCATACCTCTTTTGGCAGGACTAACTCTTGGCTCAGAGCAAAACAAAACTTTCCATGGAGAGTGAATGGTGCTACTGACCCAGACACAGAGGTGTGGGAATATATGGACTAATCCAAGCTGTCTCCAGCAAGGATGTTTTACTGAGGAGGCAGCTGCTACTTTGTAAGGTCTTTGTGCAAGTAGATTTTTTGTATTTTTTTATTACTGTACAGAGGGGTTTTCCTCCATGCCTGGTCTCAAAGGCATAGCTGCCACACGATTTATAAATGACAACACTGATCACTCTTGAAAGCTCAACCCCAGCCTGGCTGTAGGGCCTCTGCCAGCACTCTGAGCCATGGAAGGCCAGAGGATAATGTTGGCTGAGTCAAATGGCTCTTGAGGGATTTACCAAGTGGATTATACTTGAAAAGGGAATCCTCTTTTATGTCTGTTCTGGGCAAATAAATGCTAGACACTGTTCAAGGTTGCTCTGAGTTGGACAAATTCTCTGAAACCGAAAGCAGAAACAAATTCATGTCGTTCTCTCAAGGTACTCCAGCAAAGTCTCAAACACCCAATAGTAGAAGTGAAAGAAATCTAAGCTGGTTATCCAGTGTAATGGCACAGGATGGAATGAAGCCTGAGTTAAATGGAGAATGTTCTGTTTTGTCCACATTCCTTTTACTACATTAGTTGCCACTGAAGTATCTATGTGGCTTTCAGCAGCACATCTATAATGTGATAAATATTTGTCCTCTCATTGTTTTCTACTCCAATTGCCTCTTTGAGGGAAAAGATATTTAGAGTAATGTAGTTTTGGCAGAAGTTGAGTTTGAGAACTGTAAGGAGGAGGTAGATAGAAAAAAGTATTTCATTTTCTCTTTTTAATTTACCTGTTTCCCTGCGTTAGTTTCAGGGAAGAAAAAGGCAAACCATCCACATTTTGTATCTAGTACAGAGCACACACACAAATTAATTTTTATCTGGAGAGTACAGCAGAAAAAATAACTGACAATAGCCCATGTGTTTAAGAGAACTTTTAGATACCTGGAGCCTAGGCATATGAACATCAGCAATAAAATTATATATTTGGAAGGTACATCACTTAAAAACACCTAAAATCAAACAAATGAAGTGAGCTGTTGATTCTGAAACACTTTAAGTTTTCATTAGTATTCATTAAAAATAATTTTCAGTCTTAAGCCCATCACTTTCTCTTTTGCTGCTCTTCGAGTTTACACCACTGTTAAAAAAAATATTCAAAATTAATTTTAGATTTTAAAAACTGCTTCTAGAAAAGTCATGCTCAAATGCGTGATCTTTAAATTGCTTGTTTTCCTTTGGTTTGGGTTTTTTTGTTTTGTCTATGTTGTTGCTTTGCATGTTTTTGACAACTCTGAGTAAAATTTTCAAATTCTCTGTTTATAAGAGGTTCTGCAAGTTTCTTTCAAGTCAATGAAATCCAGTGATAGAAAGCTTAACAAACCCTGATGTAACTGATTTACCTGTCTACCAATTGTCACTTGAATATGTCAGCTTAAGGATCATGTACCTCATCCAATTTTCATGAAGTTTTTTGGCAATTTTGTTCTAATGTGACAACTAACTATACGGCTTTAACTATATGAAGTCAAGATCATATCTGTGTATCTTCCCAATTCATTTCTCAAGTGACTTCTCAGTTGCATGAAGAAAGTTTGTGGATCTGAGAATGAAGCTTTTAACTTGCAGTCATGTTTTGTTCCCACATTGCTATCCTACCTGCCCTACAGAGGCTGTTATTTTATGTTAAATATTTATGTTGTAGAGTCATACGTGCAGGATGTAACTCTGATACCTAATATACAAGCACTCCCTGAAAAAGTCTATATCCTGTAGAATATTAAACGTCTGTATTTTGTTTGGTTCAGGTTCTCACACAAGTGTGAAAAGGAATTTGAAGCTATAAATCACTGTCGGTCAGTCTTTACCTTAAGTGCTAACCACATCCCTGAATCAACAATATGTTTTCCTTCCTTTCCACAGATGGGTTGACCCAGCGGGTTCACCATGCGTTATTACACCTAGAAATTCCAGCCACACTCACTGATTGCATCACTAACCACTATTTATTGCTGAGCTGAGGAACGTCTTCTCAGATGATTCTCAATCGTGCAGCTGAGAGCTTTTACTCTCCTAGCAGAGCTTGCTTTCAATCAGAAAACCCCAACCCTGTTAATATAATCCTAATAGTTAAGGTAAAATATTAAAACACTTTCTAATTACTTCCTTCCCATTTCCTATGGCTTTGCTTTTAATAACAAGGATTTTTATTATTATTGCTTGGTTTCAGACTCATTTGTTTTTTGTAATAGGTCTGCTCCATTTCCTTGAACTGTGAGCATGAGGGACCTGCATATTCAGCTCAGGTGATGACTCAAAACAATATGAAAATGAGATGATATAGAAAAACTTGAAAGTGTCACTTGTTCAGGCAGTGTGGTTACATGGGTTTCCAGGACAGCCTTACAGGGCAACTAGCCTCCATGTAATTTTCAATTGCAGTTAAAAGCATGGCAGTGAGTTTGTGCTTTAGAGGGAACAGTGTCAAATATTGACTCAGCTGATGGTTTCATGCGACAGACAGGAGATGATTCCCTCAGAAACATCCCAAATTAGTCCTGGCACTCTGCAGCGCAGTCTCCTCAAGGAAAGCACATTGTAGAGGGAGAAGTTGAACAGAATGATGGTAAGACACACGGAAACAAGAATATCTCAGGGAAATTAATTTCCATGGGAGAAATGCTGGTTTGCAAGCAACTCAAAAATCTCAGAAGGATTCCCCTTCCTAAGCCAAGCAGGAATGGCCACCAGAGGCATTATCTGAGGGCAAACAGACAGGCAGGCAGGCAGACAGCCAGCAGCTTTCCACCCACCACAGTAATGGAGGTGAGTCAGTTGTTTTCTTCCTCAGAGCTTTTGTGAGTGATTAATATAAAACACAAGCTCCTTTCATCACTGATTTATGCTCTTCCTCTGCAACTGATTGGATAAACCCTATCTTCAGCTGGTGTAATTCTGTCTCATCTCATTGATTTCAGCTGAGCTGAAGACTTGATCTTTGAAGTAGGATGTTTCTTTTCTTTTATACCTGATTTAGTAATTTAACTCTTGTATTGTAATTTTAAATTTATATGTGTAGTTTGGGAGCTCTTTACAGGAAGGTATTTTATTTTTCTGACTTAACAGTCACCGCCTTTCTTACACACATCTCTTTCATTAAACCACTTGGTAGCTCCTTTTTCTAAGACCTAACTGTTGCATTCTCCTAAGCTGCTCTTGCTATTCCCCCCTGCTCCTTGGCTGTAGTATCTTTCCCACAGTACAATCACTGGCACTCTGTACAGGCTCTTGCAAATGGCTAACACAGAAAACACATTGCCTGTCTTTGCCCTTCTGTCCTTTGGCTACTACAAACTGGCATTTTGCTTGCATTTTTCACCTTTTTTTCCCTTTTTTATCATCTTCTTTTTAGCACAGCTGTGCAGCTGGCTGCTGGCTTCAATTATTTTTCTATTTTTCCACAATAACTCCCAGATCTTTTTCCAAAGAATGGTGCTAGATGACTATTTAATTCGGCACATGCAATAGTTCTTGCATCAGTTTCTTGCTTGCAGACAAATTACTTGATGTGTGCTAATATTGAACTACATTTACCACCTGCTGGCTCAGATCATCTCAAATGATCCAAAGACTCTTGACTTCAGTTCCACTGTTCCCTGTATTCTCTCCACTCCTAATGCTAGTATTATATTCCACTCCAAAGGTTTATTTTTAGGACATCTCTGCCGAATTGTTTACACATGTTAGTTCCCTTAACATTTCCTCATTTCCAACAGCTTTTGACCCAGGGACAAACTGAAGGCCTCTGTACATTAGTTCTGAATGGTTTCTAACTATGACAAAGTAGAAGTGTGAGTATGGTGCAAGCCATACACAGGTTCTCCCTTTTGAAAAATTAAAAATGGAGAGGTAGAATTTTCAAAAGGGCTTAAACCCATGCAAGATGGGTGAAAGCAACTGTGAATAACTGCTGAGAGCATACTGCTTAGTGGTCTCACTGGGAACCCACTTTGTCCGAGTCATTAGGAATAAATGATTCTGGAAATGTTGGAACATAAAGGCAATTGATGCACACTTCGCTTCTAATGTGCAAAAGTATTTTGAAATTATATCAATCCCTTTAAGTACTCTGAAAACTATGGCATTACTTAAATGTTTTTGCATGCCAGAGGAATGTTTTTGACAGTTCCTACCCCTTCTTGTAACAGTTTACAGTGAAATCAGATCTTATCAGGATGCCTCTGAAAAGAGAATGACAATGGGTCAAAGCAGAAGCCCTCTCAGATAAAAGAGTGGTGATCTCTATTCCCTAGGGCAGCTGATTTCAGGACTGCGTATAAACCCCTTATGAGTTCGATTTGGCCCTTCTTCAAAAGCTACAAGTCCTTCCTTTGTTTTCTCTTCAAAACAGAACAACTCAGCTTAAGACTGGCAAAAAGTCTGAGGGAAGAAGCACCAAGACTGGAGTTACAAAACATTCAGTTAGAATGGGAAAAGTTTTTCCTAGAATTACCTGACTATCTGAAAATAAAGTTACCATTTCAGTTCAAGGGATAATGTTTTAAAGGGTTATGAAGAAACAGAAATCTGTGACTTTAATATCCCAGTCCGCTAGACCTTTTCTGGCAGTGTTGTGAAAACATTTCCTACATACTTTCAGCCTTATCATGGAAAGGCAGACAGCTCAGAATCACATGGGTTGATAAGTTTTCAACCAAATAAGAGACAGAAATGTAAAAGAAAAACACCCTGGGAAAGTTTCGTTCAGCTCACATGTATGAGAGAATATAGTACATTCCCCTGTCCAGCCTATAATTAAGATGAAAGGCATATTTCCATATAATTTGAGATTCAGTGGCATGGTTTGCATTCCACGTGGACTGCATCATCTTGATTCTTCTAATGCAATGAAACAAAACAAAAAAAATTAAATTAGGCTTAGTAGTCAAATAGGATGCATTTTTACAGCTCAGACTATTTTTAAGTCTGAAGAAACAAAGCCATTTTAAATGCTAGCTTTTCTTAAGAATTGAAATGTACAGCCTCTGCAAAAGTGTGACTTCTTTGTACAAAACCAAATATTAGCTAATATCACTCTCTTTTCCCTACTACCAGATGGCCAAAGAAAGACAAAAGAAAATCAGTAAAGATATCCTTACCCTTCAAGTGTCCAACCACATTTTAGCTCTCTGTGGGTGTCTCTAGGTGACAATGTGGATCTGTGGGATTGTGTTGCTGAGCTCTACAGCACCTTTACCTGTATACACACAAACACACATGCATTCAGTCTTTAGCTCTGTGAAGGTCTGATTTACCATGCCTAGTGTCACCAAAGGGAATTAGAGCATTTTTTTCCTGAGGTCAGATATATACTATAAGTGACAAACACTTCGAAGCCCTGACCAACTGAAAAAGGTTTAAAAAATTATTCCACTTCTGCTGCAGTTCCTCTGACTTTAGTGGAGTTCAGGAAAAACTGAACACTTAAATAAATCATAAGTAATTTAGGAGCTCTTGAGAAGCTCTTCCCCTGTGAGGTCTCTAGTACTTCCTAATTCCATCTGTGCTAGAAATGGCATAAGAACAGGCTTTCTCATGGTAAATCAGTATATCCATACTTTTCCTAAGCTGCAATGAAGAACAGCGGAGGACACACATGTAAACAACTGAAAAGAGAAAATAAGTTGGGAACTTTTTTTGACCCCAAACATAATTCCATTCAAGTTTTGTGCTAGGGCCTGTGCTGACACTTCTTTTTATAGTATGAATCCCAAGGAGATATGTGCTTATAGTCAGATGTCTGGTCATAGATCTGTGGGAAATACAAATGTCAGGACACATCCAGAGAAACCACAGAGCCCTTCAAACATGGATTCTTTCATGCAGATACACAGTTTCTACTGGGGGCTCAGTCAAGATGCTGGAAATTTGCCAGTGAATTGAGGGCCAGGCCCTTGACAATGAGGTTTTGCCCCAATGTCCTTAACTTGGCTTAAAGCAGCACTGAGAATGGAGAGAATGGAGAGGGCCGCTCTTCGGGCTTTCTCTTGCACAGATAGAGTGAGCACTCAGTGTGCCTTCTCTTACCTGCACAGCAGCTGTTCTGAAGTTTTAACACTGCATTTTAGCTTGAGAACATCCCCAGCTGAAGATATTATCACAGTTTAGTTCTTTCCTTGCTCTTAATACAAGAATTTTCTTCCTGCACTCCCTCAGTATTCTTTCAACTACAGCTTCCACATCAGTGGTGGTCTATCACCACCAGGAGAAAATGCCCACTCAGTATACAGGAAAGCAAAAGTTTTCATTAAGGGCTAATGCATCACCTTCTGTTGGATGTGTTCTGAGTGGACATTTTCTTCTGGTGCTGATAGCCCACCACTGACACCAAAGCACTAGGAAATGTGGTGGGGGGTGCGCATGGAAATCATGTATAACTAACACTTCACCACCTGCTGGGTCCCAGATAGGGTCAGTGTGTGGTTGCACAGCTGCAAGACCAGGCCAAAGAATGAAAATTTTTAACACCTTCTGCTCCTATGTCTTCTCGCTGAGGTAGACCAAGTTATTGCATTTCTCCCCTCTTGCTGACTATTGTGGTCAGCAAGGGCACTCTTGTTCCTCATTTCTTTCCTCTCCCACCCTTCTCATGTTTTTCAGGACCAGAGGAATTCAGGCAAACGGTTCCTACATGCTGCCCTGTGAACAGCAATTTGGTGGGTTCAGGAGAGGGCAGGAAGGGATATGGAAATGGAGGAGCTTCCTGAGGAAAACTGGTTTCCCATATGAGACCACTCAGGGCACTGATGATGTAACCCTGGGAGCCTGAGTCTCATTAGATGCCCTCTGTATATCAGAATAACACTTGTGCTCTCTTTGGACTTATTTCTGATAAAGGATGTTATAAAGGGAAAATAAATGCATGAGTTGAGGGCAGGAGGAGAAATGCTTTCATGTCAGTCAGTGCATTGGTTTGTTTTGTTTAGATTTTACACCTTGTCAGTGTTTACAACAGATAAACCTGTGATTTTCAGAGTTGAGATTCAGCTTGTGTAAGTATTCAAAAGTTTAGATGTTTATCTGAACCACATCTAAACTATGCAAAGTAATTTCTTGAGATTGCTGTGTTGGGCTGGAACTCTTGTAAGAACAGGCTTTCTGGTGACATTTCCAACACTCCTGCTTCCTGTCATGGCAGTGAAAACAGCCGTCCTCATGGTATTTCAACAATTCTTCTTCTGAATAGAAACCAGAAGTGCAGGGGGGGTGGAAATATAGGAGACATCTCCAAAGTTTGGAAATCTGCTACTTGAGTTTCATTCTAGAAAAATTTAGGGTTCAGAAGCTTTCAGATTTTCCCTCAAACCTGCTCTATGGAATAGAGAGCAGAGAAGAGGAACTGAAAGTGCTACTGAAATAAAGGAGTGAATCAAGTCATCTCCCTTTTTGTATTTTAGAAACTCCAGAGATGTTTGATGGAGTGGAAAGATAGCATAATTGAAACAAATAAAAGTAAACATTTTTTTCACAAAGCTTATACTTCACTTCTGTTGCACATGGTCACAGGATATTATTGAGGCCAAAAGCTTAACGGGATTTAAGAAGCGATGGGTAATTTATATGGATAATAAAAAAATTCACTGTCACTTTGGATACAGTTATATTAAAATATTTGCAAGGGATATAAACTCATCTGCCTAATTGTAAAAGCCAGATTCTAAGTGAAGGGCATTAGGGGAAAAATTGTGCTATAAAATGCCTCTTAATTATCGCTCTTCTACTGCATGTGACATATCTAGTATAAGACAAGAGAGGATACTGAACTAAAATAAACAATTGTATGATTTTATATTGCTTTCCATATCATTCCTCTAAATGTGTTGCTTTAGAGGACCAAGATATGAAAACTGCTTGTGCCAACAGAGGAGTGGTTTCCTCTAGCAGATGTGAGGTAAGACATTAGCACTTGTTTACAGTCAGGATAATACTTATCACAACAATTTATTCAGAGATGGGAATTCTTATTTGTTCAACATAGATTTTTAAACCTCCATATATTTTAGCTCAACTTAGCTCAGTGCTTTACACAAGATCAAATTAAATTCTTATAGCAATCCTTTCCAGCCTGTAATGTT
The DNA here is from genome assembly GCF_003945725.1 of Corapipo altera. Taxonomy (NCBI): domain Eukaryota; kingdom Metazoa; phylum Chordata; class Aves; order Passeriformes; family Pipridae; genus Corapipo; species Corapipo altera. The sequence continues at coordinate 2,143,713 of NW_020884884.1, forward strand.
TTGCTCTTTGAAAGGGCACTGCAAAAAAACTACCTTTTTAAACTTCACACTAGCCAGTGAATAAAAATATTGTCCCACCTATATTTGGGGGAAATGAAACAGAGCAATTAATAAGTTTATAGAGAGCTATGTAGTAAATCAAAAGGAAAGCAGAATTACAGCTGTGGTATTCAGAATTTCTATGCCTATTATATATTGAATCATAGTATCTCTTTCCTGTATCCATAGATGTACATAGGCGTGAACATCTGTAACAACAATTCTCAAAGGGCAAATTTATTTAACAACAAGAACTGGTCAGAGAAACAGAATTCCTCTCTCCAGTGGAAATTGCAGTATTTCAAAATTGGTTTTCACTTGATTCAGAAATAAAACTAAAATATTTGTGTTTCCCCATGAACAAAAGTTTGCTTCAAAATCACTGAAGTGTTTCATTTTGATAGCATCAGTTTCACGTGACATTAATTCCCTTGTTAATACTTTTTAAATTAACCATGTTGAAACACTATAGTATATTACATTTTAATAACTCAGATATTGTAAGTAGTAGTATATTCTCACTAAACACACTGTGTAGCTTTAATATTAAAATTACAATCCTGATACAATTTTAAAGTCAAGACAAAATCAAATATTGTTCCTTATCTAAATGAAACCTTTCCATATGACGTTCCCTGAAAATGTTCAAGGTCAGGTTGGATGGGTATCTGAGCAACCTGATCTAGTGAAAGGTGTCCCTGTCTACAGTAGGTAGGGTGGAACTAGATAATATTTAAGGTCATTTCCAATTCAGGCCATTCTATGATTCCATGATGTTCAAAATTAGGCATTCTCAGATTTCTCATCAACACACATTGTTGATATTGTATTTTTCCTTACAAAACAAACAAACAAAAAAAAAGAGAACAACTTCCATTTTCCACCAGAAATCATTTCTATGGAAAAAATTTTTCCCAGCTTTTCTGAAAGTTCTCAGTCACTTTCCTTATGCAATCACAACTGATATAATTCAGTGGTGAGGAAAGCTACTGCTCTTGTAGTGGAGGCAGTAATGAAGAAGCATTCATTAAAGCAAGAGAGAAATGGAAATGATGATTACAGATAGCCTCTTTATCTGTAATCTAGGTTACTGTCTGGTACAATAACACAGTTCCTCTTTGCACAGTAATGAGCAAACCAGATGTATCCTGTAACAAGAAGAGTAGGAATATAGTTAGCTCAGCAAGGTAAAAAGCTGAATTTCAGTTATCTAGAAAGTTTCTGAACAAATATCTTTTCTCTAGATCTAGCTGATTAAAGAAATCTCTTTAGATTATATATTAACATTTTCAGCAATAATAACACTATAATAACATTTTGGGGCTGAATCATGTTCTTATCCCTCCCAAGTGCTATCTAATTCACAGGTAGTTCTCTCTGGGGGCTGAAAAAGCTGTAGCTGATGCAAATCTTTGCCTTAATTTTTCTCCTCCTCTTTCTATATTTATCTAATCTATCTGTCTATCCATCTATCTATCTATTTATCTATCTATCTACATCTAATCTACACCTATTTACCTACTTATCTATCTGTTTATCTGTACGTATACTTATGTCTATACCTCCATCTATGGTAAATCTCTGTGGAAAATAAGTATTTGCGTCTGTCTCCTTTTTCCAGTGAAAGGATGCTTGACACAGAGTGGGAAAAGAGAAAGCCATTTTGAAAACTCCTCCCTCAAACTCAATTCCTGAGGGATCCTCAGGAGGCCAGGCACACTGATTTCAGTCCTGAGCTAATGGTCCTGGCACTATGCTCATGGCTAACTGTGAAGTAGCTCCTGATGTTCCATGACACTTCAGTCCTTTTGGAGTAACACGAAGGATGTATCTGCATCCTGCAGAGGCCACTCACCTCTGCAGATCCTGAAGGTAGCATGGGTTGCCCAAGTAGTGCCCATCTGGTTTGAGAGGAAGGAAGTGAGGGCTGTCAGCAGTGAAGGGGTGGGGAGAGGCAAATCCTGGTGGTTTTTATCATTACAGTTGAATGTAGTTACATGAAGTTACATTTCCTTGTGGTCACTCTTCTTTTTGAAAAAAAAGAACTGAGGTATGTATTTATATAAATGGACAAATCACAGTAATATAGACTGTACTGTGTATAGTATTGCACTGCATCTGTAACAATTTGTACCACAGTAAGCCAGTGTATACCTTTAATTAATTGTTTGTTGTGACTCATAAGCTTTTAATTTCATTCTTACTTTGCCATATATCCCTGACATCTGTTAACTCCTGCTGTCCTTCACATTCACTTTTCCACTTGATTTCCACTGATTCATCTTTCTTTTCCAATCTAGTTGATTCTGTGATTCTGTGAAGAAGTTATGCACTTTCCTGCATCTACATTTAAGCATTAAGCCTTCTGTTAAACAACTGTGTTCTCGCAATGACATTTAAAGAGACAGATGATGAGCAAAAGTAAATGCCACTGTATATTTCTGCATTTTGTATTACATAGTAAGACTAATGTGCATCTGAAAACAGTAAAATCCAAATTGGATGAGGAAAGTGATATATGAAAGCCTATACATACAGAGGTTTCTCTGGAGCTAAATTGAATTTTGAAGGTAGTTTGATGAAATTAAGCGGGATAATGTCAATACTTGCAAGGAAAAAATCTATACTCTTTAAATCTGTTGTTTAACAATAGTAAGGAGAAAAGGGTCTATAGAAATCAGCATAATAACAGCAGGAATGGTGGTGGTTTTGAGGCAATGCTGTTCATTGTTTAAACATTTCAGCATGATCACTCCATAAATTAAAAGACAAAGTAATTGCACCAGTTCTCAAGTCTTCAAGGAGTGAGAGCAGTTCAAGGTTGATCTTTATTATGGCAGTGAATAGACTTCAGAGTTCAGGTTGAACTGAGACTTGCAATCACAGCAGGAACTAAGTCTTCTCAAGAAGCATAAAAGTGCAGTATATAGCATATGCCCCTCAAAATTATATCATTTGTTCTGACTACTGTGTGGTGGTTTGGGCTAGGCCTTCCTTGGTGACCAGTTTGTAACCAAGGAAGGGTCCAGATTTACCCAGTATTCCCTACAATTTTTACGTAAGCCAGATTATAAGAAGAAAGGAGGAGAGGCCTTCGCTCTCTTTCCTTCCGGCGGCTTGGAGGTGCAGGTTCCCTGCTGTTGAGTCTGCCGTGTTGGGGAGCGAGGCCTGGTGAGGCCTTGTCGACCTTGGGAGACGGAGGTTGGCGGCGATCGTCCCGGAGCAACTCTCAGTTGTCCCAAGGAGAGTGGTGATATATTTTCCTTTGCTAACTCTTTAGTTACTAGATCTTGGGCTACTGATTTGGGATATATATATATATTTTATTTTGGTTTTGTTCCCTTCCCCTTTCCCCTTCCCCTTCCCTTGTGAAAATTGTATATATTTTAAATTGTATATATAAGTGTAAATATATTTATATATATCACTTTAGCTGTCTCTCTCGTTTCGGGTTTTCTTAGCTGGTTTTGTTTTTCTCCCTCTTCTCCCTGAGGTTTGGGGGGGGCGGGTTGGGGACTTCTGGTGGTAAGGTTTGGAGACTTGGCAGGGAGCCAGCTTCAAACCATATCATTGTCAAATGGCCAAATGACTTAACAAGAAAAAAAAAAGTCAATCTCCTTTAAGTGTTTATCTTTTTCTTCCTCTTCTATCTGCTCTGTATTATTTTCATCTAGCATATTTCCCTGCCCCTTCTGCTCAGTAAATTATGTTGGCTCTAAGGAACAGTAGGTTTACTTTCATATGTGCTATTTGGCATCTAGTCTCAAGGATGTCACATCAGGCAAAACCAAAACACACTACTCTTGTCTACTCGGAACACAAATCCTGGACAGCATCTGAAAACTCCTCTTGGAAATTAAACTATTATATTTTGACTCTGCTCATAATTTGTTGTAAGCATCATTTATCTTAAAACCAAAAGAATGTTGAAACACATGGAAGAAAAGAATATTTTTTGCTTTTGGTGTGTTGTACTCATATTTCATTTAAAAAAAAAAAATATTTTTCTTCCAAACCAGGTAGGTCCCATACATTCATATTCCTCTCATAGATTCACACAGAAGTTGTGCCCACATTTTACATAGGCTTACACATAAAAACAAATTGTGTAAAAAAGATGAAGTCATGTGCTAGTTTTGTATTTATTTTCTGGCAGGATCAGCTAATCTTTATCTGAAACATCAACCTGAGAAGTCCTAAAGCAGAGCTTTACAGGAAAATATAGTACCCTGATGGAGAGAAAATGGTCCTAGAAGAAGGAATGTGCAAACAAAACTGTGAGGTTTTTGAGCTTGCAGAGAACAGAGGAGCATTCAGAAATCATGATCTGTTTTCAGTCATGAATATCTTGTAAAACTGGAGTGAGGCATGTTATCTTCAAGCACATAAAGCTAATGATTTTCTAGCGGTTCTTTCTTCTCAGCTGTGGAGACCAAACTTGAAAAAGCTAAAATAATAAATAATGAAACAATTTACAAGCAGAAGAGGAGAGTACTTGAAATTTACTCGCTCTGGGTGATAGCTTTTCTCTCTGATTATGATCGAGAAAAATGTCTTTCTTAGGACTTTCCCTGGAGTGTTTCTGTAGATATCCTTTGAGCTAAAATAGCCCAACCACCAAACGGTCAGTTAGACTATAATTTGTGCAAACTGATTTGTAATGCTGCAGTTTATTTATTTAAGTCTAGCTGAACGTGAATTTATTGAAAAAAAGATGCTTTATTGTCACTTTTCGAATGGAAACAAAAGAGGACCAATTTTTCCTTGATTTTTTTGGAGTCATCTCGTGAAACTACACAAATATCTTAAAGGTGACCTACTGAATACTGAGGTAAGTGGGAATTTTTCCATTAGAAATGACAGACATTTGATTTCATGCCTTCTCCATATGCACAACACCAGGAAGAAGAGAAGCCCTCCAGATTCCTAAAAAACTGGTGGAAAGCTCCTTTTCTGTGCTTTATAGCTCAGAGAGAGAGAGTATATTCCACAGAAACACCATCCATCATCCCTAAGTTCCTGGGGATCTGCACTACTCTACCATCTACTCAGAGCTGCGGTTATAAGAAACAGTGGAGGCTAAGAAATTTAAAACCTGACTTTCACCTGGTATAAAGTGACAGACTCTATTGAAATCAGTGCCAATTTCTAGCCTATGATTTTATTTTTTTTTTGATGCAGAATGTTTAAATTTAAATGGGGCATCTTAAACTCAGTGTTAACTTTCAGGAGCACCTACCCATATGAAAATGTTTGTGTAAATAAACAACTATGCAAACTTGCATATGTTCTCCTCTCTTTGCCTTTCCATCTGCACATTTTCAAATAAACTCTTTGGGATTTGAGGATTCATTACCAGCTGAGAAAAATTGACACCCTGAAGGCTGGTCTATTTAATCCAAAATCCATTATCCCAAGAAAACTTTTTCTTTGCTTACGTCTCTGCTGAAAAATTGAGTCTACATGTCAGAATAGGTGCAATGATTTTGTTGCTGCTGGTGAAATGGTTTCAGTTTACAGAGGGTGTTTCTAGGGAGATGGCTAGTGCCCTGTCTGATCGCCAGCAGGCTCATTTGGCTTGTCTAGCAGCAATTCATTTAGTTTATAAGTACAAGATTACAGCAGGGGGTAGTAGCAGAATTTAGAGAAGCACAGGAAAGGAGAAGCTGCAGCCGAAATGACTTGGTACCCTAAGCAACACAAACAACAACAACCAAAGAAGCACAGCCAGGCAGGAACTGGATTGTCCAGGATACTGTCCTGATGTGGTGCATAGCAATCTTGAGCATTCAGACAGCAGAAAGGTCCTCGTGAAACCAGGGGAAAAAAAATAACAACCACTTCTGGAAACTGCAGGGACACAGAGAACTCTCTTTCCCAGGGTGAGGGCTTCTGCCTACCACACCCAGCATCAAGTGTTTTGAAACCAAAAACAAACCCCTGCACAACAAAAGAACAGTAATAACACTAATAATACTAAAATAAGAGGAGTTTGGCATCTTCCACTGAGAATCTATACAACATACAACAAGGCCAAAATAACTGACGGCAAGAACTGAGTGAATCATTTCATCTTCTCACAGCAGAACACCTTCTGCTTGTATTGGGCTGTTTTGTGCATGTGTCAGCGGGATACCAAACAGCCAGTCACAGGTTTCTCAAACACTTTTTCTGTCTGAATGTATATTTGTTACACTATCTATATTAATCAACTTTACTTAAAATTAGAGCTCTGCTGCTGTTAGGCTACTGGGAGACATTGCATTTTTCAATTCACAAAGTGTGCTGCATAAACATCCCCAGAGTTATTAACACATTAAAAAGCTGATGCCAATATCCACCTGTGTACATATGGAAGCCTTTTCTGGTCAACCCACATGGCTAGAGATTCATTTGTGTGCATGTGCATTGCAAGTAAACACAGCTACATGTGACTGAGTCTGAAGTGGATTAATTAAAAATACAAATTAATGTGTTCAACACAGCAAAAGAGATACATTCTTATTGAACTTTAACCAAGTGTTTCAATTCTTTGTAGATCCAGGGTGGAATTAGACTTAAAGCTAAGCTTATGATTCAGTATTTTATTGGATCACAGCCCATTTGCAGGAGCATTTTGGGGGGGATATTTTACTTTTTAGCCAAGTCTACTTATTAAATTACAGTTTCTGCATGGTCACAGTTTTATTTTCTTTATTTTGAGTTCATTGTAAAATGACAGGCCATAAAAAATTTCATTTGTCTTTAGAAAAGTCCAAACCCAGCAGCTCTCAGAAGCTGTTGATTTATGGTGTCCTGCCTTCACGATCTTGCAATGAGCATTTGTTCTGATGATGTGATGTTTGTGATTTCATATCCTGCTGTGGAGATTCAGTGTGAGAAGGCGTATTTTGGAACTAAGATGAACTGGAATGTTGCCTCACCTACTCATGCAGTTTCAGGTCCAATGAATTCATTTAATCTCCTGCTCTTAATAAAAAACAGTTGTTATTTTTCTTACTCTCTACTGGATTCATAGACCGCATCTACAATGGTGTCAAGAAAACAAATATGAATATCAGTGTGCAAGTGTAACTTTAAGTTCTTTGTGGTCAAACTAGCTTTCAACAATGTCTATCTATCAGAATATGAAATAATTTTAATATCTAGTCATATCTATTTATCCATTAATTGCACAGCTGTCAGTGTGCTCCTCTGAGGAAAGTTGATGTCTACCTTGTCTGTACTCTTCCATTTCATAGCTGAAGAGCACAACATAATATTCAGTCAGACTTTTCCTGATAAGACAGAATGAATGCAGTTCCCAGACTCTTCTCATATATCATGTGTTCCAGACCCCTTGTCATCTTGATGACCTTCCCTTGCCTTACTACTGTACATCCCTGTTTTTCTTGCAGGGATGGCAACAGAGAACATATTTCACACTGTCATTGAAAAGTGAAGACTACAAATGAAAGCAATTGAGCAACTTACAACATTCAGTAGGTTTGATTGAGGAGCTCTGGAAGACTCTTGTGTCAAATGTCCACCCCTCTTCCCATACCAATTAATTTGCTTAAAATAAATCAGCTTCCTCTTTACTTTGCCATTAAAACAAACTAGGCAAGAAGAAATAAAACAGTGCCATGTGGAGACCTTCTTGAATGGGTGATTCAAAAACAGTCTCTAATCTCAGATTAACTCAAAAAGTGAGAATTAGCATTACTACTATCACAGTATTTGCCTTCTTCAATATTGGTACATATACTACTATAATTCACTGCCTGATCCCTGATATTTTGTGTTTTCAGGAATCTGTTGCAAAAGAAGTAATGGTGCCAGAGGTACAAGTTAGCAAACAAGGAGGTGAGTCCAGTGACACAGCAGGGACCAGGCAGGCTGAAATCCTTTTACAGAGGTGCATGTGGGTGAGTGACTCTGAGCAAACAAGGGAAGAGGAATGGGCATCCTATTGCAGAAAGTGCCTCTGAGGAGCAGCAAAGAATGGGAACAAACCTTCTGGAGGCAGGTTTTTGCAATCAGTACCGAGTTTTTGTGAGTCATGTCTCTTGCTGAGCCATCTGTGTACCGCACTACAGTTTCTAAAGCTTTCAGTGGAATACAGTTCACTTACTGCAGGTCCTGGCCCTCCTGCATCAGATATTGTCTTTGCTTTGTCTGTCTCACCCTATTTGGTGTGTTTAGAAGGGAAATAATAGAAATTCTTCAGATACAGAAGCTGGAGCCCACAAGGGGTGAAGATGCTGTTCTCAACACCCTCATGCCTACAAACATTCTGAAGAAAACAGCGAAAAAATAAGATGCTATGGAGTGAGAATAAGAAAAATCTAGCAACAAAAATAATTTCTACAGCTTGACATATTCTGAGGCTATTTAAGCCAGAAATGAATTCAGAATAGGGCAGTATCAACTATCCAGTATGTGATACTTCCCCACTCTGGGATCTGCTAGTCCTTCACCTCTCGCTCTGTTTCACACCCCACATGTTAAAATTTGTCCTCTCTTTATTCACACTTCTTCCAAGAATGCAGCCCGTGGCTGCATTTGGCCATTAAAACTTTGGCCTTCATGACATGCTAAATAACATTCAGAGTAGAGGAGAAAGCAAAAATTGATCAAAAATGGCACATGATGGAATAACTGAACCGCAAATCCATGCATTCCTTGAAGTACGGCTCCTTTCCTTACAGGCAGTAAGGAAAGTGCTACCACGCAGATTGCAGACACTGCTGCCTAGAGCAGGGGTTGGCAAAGGGCAGGAGGTATGTCCACTAGTAACACACCCATAGCACAAACTTGTAGCAGTTTTTGTTGTTCTCTCAGGCCTCTGTTCTGGGTATAGGAGCCTCTGACAGAAAGCAAAGGTGTCAATGTCTCTAGACACCAAAGAGTAGCTGGGGTTCAAACACTGCACTGTTCCCATACAAATCTTTCTTCTCTGCACTTTGCTGTGGGGACACTGGGCAAAGGGTAGGCAACCCTGCAGAAAAAACTTGCGTCATCTTGAATGGCACAGAATCGTGACAGACCATGTCAAGGACACACACCGCACTTAGTCATGGCTCAGTCACGATTTATTTGCAAAGTATTTTCATATTCTTAGCATTCTAGAGATAACAAAGTTGTTATCACTGTTCTTCCTACAACGCTGTTATTCCTGTAACGGAGAATCCAGAACAGATGTAGCAGTGACATGAGAAAATTTTCACTTAACAACATCTACGGTTTTTCTATCATTCTGAAATCTTTTCACTGTTTGCACTTGAATTACCTGTATAAAAAGTCACCAAAAATATCTCTTGCTTTTCACGAATTTTATCCCTCAGATTTTCTAATCATATTCTCTACTGTTGAAATGACTAGTTTTTTTAGGATTGTATCTGTACAGAATTGTGAGCAGAAACTGCATTTGCATAACAAAAAGCCATATTGCTTTATTGTGTCCTTCAATAGGAGCATGAAATGTACTTCATTAATTGAAGGACTGTACGTTCATATTCAGCTTGATGTTAATCTTAAAAATAGTTGTTTGTGTACCTTGTTATTTAAACTCTAAGTAAGCAAAGTGAGCTAAATCTGGTGATGGAGACTTTACTAGCAAATAAAACATTAATCATACGCTATAAATATCAAATTGTTTCCATAGCATTGTGTGAAGATTTTCAGAAGAATCACAGCCCACAGCCTACCAGCCTATAGGAGGGAAACTGCAACCAAGAATTAACATTCACTGTGTTTATTTAATGGACAGTGAGATTATATCAGGCTTCTCTATTACCATCTCCAGAACATTTTTTGTCAATATTTTTGGGTCAATTTTAAAAGATATGTGTTCGACATGCATGAATTTTGCGATTAAAAAAAAGGGGTTTTTTGAAGTTTTAAAATTTCTAGACAGTTATGGGTCTAAGGCACATATTTACCAATATCTATTGCACTCAGTTATCTTATTGTATGAATTAAACATTGTTTTGTTTTATTCTTGTGTACAGTATAATGAAATTAATGAAAATTAAAGGGTTATATCTTCCTCTTTCAACTATGCCACCATTGTTCTTTTCTCCTTATATCCTTCTGTCACCTTGAGAGACTTCTTAAGACCTTGTTTGCTCCAGCACAAAACTGATAAGAAAAGCAAATGTTTGCACTGTAACTGGATTCTGGGAAAGCAGAACTGCAAAAAGCAACCAGAAGATAATGGCATTCTTTTTCTAAGCAAGTCCTATCTTATCATTAGAGAAATACCTTTGGTTTCAATGAAAGAAGAAACTGTTTATTTAGTTTATATTAGCTGGGATATACCACTTCTAAATATAGCTGCCAATAGAGAAGATTTGTATTATAATTTGAGTTTATAGTTTGAAACTCTGCCCATTTCTTAATTTGACAGGAAATACAATGAAATTACAATCAACGCTCCCTTTCTATGAGCTACAAGGTCATTTTGACAGTGTAAATAGTTAAATCATCCTTGGCAAGAGTCTTATTCTGGCATAAATTCTGTAATGAGAAATTCAGATTACTACCATCATCTGAAATGTGAGATGCACTTAATCTAGTACCATTTGGTTTTGCACTGAATAGTAATGCCTTTATCACAGTCATTAAGGATGCTTATAAGCTTAATTGGTTTGATATTAGATATTTTCCTTTTAATTGTGCCTATTAATATCTGTTCTTTTCAATAAACAGGCAAATGCAAAGTCTTCCCAGCTCTGCTTCTTCAACTTTTTCAGCTCTGCTGCACAGGCGGGAGAGACTCAGTTCAGCTGGCTTCACACACCAATCAGTAAAAATGCATGAACTGTCCCTTAAGACCTTAAACCACATTTCATGGAAGAAAACAGAAACACAAGATCTGGCCCTCTCCCCCTAACCGGTCCTTAGATTTTCAGTGGTTGCCTAATTTAAGTCTTCAACACTAAGATCATCCTCTGATACTCTGGCTTAATAAAACCTTCCTCTGAGAACCAAATTAGAAGTGCCACAAGGGACAGTTTATGAAGCAGAATGCTACTGACTATGAGTAAGGGTATTAGTATCTGGCTCTGTAATGTTCGGGCCACTTTCTCATCTATGACTTTTGCTGCTCTCTTTCTATACCTGCAGCATTTGACTCAGTCATGGCTCTTACACTGCTGGGGAAAGTGAGTTTCTCGACTGCCTCTAGAGCATCCTTAAAGACAGAAGCATCATGGAGGCAGTTGTGATCCACCTGGTGTTCTAGGTTTGCTGGGCCAAGAATAGCCCTGTCTTGGCATATGCTTGTGCCAGGTGACTGCTGCTGCCACAGCATAACCTGTTGTTCCACCTTCCCTGTCATTTTTGCCCAGAGGTGATGTAGCTCTGTGGGAGCTGTGTCACCCCTGCACAGAGGAGATGGCACAGGGAAAGGAAGGGACAGATGGTTCCCCTTATAACTCCACTGCTTTGTGTGGTCTGGCTGCATTGCCATATGCGCATTAATCATTAAGAATATATGCTGGCATACTCAGAGCATTTAGTCTCAATAAAAAATGGAGTCCTCCAAAGTCTTCATAGCTGTATAGTCTCTTTATGAAATGTCAAAATGCTTTAAAGTTTTGTCGGAGACATACATGGAAAGGACCAGGAGGGTTTATATCCTCAAAGCAACTTTAACTTAGCTGTTATCCATATCACACCCATGTACTATCTTGAAATAATTTGTGCTATTTCCTTTGTTCTGTATTTTAAAACACTGCTGTACATATTGTTTGGCTTAAGGAATAAAATAATTAAATGTATTTTTATACTAATAAAAGGCCAGAAAATAATGCTTCTCATTTTTAATTTGACTCTCACAAAACAGATGCATTCTCATGAATTATTGCCAATTAAAGTATACGTCTATAAATGTTTGCAAAATGACAGTAACTGCTGACTAAGTCAGTCCTTCAGTGTTGATTTGATAATGTTTCCCAAAAACATTCTCTATTCAGATTATACCATTATTTTGGATTTGTGTGGCAAGGTTCTGATTGCAGGGGAGCTACAGGAGTGGCTCCTTTGAGAAGATGCCAGAAGCTTTCCCCATGTCTGACAGAGCCAATGCCATCCAGCTCCAGAGTGTACCTGATGCTGGCCAAGGCCTAGCCAATGAGCAATGGTGGTAGCACCTCTGGCATAAGCATTTAAGAAGGGATGGGAGGAGGGAACTGTGCAATGACAACTGCAGCAGGAGAGAGGAGTATGTGTGAGAAAGAGCTCTGCAGACACCAAAGTCAGTGAAGAAAGCAGGGGGAGGGAGTGATTCAGGCACCAGGGCTGAAATTCTCCAATAATCTGTGATGAAGACCAGGGTGAGGCAGGATGTGCCCGTGCAGTCCATGGATGTCCATGATAGAGCAGACATTCACCTGTAGTCCCTGGAGGACCCCATGCTGGAGCAGGTGGATGCCTGAAAGAAGACTGTGACCCTGTGGGAAGCCCATGCTGGAGTAGGCTCCTGACAGGACCTGCAAACCCTTGGAGAGAGGAGCCCACACTGGAGCAGGTTTACTGTTTGGACTTGTGGCCCCATGAGGGACTCGTGATGGAGCAGTTCATGAAGAACTACAGCCCATGGCAAGGACTCACGCTGAAGGAGTTTGTGGAGGACTGTCTTGCATGGGAGGGACCCCACACGGGTGTAGGGGAAGGACTACTCTCCCTGAGGAGGAAGTAGCAGCACGAACAACATGTGACGAACTGACCATAACACGCATTCCCTGTCTCCTTGTGCTGCTGGTGGAAAGGAGGTAGAGAACTGGGAATAAAGTTAAGCCTGGGAAGAAGAGAGGGATGGGGGGTGTGACATGGATCTGGCTCTTATCCTTACCAACCCTTCAATTCAATGCAGTAAATGCCCTCTACTAGGACTAGTGGTTGAGAGAAAAGGAAAAAACTGGAGCAGGACTCAAAAACCAGCAAAAGATTATTTTACTCAAGAACATTGTGGTTTTAAAGGGAACTATTTTTGTTGCTCATCAGGTCCTTAACAAGCTGCAATATAAACCTATGGGAAAGGCAATGTTTTCCAAAGTGACTATGCCGCACATCAAATTTTCTTGATGAAAGAGAGGGTCTTGGGATAGATGGTCCGAAAGTGCTGGAAGCATGTAAAAGGTCTGTACATGTGTTTTATGGACCCTGATCACACATACAACTAAATGTTAAGGGATAGTGCCAGGGAATTATGACCTCTGTGGAGCAGCTAGGAGTAATCACAGAGCAAAAGTAGAGTGTGCAAGTTCGTGGGCTGAACTATGACACTTCTCAAATGTTCTGATTTTTTTTGTAGGGGTTTTTTTAGTGCTTCTGCAGCAATATCTTATGGACATTTTTTTGCTTAACGTCTAAAGAAATGTGTTCTCTTTGGCTTCCTACTTCTTGTTGTTGATAAAAATTTTGATCTGAAAAGTTTTCAATTTTGCAAAGCCTTTATGTTCATGAGTGTAAGTGTGTGCAGCAAAGCTGAAAGACTGTGGTAGCATAGAGAATCTTATGAAAGTTCCCTGCAAAAGAAGTCTCCTAATTCTGTTGACTGTAACATGTACTAAAACGTTATCATTAATTTGCGACTAAAGAGGTTCTGCTCAAAACACCTGACTCTGATTCAAGAAGTAAATTTAAAATGGGAGGATGTTTAAATTATAAGTGAATGGTGTCTGAGGTCTTAGCGTCTTGGTCCTGTGAATGTTAGTGATCCTTAGTAACAAAGATTAAAAGACAAGGTTTTCTCAAAAAAGAGCTTTGAATATTTTGCTCAGGATAAGAAATCTCTGTATATCCTTCAGTGAAGATTAAGATTTTTTCCCTTCATGGTCACATCAAAGTAGAAAAAATCAGCAGAAGAGGTCATCTATAGGTAACACAGCCACCCTTTGGCCAGCACACAGAGAAGTGCAGAGAGAGTCTCTATGACTAAAGTATCCACTGCAGTGGGTGCTAGAGAGCTCTGTTTTTAAGGGACCAGCAGGGCACTCACATCTCTCTGTGGGCATCTGCACAGCCAGGGAGGTTTTTAAAATATGATCAGCTGTATAATAAAAGAGTAATGTCTTAACACATTTCCCAGTAGGTACTGCTAAATGATGTTTACCATTCCAGCCCTGGCCTGGCCTGCTCCCCAGCTAGAACTGGTGGGACAGCCCTGGCCAAAAGTCTTTGTGCCTTGGCCCCAGCATGCCACTGGCCCGCACAGTGCCCTAACAGCTTTAATCATATCTACTGTTTTTTTATTCCAAGGTCATCTACATCAGAGTGTTTCCACCCTTTCAGAAGCCACACACGCAGAATGATTTGCCCTCGCCCTCTCTTTTCCCACCCTGAGAGAGCTCTCATACCTCCATTTCAGCTTCTCACTCCAAAATGACCATGTGGAAAATGTATGGAAAAGGTAATACCGAAAGTGCTTGTGTTAATTTAACCTGTCATGTATTGTAATTCCACAGGTGGAAATCAGTGGTGCATGGTCAAGTAGTTTCAGACACTTTTCAAGCTGTAGGTGCTCTTCAATTATTTCAGGTACAATTGCTGTCAAACAGCGGGAGGCAAGTTCGGGTTTACTAAGCGGTGCAATATGTGTTCCTCACTGAAGGATCTCACAGTATGACAGCAAAAATATGAATATGTTTTAAGTATCATCATCTAATTGATGCTACACATATATTATGTATGACAGCAGTGATGTATAAAGCTACTTAAGATCCCTACTAAGGTGGATTTTGAAGTCATCTCAAAGTATTTGAAGGTCATAAACACCAATGCAGAGAGACAAATTACCTAGGGTAGTGTAATACACTTATAACAAGGAGAACTAGAATGCAATGGAACAAAGTAAAATTCAGGCTGCATATCAGGAAAATTTTCCTAACAGCAAAGTCTATTAGCCTGTGGAACAGCCTCCCAAGGGAAGTGGTGGAAGCCCCACAGCCTGAGTCATTTAAAGCTAGACTAGAAAACATTCGAGAATAATCCTGAATTGGCAGGGAGGTGGAAAAGATGACCTAATAGGTCTTTTCCATCTCTAGCTTCTATGATTCAACCAAGGTATGTTGCTGTGTGCTATGTATCAGGGCATGCCCAGCCCATTAACTCCAAGTTCCACTTCAAAGTGGAAATCTTGAAATTTTACTTTGGCTACAACTGACTTTGCCATTTCAGCAGACAGTGAGAGCTTTGTGTTCCTAAAGCATTTGTTCATTTTTAAAGCCTGCATAGAGAACAAGAATATGAACAATAAACTCAGAACAAGCTGTGGTTTCTTTTAAGTGAGGATATTTTCTGTCTCTTTTATTTTATTTTTTTCTTTTTTTCCAGCATGGCAGTATGAGAGGCAGTCCGCTGACCAGGTTCCAATTCTACCTATCTATTTCCACATCTGTTCCCATTATTATCACATTTGAGTATCTGATGTATACGGTGTTGCAGGGAGCAGCACTTAGTTCACAAGCAGGTCTGAATATTGCAAATAGACAAGCATATGTCAGCATACAAGTCCACATATAAGATTGCTGTCACCACAGCTGGACCATACTCTCAGTTTGGTGTAAATCACTGTAGCTGTACCCACTAAGGAGTCGACCAGCGTGTTTTTACTGTAATAGAGTGACTTCTAGTGTGCTGCTCTTAAAACACACTGGAACAGATCCTCTAGCTGGCTAGGTTTATCTTGCATCACTCACACAGCACAACACAAATGTGATCTGCCTGGAAACAGCTTGTAGGGCATGTCCCCTGCCAGGAAAGCTCTACGTTTCCAGAAAACTGGCAGATGCATCACTGCTGTTTCACTAGCCCTGTGAGGAGCCAGGGAAGGGCCAGGGCCAGAGCCAGGGCCAGGGCTGGCATCAGCAAGCAGAGCTCCTCTCTGGTAACACTCATGCAGTGCCAGAGCTCTTTGCTTGGAGCCAGGGGGACAAGGAAGTGGCAGAGTTAGGCCATGAAGTCCTATTGTCAAATGTGCTCTGATATTGTAATAACCCCTTTAACATATGTTCCTAACGAGAAGGATCCAATGCCCAATGCTGAATTTAGTTACTACTCATGATTGGAAAGTGATCTGGTGCCCCACAGACTTGACTGTATTAAGGTTTTAAGTCTGGCAAAGTAAGAAAAATAAATTCTGATATCAGTGCTCTATGTCGGCCTTATTTGACTCAATATAGGGCATTTATTTTTCTTGGTGAGGCAAACTCACGATGGGAAATACTTATCCAAATGCTGTGGGTATTACTAAAAGTTCCTGACATCAAAACTGGATAGCTTCCTGGTTTAAATTAGAGTTACCTCAAAAGTGTGTCTGCAAGTCTGTCTTATGCTCTCACCCTTGTGGAATCCATGAGCTGTGTGAGTGTAAGGACACTTAGCAATTATTTACAAGACAGAGTGTGTCATTCTGGAGGAGTGAATACTCTGATGCTTCTCTAAGCATTCAGATCTGCCTTTCACTCTTCTCAACCCATATGCTTAACAAGTGACATCTGGCTCTCCTTGTTTTTATAGCACACATTTCTCTTCGTCCCTTTCCAAGGAGGTCCTTATTAAACGCTGAAATCACAGCATTTAAAGATCAAAAAAATATTGCTTCTGATATTACATGAGAGAAAAATGTATGAAAGGCAGGTTAGACTAAGTTAAAATAACCTTCCTTTTCAGGAAAAATATGTATGGGTTCAGAAGTGTGCTTAGGTAAATTACTGCAAGATCCTTCTCTTCATTTTATTCCTGCTTCCTTCTTCTGTCACAATCCTGTCTTACTTGCCTGTCAACTTATATCAGACTCTATTTCTTTTTGTAGTTGCAGCCTTCCCTATTTATGGGATGCCTGACACCATTCCAGGTGCTCTGTATCTAGAAGAGGAAGAGGGTAAGAACAACTATCCCAGGAGTCTTTAGTTGAAAATGTGTATTTTGCACTTCCCATTGTGTGCTGATTTCAGTGGGGAGCTGGGTGAGAAGTCTAAGCTCATAAAGAAAATATTAAAAGTCAGTACACTTTTTGGAGAACCAGTATAAAAATTATATCTGTCTTCCTGTTTCTTCACCAGATATTTCAATGGCTAGTAAGGATGGGATTTTTTTTTCAACCTCTTCTAGTTTTGGTGGTGACTTCCATGCTAAAGGGGTTATTCCACCACTGAGACCATTTGGAAAATCTCACCTTAAATAATCAAATATAAATTAGATATCCAGGATATTATCTGTCACATCCAGCATCAGCTGCAAGTGGATCAAATTTAAGTCCAAAATAGGAAATAGTAATCTGGAGCACTGCTTGCTTTCAAAGCAAGCTTCAGTGCCAGCCCTTGCCTCAGCTCCAATTGCCAGCTCAGGAGTGGTAACACAATACCATTCAGGTCTCTCGGCTATAGAATAAAAGCTTCTCCATGTGTTAAACTTACACTGTTTAACTTACTGATGCTGGAAATGAGCACTTGCTAATGTTAGAGTGACAACTTGCAGCTTTTGCATGCAAAGAAGCTTAACAACACTAGCATTTAGACTTTATACCATTTCTATGAACCAGTGATGCCTTTGGGTGTGAAGGAACTGCTTAAGTTAGTGCAGCAACATATACTTTTAAAGTCTGGAAGTGAAAACTCTACATAGGACGGGAATCTTTCCTAAACTGAGATTGGTTGCAAATATAGTGTTAACAGCTCTAGACTGGACTCTGATCATGCAACAGGATAACGTAGATTACTCAAAAATAATTCTGGAAAAAACCAAAATCAGAACGAGTGTCATACATTCCTGCTGCAATCTGTCTCTGCAAAATTTTCATTGTACAGAGCATTGTGATCTGACAAGAGAACTTGAAGAAGGAAGAACATAGAGTGTTCTCATTTTTAATTGCAGTGCCTATTTCTAATTAAAAACTGTGAATGGTGTTTCAATAATACTAATTTATTATAATATACCTTTATTAACATAAATATTTCATAGAAAATAAATTGACATTTTGGCAGTCATTCAATGTTTTTGGGATCTATTTTATAAGATATTTTACTGATGAAAATGTGTCTTAAAGCCTCAGCAATATGTTTGGCTTTGGTCTTTGGCAGCAAAAAAGCAGGAATTTGAAAGCCAAAAATGTCCCCAGAGCATGCATCTATATTCCTGCTGTAGGTCTTCAGAGTTCTCCTATTACAGACAATTAGAAAAATGTTTCAGTGGCTGTTTTCTGATACATTTTGATTTGTATTTGAGCAAATCTCACATTTCTACTGTCAGACATTCCCATGTTTTATCACATTTTTCTTAAATGATCTTCAAGAAATTGCATTAACTCTTCAAGTTGACAGGAGTAAATATTGTCATGATAAAAGTTAAACACTGATTTCACAGATATCACCCTCTGTTCACTTCCTAGGGAATTTTCTGCTGTCTAAAGAAAAAACAGAATGAGGAAAATCACTTACATTCAAAGAAAATTTTACTCTTAAGTGAAGTTTATGGAAGACATCAAGTACAGTTGCAGAGAATATTTGGAGATATGTATGTACCTTAAATGTTCTTGAAACTTTGTATATCTGATTTGTCTAAAAACAAGGAAACATTAAAATCATTCTAATCAAGCACATTATGAGTTGGGATTAGGACTTTTTTGGAAGTTAAATATAATACAGTGCTAACAATGAATGACAAAATATTAATTCTGTACATTGGATGTATATAAGAAATTTTATTATCTGAGAGAGTTCTCAAGTACTTACTTAGGACAATAGCTTTCTGTACAGTTGGTAAAAACTTGTCTGAAAGTTGAGGTGTATTTGCTGTATTTGTGTATTTAGAAAGAGAGCCAGCACTTAAGAGTAGTCAAAGTAAATGCAGGAAGGGCAATGGGTCAAAAGGCAAGAGAGTTCATCTTGATTTTAATTGTGCGTTGATGGAGTGATTTGGATTCTCTATCATCCATATTAAAATTTGGTAGGCTAGTCCACAAATAGCAGGTGTGTCAGTTCCCAGGTCTGGTAAGATCTGCTATATTTTCCTGGGCAAGACCTTCACTTGTCATGCAACTATTCTTTTTGTTTGTTTAGTAATTTAATTGTTCAATTTCGTGGCAGAAACTGTCTTCCACCATGACATTGAAGTTTCTAACATCTAATTGCCTAACATAGTTGGGGACTGTTACTCAAAATTCTGCATTAAACATACTTTCACAATTTTGGGTTTTTTTCCTGAATAAAAATCTAACTAGCCAATGGCTTAAATGAAATTGTCTAGGTCTTGTTTGGCTCTCTGATTTCTTCTCTCTGACCTCTGTTCTTTTGGGGACAGTAGTGCTAAGCAAACTATTGCAAGACCACCTTTTCAATCTCTTTTTCATAACACAGCCAACCAGAACCTTAAACTTTGTCCCATACCAGGAAAGGAGCTCAGTGATATCTCTTTAAATAACCACAGATAATATTCTAACTAATAAGGTGTGTTCTTAGTTACCATTCTGTTGCCATGTTACACTCTTTTTTTTCACAGTTCTGTTTATTTCTTGGACAGCATATTCTCTGCAGTACTGTCTTTTCCTGTGTTTTGGAAGCACCTACAGTGTTTCTTTTTTTACATCTGTAATGTAAAGAATTAATACTTCATTTTTTCCAACAGTAAGCAAAAAGGAGAGTTGGGAAGACAGGGAGGTGGAAGGCTATTTCTGTATGCTGGAGTGGTTTGCAGCCTGTAACAGATGTTCTTGCAGCAGCTGAGAAGAAACTAATAGCTAAACAAAGAGATATTTAACTCCGTATTACATATGCTTGGACAATAGGGCCTTAGGCTTCAAGTCTCCAGATACTTGTGTGTGTTTAAGCAAAACATTCCAAAGGATGTATTACAGACAATTTGAATGCCAGGCAGAACGATATACAACCCCAAGCTCCCCTTTTCTAAAAGTTGAAGTAAGTATTGATAGTCAGGTGTTCATACCAATGGTGCAGAGGTGAGAAATGGCAGGTGACTGGATAGGCTACTTAACACAATAAAGCCCATTCTGAGCAGGAAAAAGTATGCCCTCTGGAAAACACTAACTGTGCTAAAATCTGCTCAGCTTTCTTGCTGTTGTCTGTTATAGTGGCTCATACAGAATGCTAAGATTTTACTTCTCTTTATGTGGTAGCTTGGGACAGGAGATTTTGAGCAACATCAAAGTGGGCACAATCTATTCTTTGCCCTTACCAAATAGCTTGCAAAACATTTAATTGAGATCTCCCTGTAAAAGAGGTGAAATTCCTTTTCAAGTCCAGAGCGGACAGTGCCTAGGGTGCATGATGTCTGTTTTACTAGGTGTGTGCACCAAACCTCACCCAAAGGTACTTTGTTCCTTCGTAATATAGGCTGGCCCTACAGTGTCGATATTTATTGGGTATTGTATCTCCTCAGCTGAGGAAAAGTTGTTTTATCTACGAACTCTTCTCATTCTTAATCGGGTCACTTATTTTTATAGGAAGGTGAAAAGATGAGGAGACTGTCTAACAGCTGTGAGAAATGTTGCTCACACTATTCTGTGGCGTTAAGCATGCTGGTAAGACAGTTTCTGTTTTACATAGTCATAGAGCAGAAGTGAGGGGGAAAATGAAGGAGCAGAGCTGTACGCCAAAAAAAACTTTAATATTCTTCAACATATATGATCTGAAATACGTCATCATCATCTGTGTCACTAAGTGCTTGTGGGAGACTGCAAATCTTCAAGCAAGTGTTAAATGCTGTTTTCTATTTTCCTCTAAGTCAGTTATAAGAATTCTCTGAAGTGCGGGAAATATAAATCTCATTTACGTATGGTAGGAAAATTTGTATTGGCTTCTGTTTCACAGAACTACAGGATTGCTGGGACTGGAAGAAACCTCCTAGATCATCTAACCCATCCCCAGCTCCAGCAGGGTCAGCTGGAACAGGTGGCTCAGGAGCATGTCTGCTCAGTTTTTGAATATCTCCATGGAGATATTCATTTAAATAGGCTAAGCCATAAAATAAAACAAGCCTAAACCAGTGGAAAGCAAGACATCTGGCAGGAAATATGGTGAACTAACAAAAGAGGCATAACTACTGTGCGCAAAAAAAAATGTATCTTATTGTTGTCTTGTTATGGTTTGAGATACCCCAAAATCCAGTTCCCTAGCTCCATTCCCCCTCCCACACGTTCCATCTTGGCATAAGATGTGTTTTCCAGACAATCAAACAGACTCAAAATGGGGAAAGGGAATATATTACAATGACTGTACAAATAAATACTACAATACATTATATACAACCTTAGCTATCTCTACCATGATATAAGTATTTCCAACGGATCAGATCTCTTCTCCCCTCCAAATAAAAGTCCAGGAGGGAAGAAGAGACAGCTCCCTTCTTCAGAGCAGCAATATCTCTAAGGCAGCAGGCTCTCTCTCTCTTCCGTTTCTTGCAGCAGCTGATAGCTGGATCTCTGCCAGCACACACGAGGGGGTATCCCCCTCGGTCACTCGTCTTTCTAAACGAGGGGTCTTCCGTGGGCTGCGTTTCCCAGGACAAGGGCACTATCACCACGTCATATCACGAAGCTCAGGGGTCTTCGCGACGGTCCTTATCTTCAGGGGACTCAGCCCCTTGAAGAGCTCCTGTGCCCTGCCTCAAAGATGGCTGCGAGCTTCTTTGTAGCCTCAAGGTCAACCTCCACACACCGTCCTGGCTGAGCTCTCAGGACGACTGAACTTCTTAGCTCCTTTACTCCATCTAGGACTTCTAATCAGTAAGAGTCCACCCCCTCCATTTTTGGAGGGATCTCAAAGAAAGTTTAGGGGAGTTTTGCAGTTCTTACCCCCAAGCTTTCTCTCTGTAGAAACTTAGTTCTGTTCTCTGCTGCTGTTCTTTCTCTCTCAGGTTTGCAGTTCTGCCTGCTTTGCTGCATGGTTGTTTTGCTGCTCTCTTATCTTTTGGCTCTGCACCGCCACTTTTCCTCTGGTCAGTGCTGGCTGCCGTGGCTTTCAGTATCTCTGGTTGCTGCTCACAGTGGAAAAGCATCTCCCAGCTTAACTACAGACACATAGCCCAGTCTAACACTGTTCCAAGTCTCTGCAGCTTCCCCCAGCCAGGGGCTGGGGGGCCCCAGAGGGCCCAAGGGGCTCCGAGCCCCCTTCCTCGTGGTCTTACAACATGGCTACTGTCTACTACCACAACTACAACTCTTCTCTTCCGTTTGGTTGTGATATGTTTATATTTTGCAGAAGCACTCATTGGACAAAACTTCAGAACTTCAAAACTTACCACCCCCTGGGGGTTACCACTTTCAACTGCAGGGGGAAAACTTGGTTTAAACTACTACAGTCTGTAAGGACAAGGGCAGGCAAGTGCCTGAGACCAGTGTCTATTTCTGTATGGAAAATCTGCCAGAGAAATATCTCTCATCTCTTAGGTGTTCTTGATATCCTCACGGTATGAAGTATGGCATTTGAATGAAAGCCTCTGACACAAAGCCTGGAAATGCCCAAGATCACAGTGAAGGCAGGAATGTTCTCATCAGTGTTTCTCATTACCTGTCACAAATACAGAGCAAGGCAGTGGACAGAGGAGGGTGTGCAGAAGATAGGATGGTGTTGACAAGGTCTACAAGGTCTGTGCTGCAGCACAAGGCTGGGACATTGTCCATTACTTCCTGCATGAGGATTTGGTTATGTAGGAGCCTAACTGTGAAAATGTGCATCTGTGCAATACCCTTTGCAAAAAGCAATCACAGAAATCCCACTGTACACTGAACAGGTCCTTCAAACAGGAGTAACCATGTGTTTGAGTGTATTGGGGTTTTTTTATAATCTGAATGTAAAACCTTCTTAGAAGTAATCCCCTGTGAAGGACATTATCTTAGGAGAAAATTTTTCTCGTATTTTACTAGAATAGAAAACATCTAAAAGTACAAGATTTCACATTTCTGCAGAAATACAATATAATGTTACAAGGAATTTTATGGCAGCAACTATTCTGACAGCAAAGTTTACATGAGGGCACACAAAGGGTTACGAGCACAGATTCCTAGTAATGTGAGTGAATAACTTGAGACATTTGACTTTTAAAATGTGAGCTGACTAAATACCTAATACTTTTATTGACTAAAGGCAATCAAATTATTGACTTTCAAAGTGTGCAGGGCAGGCTGGCAATTGACATCTAAGGGGAATCCCAGAGTGCCATTACGCCTGAAGAATGTCTTCTAGCTAGAGTAGTGGCATCCATGATGCTTTCTACCTGAAAGAGAAGAAAGAACTAAGAAAGGGGAAATAGAAAGGTCTTCTCTGTCAAAGCCATGAAAGAAGGGCAGTGTTTTGATGGAAAATAATATCAAAATGGTTAAAAAAGCACTAAATTTTTCCCATCAGACAGATTTCAGTAATCATGAATCATACTATTGTGCAAACACACATCTGGCATTATTTCTTTTAACACTGAGTGCCCACATATGTTTGCGTATGACACACTGTGCTTGTCAAAGATCTTCAAACTTTTTCTAACACATCAGTTCAGTGACAGCACAACTGTCTAAAGAACAAGCATAAATAACACTGGCATGTTTAATATTGTTTTGTGATTGCCTTCTATTAAAGTAAGATCTTAAGAAATCATGACAAAACTAACAATCATAATTACCAACTTAGCTGGACATACTACAATTGTTGGACCAGAAAGAGAGATCACTTCCAGGTGGGACAGGGGATTGCATTTCTTGCTGACTCTGGGTGAAGAAAATTGAGGTTGCATGTGTTTCAGAAATGTTACACACAAAACTATAGTGAATTTTCTGAAATAATGCTGAAATCAAATGTCTTTGCAAGTCTATGTTTTTAACAAGTACAGGAAGGCATCCCTCGTAATTTCTGTAGGCATATTGTGTTACTTATTTTCTACACAATGGCACGATAAAAACAGCTCTATCCTCAGCAGAGGCAACATGCAATACTTCACTAAATGGTTCCCTGGAATTGTTCTGGAAACTTCTAAATTATAGACAAGGACAAGGGTAACTAAAGGACTTACAGACCACTTAAAGGATAATACCCAGTTCCTATATGCTTGTACAGTTAGTACAAGACTTCTGGGAAAGAGGGACTATGAGGAAAATATAAACCTCATGGCCGCATGTCATAGCAAATAAAATTGGCTTAGAGGTGAAGGAGCAGGATGGAAATGATAAAATCCTACTCACAATATTTCTATGTATGAATGTCTATGAAATAGAAATTATGAAATCAATAGGGATGACTGGAGGCTTCTCAGCTGCATGAAGACACTCAGGTTTCTGTTGGTGGCCTAGGGAGGAGATGGTTGGGAGTGAGGACACTGAGGAGAGAGCTGTGGTTCACACAGGCATGTGGGGATGTGGGTTGTGGGAAAGCTCTCTTTTTCTCAGATTTCCTCTTTTTTCCCCCTTGAATCTGGAGCACGGTCCTTTCAGTCTCAGCCTTCCTCTGTGCACAGCCTCTTCCTTATCTTGTGGCCTACCACCATTCCTGCCATACTGTCCCTTCCTGTGGCTTACCTTCTGCCTGGGCTTGCTAGGCAGCCCACAGAGCAAAGAAGAAAGAGAGAGAGGAAAGGGAGGAGAAAAGGTGTTACACAGCCATGATGCCTGAACACCATTTGGATGGAGGAGAGATGGAAGGACTGTGGGTTCAGAGAAAAAGATAAGGGGAAAGGGGAGGCAGCAGAGCCCTAGTAATTCAACCACTGGGGGTAGAAGTGCCAAGTCACCCTCCTTGTCCTATAGCAGCAGCCCCTGATGTCCCTCATGCCTGTCCATGTCCCTCCTCATGTACAGAAGCAGCAGTTTGAGGGAAACACACGCACTGACATTCATTCAGTGTCACCCTGTCTTCTTAGGCAGGCTATGTCATGGTGCCACTCTTGGCAGGCACCTCCTTCCATGATATCCAACAACATTGCCTGGTGAGTTTCTTGCTATCTGGGAGCCTTTTGGAAGCGTTGCACCATCTGGCATCCAAAGAACAGCAATCTAAAGATCATGTCCCTTTACCTGTCAAGGAGTCTGGATATGAGCTGTGGCTTGTCTACTGGGCAAGTCCCTTCACGCTTCGGTTTCCTGTCCTAGTTTTCTTCTGCCAAGTCAATTCAGACTGCTGTACTTCTGAGTCAGGGACAGCATGCTAGCACAGTCATCTCGGTTCAGGCTAGGATAACACTGGGGGAAAAAAGGCATTATAGAGCCTGAATAAAACACAGACAATAGCATGTAGATGTGGTGGCCCCCACCTTGTCACCAGTCAGAACTGTGGTCCATTAGCTGGGGTCCTTCCAAATTTAGCAGATGTAGGCAGGAATTAGTGACTGAGATAACAGGGATTTAGCCCTTGTAATAAGAGGACAAAGCCTCTTGAAGTGGATCCTGATTGCAATGGTAGGGCAATCATGGAATGGGGAGCACATTTGAGTGTGATGAGTTCCCATCACAGGCTCTGCTTTGACCCTCATGGCCACACTTGCAAGGTAGGATTGATTAGGGTGTGCATACTTTTTGCATTAATACAATGCAGAAACAGCCTGTGTTGTGTTCCAATACCTCAGGAAATAAACGATTACTGCTGCCAGATAATCAGATAAAGCAGGATGCCTTAAGTAACAGAAGATAATAGTATGAGGCAGTAAATCATACATACACAGATCAGTTAAAATTAGACACCTGTTAACAAGTGCATTTGGCGTCAATTAGCCAATTTCATTGTTAAGATACAGTGTCAACTTTAATTTACAGTGATAAAGTGTTATTTTCTTAACTATTTATGTGCTGTCTGAGGTTTACTGACTGTTGACCAGGGAGATGAACACACAAACTTGTGCATGGTAAGCTACAGGATTTGTCATGTTCATTGACCCAAAAATGTTTTAACCCCTCTTCAGTTTCTTTCTCTTTAAAAAAAAACCAAAAAAAAACAAAAACAGCCAAAATTCTGTGTATTGCTGGAAATTCCTCACTTGGAAAACTTTCAGAAGGACACCCATTCCCGCTGAAAATCCTTCTGGGCTGAGCAGAATGGATTTCCCTGAAGGTAACCAATGCTGGGCCGAAGTCTAATTCTACCAAAGAGAGGTCACATTAACACAACTCTTTCAGACATTTTTAAATGAAGAAATGTACATGATGTGTTTATGTTGAGAAATTTGTGTTAAAAATAATTTAATTTGAAAACATTTATAAATGTATAAAAATAAATTTCCAAAGAGTAAATTATGGTGTTGCAGGAAGGGGTATATTGTGCACCAGCTCCACTCTGCAAGACATAGCCAGCAAAGCTCCATGGCGTGCTGTGAGCCCATATTGTCAGTAGTTCCTGAAGGTTCCTAGTTAGTCAAGGGCCTTCTTTTTTGGAGCAGAAGAATTCAAATTTTGTTGCTTATATTACTCTGCAATGTTTCTTGTGCACAGTGCAGTAATGACTGTTCCTGCAGAGCCACAGCTTTATTAATTGGCTGCAGACTTTTAGATTTTATTTGTACAGTTTTGTAAATGTTTTTAATAAACCTTAAGGTCTGATTCTCATTGCTATAACAGCTCCAGTATTAAGCAGACACAAGGCATGTCTGCATACCTGCTACAGAAACAGAGGCAATGACTCCAGTAACCCAGCTCTGAATTTTGGCTGTGCTAGTGTATCAGTGCATACATCTATCGCTATCTCTACCTCTCTCTCTATCAACTTTATATCTCTCTGTATCTGTGCATCTATCTATCTATATAATCTATATCTATTCTACATACACCTATGAGTACATTACCACTACACTGTTTGCAAAACCAAGTGTGGCTGTGCAACTGTGGTGCTGAGCTCAGGCCCATTAGGTCTTTAGGAACAGTCTAGATGTAGAGATCAAGCAAAAATGTGTAATTACACTGACTCCTTAGGCACCTCTACTCCTGAACCTTGAATGCTGTTGCACAGACCAAAGTGATTTTGGACAGGCTAATTTTAGATAGACAAATGCAAATACATGAAATGTAGCACAATCAGGACACTTATTTTCCTGAAAAAAAGCGAGAGGTACATATAAATGGTTACTAGTCGGGGTCCAGTTATCCATGTCATGAGCATGTTGTCTCAAGTCCTGTACTGTGTGTCCTAATACCATTCTGGCACTCCATTCATCATTGTCTCTGGGAGGTGAATGCTGAGAGGTGAGTCACCAGCAGACAGGGCTTTCTCCAGAACCTTCCTTGCAGCCTTCCTCCCATGCCCTGACCCAGCCGATCCAACCCCTCTCCCCAGCTGCTCTGGCGGTCGGTCACCCCCTTCCCTACAAAATGAAGGTTTGTTTTACAGAGGTAGATGGCTGTCAGACACTTCATGACTTTAAATATCCTCTTTAATACCTTAAACAGTCTGATAATGTGCAAAATAATTTGAGGACACTAAACTTTAAGACAAAAAATACATTGCCTTGTAGAGGAAACTATGTGAACCATTAGCTTAAGTAGTTTAAACAACCAACATATAAAGGGTTAATATAACCAGCCAATAATTTATTAAATGTTATTTCCAAATTCTTTTCTCTTCAACTTTATCAAGAATTCCAATTCTTCAGTTGCCTGGCAGAGATCAGACAGTTCCTTGTATATATTGTTTTGTGCTCTGAATGTATTACAAATTAACTGTTAGGTGTTTAGAACTTCCAAAACGATCTATTTGAATGAGAGTCTGGCAAAATGAAAAGTGATTTGAGGCAGGGGGGTAGTGGGGGAAGTTATGAATATTATGTTTTTAAACTGGAATCTTGTTGGCTTTTCTTTAAAGTCAGATAGTCATAAATGATTTGACTGAAAGGATAAATAATATTTGTACTGCAGATTTGGATACATAATGCCACCCACAGATCAAAGATACATTCGCACATTTTCAAGCCTAATTATGAAGCTGTATTATGGTCTGAGAAGCCATTCTACTCACATATATGCTATCCATATTTTTTAGGTATCTAATATCAGTTACAGAAGACATGTTTTTGGATGAAAACTTAAAAATAAAAAGCTAAAAGACTTTGACTGCAATGAGTATTGATGCTGAGTTCTGGACATTGTCCAGAGATGGGACATTACAAGATCTTGAACATACAGGACAAAAGATTCCCTGTGCTGGGAGACATTTTGCCTCTGGCAAGCTTTTTGTGTATGAGCAGATCGTACATTCAACCACTGGGATGCAACTGAGCTGGAAATAAAGACAGGATGACAGCTTGCTATGCAGCCCTGTAATAATCAGAGAAGGCTAAAACTTAGCCTTCTGTAGTATTCACAAATTAATTGAAATCCCTTTGTACTAAATGTTGAATTCTCACCATAAATTCTCCCTATGTGGAAACATATAAGTGCCAATGATTGATGAAACCTGGAGATATACAAACACAAAAAGTAAAAGGGGATGATGTCCCAAAGACTAGAGTGTGATGATTGAGGAAAAAAAAAAAAAGAAAAAAAAAGAAAACAACCCGAGGATATGGGATTCCCTTTCACACACAGTATAGATTCTTGAAGTACTCCCAAGCTGTCCAACTGGCTGAAGATTAAAGAAGACTGGATGGAAGCTCAGTCTCTGCAGACTTTGCCTTGGGTATTGTTTACTTCTATCTGTGGGAGCTAAAGCCACAGCAGACACAGACACAACAGTGTCCAGTTCACTGGCGCCCATTAAATGGAATGTAATATGAAGGTGCGTACTACTGCTTGTCAGTTTCAGATTTGGATAAACCACATGATATGTGATGGCCGCAGGGAGTCTGTGTATATTTAACATATATATATATTTAGAGCATTACTACCAGAACCGAGACTCCTTCTGAAACTCCTTCTGGAACTGGTAGGAGGGTAGTATGAGATGATTTCACCTAAAACTCAAAACTCAAAATGCACTTGGCAACACTTCCCAAAACTAGGGGGAAAGTTTTTCCAGTAATTTGAATCTTTTCTTTTTTAAGTAAAAACCTTCAATAATTCTTAACATAGATAAAACTCCAGCATTTCTTGGACTTATAAAATTAGGATGGAAGTTTTTAAAAAATGATAAAAAATATTTCCATGCTACCTTTCTTATGAAATTTCAGTAACTCTGTTCAATAGGACTGTTAACCCTACCTAGAAAAAGGGATTAGTGTTAGATGCTTCAGAATAGAATGACAAATGGTTTCAGAGAAAAAATGCTTTTTAAATCATGCTTTAAACTTCTTGGAGGATAAAGGTGGGACATATTAATACAGGATAAGAATGACCTATATGGCCTTCCATAATATCTATGCATTAAAAATCTATGGAAGAGTCTGCTGAGGGGCTACACTGTGGTTCGGCATAGCCAATATCATATCTGTGCATATCTATTTACTTACATCACAGTCAAACTTGCTTTCATGTAAAAAGTAATGTATGGGGATACTTAGTGCATAGTGGATAAACTGTCGTCCACTTCTAACCATTTTATTTACTACTCTTTTGAGTTTTAAACATTCTTTTGTTTATCAAGCATGATGAAATCATCCTTAAACTCTTTTTTGTGAACTGCTACATATTTACCTATTACTTTTGCAAAGGTTGGCACCACAACCAAGTCACTGTACCTGCCAGCTGTTGTTCTGATTTTTTTTTTCATCTTATCTTTTGGCTCCTGGGCAAAAATCATAATCCGGCAATAAGCCATTCAAATAACAACTTTAGTTTACTTTCAACAGAGCTAGCTGCTTCTCCAGGTAGCTGTTAGGTTTCTTTGCTGGAACTAGGAACCCAAAGAAGTCTCATTGTTTCATGGGGATGAGAGTTGGAACATACAGAATTGGAGAAGAGTTCCTGGAAAGCTGCTCATCAGAAAAAGACCTGAGGATGTTGGTTGACAGCTGAACATGAGCCAGCAGTGTGCCCAGGTGGCCAAGAAAGCCAATAGCATCCTGGCCTATATCAGCAATAATGTGGCCAGCAGGACTAGGGAAGGGATAGTCCCCCTGTACTCAGCACTGGTGAGGCCACACCTTGAAACCTGTGTCCAGTTCTGGGCCCCTCAAAAAGGCCACTGAGGTGCCAGAGCTTGTCCAGAGAAGGGCAGTGGAGCTGGTGAAGGGGCTTGGGGCATAAGTCTTATGAGGAGCAGCTGAGAGAGCTGGGTATGCTTAGCCTGGAGAAAAAGAGGCTCAGACCTCATTGCTCTCTACAACTACCTGAAAGGAGGTTTCAGCTAGGTGGGAGTCAGTGTCTTCTCTCTAGTAACAAGCTGTAGGATGAGAGGAAATGGTCTCAACTTGCTCCAGGAAAGGTTTTGATAAGATATTAGGAAAAATTTCTTCACTAAAAGAGTTATCGGACATTGGAACAGGCTGCCCAAGGAAGTGGTAAAGTCACCATCCCTGGAAGTGTTAAAAAACTCATGTGGAAGTGGCACTAGGTGATGTGGTTAAGTGGTGAAAAAGGCAGTGCTAGGCTGATGGTTGAACTCGATGATCTTAGACCTTAATGATTCTATGATTCTATATAAGGAATGACGATGAAACAAAACCAGCATTCCAGCTTTCCTTTTGGAGACACTACAAGGTCTAAACAAGAGGAAGATTCTGAGAGGAAGAGACCTCATTGTGGTCTTCAGCATCCTCACAAGGTGAAGTAGAGGGACAACTACCAACATCTTCAGTCTCATGACCAGTGACAGGACTCAAGGAAAGGGCATGAAGTTGTGTCAGGGGAGGTTTAGGTTGGATATTAGGAAAAGTTTTTTTACCCAAAGGGTAGCTGGGTGCTGGAACAGGCTCCCCAGGGAAGTTGGGGCCAGGAGTTGGAATCGATGATCCTTGTGGGTCCCTTCCCTCTCAGTAGATTCTATGATTATTTAAGTTCTGTGAACCTAATAAAAAACTAATTTATTTTGGTGTGTAGACTTTCCAAATACTACCCCAGAACAAGGACAAGTCAGCATGGAGCTATTTCCAAATTACTTAACTAAGTCATTGCACAGTGCTTCTCTTCTGGAGTACTTAATTACTGGATCTGGAGCAACCTGGGACAAAAGCCACCAACACATGGAGTAACATGGAATTGTAGCTACTTCTCTTGGGTCTGAGTTTAACTCTCTCCTTTAGAAGTTCAAATAACTAGTAGCAATATGTTTTACTTAGATGAACAGTGAGCACAAAGGCCTTGGTCTTTAGATACACACTTCAGTGAGCTGCAAATATGTAGCCTAGCATATCCATTACCTGGGATGAGTCAGGAAAGAGATGTTTGCCACCATTGGAAAGGAAACAGTGTCCTGTTCACGACCATTTCAAACACTGAGATGCTCATACACAAACACATGAGCACACAGCGATGATAGGGAGTCCAAAACTTCACTTATACGTTACCAAAGATAACACATTAATGAATAGTAAAATACACTATCCCATCAATATGGAGATGTTAAAAACTAGGAGTGAATGAGGAAGAGGATGTCTTACGAGTACATTCCAGAGTTTTAAATACATATTTTATGAGCACTAGAAAAGCCAAGACCTAAACATTTTCTTTGTTCTTACTAAGAGATGGGAATTAGGCTGTGCACAGTCAAATAAATAAATAATAAACAACTATATTTTCATTACGGTTCCTGACAAAATGAATTGCTACTCCTATGTGTTCTGATAATCTGGTGCAGTGCTTCTAATGAGTCATTGGTATTAGCTCCACATTCAGAGTATCCACACTGTCTACACCAGGGGACCGATCCTGCAATAGCACTGCACATCTGTGAAGTGTAACGTGCCTTCCATTAGCATGGTTTTAATTGGCAGTTGAAAGCACACAATTCCTCACAGAACCAGACCCAAACAAGTGTTCATAATATAAAACATGGGAAAGCAATTTGACTCCAAAACATTCATATGAATTGCTAAGTAATCTATTACAGCAAAAAACATAGAACATTAGCACATGTTGGGAGGAACAAGCCAAGTGCACTGTACCTTTTAAATCAAAGCGATAGGTTCCTGAGGAATGGTGTACACATGCAACAAAACTCATCACTTAAACTGTCATCTCCCCAGACATATGGCTATCCATGGATTACATGGTTCAGGCTGTAACTCGTTAAACAGTGTTATTTCTTTTTTGTGATTATATTTTAGAATACAGGGCATATTAAGCCACTGGAGTGAAGTTGTAATACAGTAAGGGGTAAAAAGGTTGAGAGAAAGTATGGTGTTCATAAACTGCTGACTGGCAGTATGGATAGACCAGTCCATTTTTCTCTGGTTGCTGTTATTGCCACTTCTAACCATCGTCTAGGAATCAAAGTTGTGTTGGTCTAACAGTAGACATATGTCCAGGACTTTCTTGATGGGATAGTGTCGTTTCCCCATCCCTGGTCCAGTCATGAGCCTGAGGAAGAAATGCTCCAACATAAGGCTGGTGAGGAGCGATGGTCACATCGTTGATGAGGAGTTCATACTTTCACTAGCTCCTCTTTTTCTCCTTCTTTTCTACTCCCTATTTAAAAGCTTGATGCTGTATTCAGTGTATTGGAATTGTTCTTGTACAAGCACTCAGGGGAGAAAATGTCAGGGTACATAAAGAAAGAATATATACTGTCAGCTTTAAAAACACTGAAAATTATGAGTTGAGCCCAAAAAATCAGTGAGATCACTGTGGAAACTGCAAGGACTTTTGTCAGTATATTAATAATATATTTGAGTTCATTGCATTTGATACCTTATTTTTGACATTTTAAAATTACTTTTTCAGACAACTCCTCTCCCCATGCCTCCCACAAATGCTCAGCTCAACATATTTTTCTGTGTTGTAACATGCATGAGCTCAGAACAAGAAGTGTGCTAGTGAGGGACAAAGGCTATTGCTACAGTAAATCTTAACCCAAGCAGGCTGCTCAAGTGTGCACATCATCACAACACCCTCTGCTTTCTATCTGTGGTTTCTGCAGTGTTGTTGCTGGTGACCAGACACCTGTTCCACACAATTCTGCCTGGCAGCTACTGAGTTTGCTAGGATGCTGGGAAGTGGGATTTCAAAGCACAGATAAAAAGACAGATTCCTGTCTGCTTCAGCAATTGGGCACATGTTTAGAAGAGCTCCCAAAGAAGATAAGAGAAGAAGGGTTATTGCAGATGTGCTTATGTTGCAAGAGATCATTCTAACTGTCTGCTCTTAAGATACTTCATGTTTGTGATCCGTACTCTTGTTTAATGGCACAGCACCTGGTGCAGCCTATGGATTATGCAAATGAATACAGTACTATGCTTGAAATGAAAGCAAATGTTCTCATGTAATACCATGATTCCAGTATCTGGAATGAGAGTCAGTATCATAAGCCTCCAAATAAAACTGACAGTAGGAAACAAAGCAATACAGGTGGGGATTGATCTTCATCAATATTCAGTTGGGGACAGCACAAAACCATTAGGACTACACTGTGACAGCTAGGACTGCAGCAATAGTGTGCTGCAGTCCCCAGGGATAAATGCAAAGGGGATATTTCTCTGAGGTGCCACTGGCATGTGCTGTTCTTCTCCTTTTCTGTAAGGATGGTCCTTTAAAATAAACATATGCTGATAGTTCTTGACCTTTCTAGGGTCAACCATGATGGTCAGAGGTTGGGAGAGAGCTGAGCCTACACCCATTCCCTAACCTTCTTGAACATCTGCTGTAAGAAGTCCTCTCCCAGCAATCAAGGTCCAAGGCCTGTTTTAAAACACACAGTGTAATAAGGAGATCTCCTAATTTTTCTTACTTCTGCAGTCTTCCAATACAAGTTACAACCAAGTCCAAAGAGCTATCTTATTAGGAAGCCGGACTTATTACTGACATTCCTTCTACTTTAAAAGTTTAATTCAAATAGCCCTCTGCAAACAGCAAGTTTTCTCCCCTCAGTGTAAGAGTGATACAATGTGCTACAGAACAAATTTCCCAAAATTAAACATATGCAAAGACTCAAGCATATGACTTCTGCATAATCCTGTACATCAACATGTCCTGATAAGCCAAACTGTGATCTCAGGTTTTAAACCCATTCATTTTAAAGACTAAGCATTTGATTCCTTCTCACTGAGCTCTGTGAAGAGATAACTGACATCAGTTTTCTTTGCATCTTTGCAGTTGTTGCAACCTCATTATTCTTTGGATTATCTTGGCAGTTATTCATTTTCTAGGTTTAGCTGGTGCCATCTTGTCTGTAGAGTTCTACGGTTGAAAGTACAACACAAAGAAAGGTCACAGAATAAAAGCAAGTCATCCTCCATCTTCTAGCATTTGTAGGACTCCTTTTATTTCACAGTTGTTCATTTTCTACTTGCTTTTGTTTCTTGGTGATTGCATGATTTCATCCTGCCCATGCAGCTCATGTGAATGTCCTGTGAATACTAGAAAAGTTCCCCTTTCTTCCTTCATGCTGCCTGTTTTTACTATTTCTGCTGGAGTTCTGTAATTGGGGTGAGGTAACACACCCTCATGACTCAAAACAGCTAATCTTCAAAAGCACAATAACCAAGAAGCCTAGTATACATTGGCTTGTCGCTATAAGCTGATATTCAACAATGAACTATGAGAGGACTTAAGTAAAAGATTTTACCCTCCTTCCCCCCACCCTCTCTCCCTTTAGAAAATAAATGTCTGATTCATGCAAAAATAATGTATGAACCATTTGCACTGCATTAAAAAAAATCTGCTTGTTATTCTGAGACAATTCTGCCTTCTTCTGCCTGGAATCACACTGCTCTGCTTCAGATAACTTAGGGGTGAGCCAAAAATATATGGCGGTATTTGCCAAAATGTAGAAGCTAAAATTACACAAATGTCAGGATAAAAATGGGAAAATGCAGTTTCTAATAGGCTTTAGAGCAACTGCAAGAGCAGGAGCAACATTCCTACAACAACTGCTTCCCAGTGGCCAGTATCATTTCTATACATGCAGTAATTGTCATTAAATGTTATGCTATCACTTGCCAGCAGCGTCTGCAGAGCGGTATCAACGTGACCGCAGCATTCCACTGTACTTAAAATAGAAATTAGCAGCGGTAGGATCGTCCTTATGGTCTAAGGGTGGGTAACAATTAGTGGGCATTGCAAGGTCATGCGATGTGAGATGGCTTCTTTGTTCCACGTCCACTCTAACTGGGAAGAGGTAGCTGCACTTGGGCTGTCTCAGGGATTTGCACCCCTGCTTCTCCTTTCCTAACTCTGTGGCCTGTCAGATGGAAACTGTACTGGTTAGTCAGCAGTATTTGTGAAGCACCTTTTTCTGAGAAGATTCAAGGATCTCCAGAAATACAAAGCATTAGTAATGCAAGCTACTGAGTAGACTTACTCGACCTTCTCTTGTTCTCTGCATTTAATTTCCAACTGAGTTCAGTGGGTTTTCCACATATGATTAAGGTTAAACAGGCTTAAAGGCCATTTCTGAATTGAGATGTTTTCTAAATTAAGAGCCCCATTAATTGTTCATCTTGCAGAATGGAATTTAATTTATCTGGCACATTTTAAATCACTTTCCAGGAATAAGTTAAATTCTGATTACATGCATTCCCAACTTCCATAAAACTCTTTCAGCACAGACTGCTTTCTTCTTTCTAAATCTATATTGGATGCATGAGCTCTTATTTCATTTCACTCCTCTTCATATATTTTTAAGCCTCTGAGGTCTAGGTTCACTTCTGAAGTCAAATGGGTGAAATGCTGTTGATTTTCTGGCAGTTCTGAAAGTGACAATTTTCTCTATCACATAAATTACCATATTTCCTGTTATTTATTTTATGATACTGGTATTTCACTCACACAATTTTTTCTGTACCCATAAAATTTTCCAGCTGGGATATAATTTTCTAATCCTTCTATAAGCCCATGTATTTTGTTTCACCTCTTAAAGAAATTTAATATTGTCAATCTGCAGTATTCTCTCTTGGAGACAGATGATCTAAAGTTTACTTCTCAGTAAAGAAGTCATTGGCATACAACCCACTTGTGCACACATAACACCTGAGAATGAAGAAGGTGCTACAGCTTAAGTTATTTTCGTATGAAATCATCATCATACGTGTGAACTTCTCGTGGTTGAATATAGAGCCTTTTTTCCACACAAAAGAGGAGAGTGTGGGTATCCCCAGAGCTCTTCTGCAGGGCTAAGAACAGAAACCAGTCATGATCTCACTGAGCCAAAAAAAAAAAAAGGCAAAAAATCAAGAATTTTATTTTCTGACAGCTGAGAAAGTACAAAGTTTGTGGTTTTTTCTATTTTTTCCCAGTGGAGCAGGGAAGTATATACAGTCAGAGGCCATGCAAGAACAAAACCAGAGGTATCATGTGGATGAAGTTAAATGCTGATAATAACTCATGTGATGCTATTTTACTGTGGACAGATCAAAATGAGAATAATTTCTCTTTGTTAGGTCTCACAGCTTTATAATACAGGCTTTATTCTTCCATGAAACGACTTTGCAGCTCAATTTGTTCTGTGTATGGTAAGAGTTTATCTGAAATTTGAATATTTTTTTTCCACTAACAACAGATTTCTGGATGAATTTATCTTTCTTTCTGATCCCTTAGAAAATGCTAGCTATTTCATCACTCATCCTCAAGACTTTTTTGTTCCTAAGAAATGTTTGTTTTGAAAAGTCCCTTAGTGGTGGTAAATTTATTAGCCTGATGTTATAAAACTATTTGAGAGTACCCAGCTAACAATTATCCAAACATGTTCTTTGTCAAGGCTACAGCTCACTCAAACTGCTGAGGCAATGAAGAGGGAAGACAGGAAGAGTCAGGATTAGGGATGAAATGTGTTCTTGAAAGGGTTGCCTACCTCCAGTGCTTCCTGGCATATTATAATAGGGAGCTTGATCTAAGTGCTGAATGCCACTGCAGTGATATGCTTGCGTTTCACCAAATAGTATTAGCTATATAAAGCCCTTCACTTTGAGACTTCACCCAAAGATTTCAGAAACCTTGGGTCAGGATTTTTTCCTCAGAGGAGATACTTCACACTATATTTACTGTACTAATTTCAGTGGAAGAATTTCCAATTTTTCCAGGAGTAAGAGAAGAGGATCATATCTCAGCTTGCTCCTCAAATATTTTTGCTTGCTGGACTGTGGAGATACTCAAGACTGCTTTAATTGAATTATCTCAGATATAGAGGCAATGTAGCCAGAATAATATGCAGTATGGTACAGGCTAAGTTATGTTTGCAAGAAGCAAGAGTTATTAATTTTTTTTTTAGTATTTGGTATGTAGCACTGTGGAACATTTTGCAATACCAGTTAAATGGAGCAGTTTAAGATTGTACTACTAAATGTTTTGCTCACTTAGAACCATGAAAATATGTTCCAGCTTTTAGCAGCTTTTCTAAAGACAACAGTGTTCAAAACATAAAGGTAGTAAAATATTGAGTTTCAGGAGATTGAAAATCCTCTTCAAATTCAAGTCTCTGTTGATAAACAATTTTAACAAAATTAACGGGGAGTGGAATTTTGAAGAATCCAAAATATTTAATTTTGGATTTTTTAAACTAATTTTATTTATTTATTCATTTATTTACATTTTAAGAATCTGATAATTCACTGGAACACTTAATTTCAAACTACATAAAGTATTTCCAAAGGACCAAAAATACATTTGTTTTTCTTATTTTTGTGTGGGACTCACACGTCATCAAAATCCGTCATCAATAACAATGAATTGCTCTCATGGAGATGCCCAGCTCAACCCAAAGCCTTTCTCACCTCAAGCAGCTCTTTGAAGCCAAACGAAGATGCAGAGGAATTTTACTGGAGAGTGGAGGGTAGAGATTCTGTAAGAGGAAGGTCGGTAAAAGCAGGACAATGAGGGTATTTCACCAGGTGAATATCACAGAATCAAAAATATTCTCTGTTGGAAGGGACCCACAAGGGTCATCAACTCCAATTCTTAAGTGAATGGACCATACACAGGATCGAACCCATGACCTTGGCGTTACTACCATCAGGTTTTAACCAAATATGAGGAGCATCACACTGCTCTCACTAATTCCATAGGGCAAGTACATAGTACTGGAAATAAAAAATAAGTAACAATAGACACTGCTCTCTTAAATTGCTCAGAAGAGTCACTGAGCCAATTCAGCTGTGAAATGAAAAAAAGCCTTCTGAACCTGCAGCAAAGAAGCTAAATTCAGGAAATCTTCCCAAATTCTATTCTTTATGGCAGGACTGTAGAATATACATTTTTTCCTCTGAAGAATTAAATTGTTTTCTGAAGAATATCATTAACAGAAGGAAATCATCTGTTGAATGACTTATAACAAAGCAGTATTTGGCATGTGCAGTATTCTCAAAGACATGTAGACTTTTCATTGTAGTCAGAATACTAATATATGAAATTGTAATAATGATTTATTAATTAACTGAGACTGTCATCACAATTTTCTATAGCTAATTTAAATGGCAACCACACTGGAGTCTGTTTTGTCTCATGTTCTCCCTTTCAGTAAAATCAAGCAGAGACACTTTGTTGGCCATCTGAGATACTTTTATCTTTGCCTTCAAGGACCCTGGGGAAATGGAAACACGGAAAGAATATGCAAAGAGGATTTTTACCTCATCACTTTGATTCTTTCCTCCAAGCCCTGCATTTTTCCCCCCTCCCTTTTCCTGTTCAATAAGATATCAAGAAAGAAAGTAAGCAAGGGGGGTTGAAGGGGAGAAAGAGAGTGGAAGGAGCACTGATTTAAATATTTTCCAGTGTCTAAACACTAAAAAAAAAATTAATTATCTTTTAATTAATGGTTAGAGAAGTATTTTTCAAAATATAAAACGAAGAAAGTGACTCAGGTTTTCATGTATTTACAGCAATCATCTCCAGTCAGTAATTAAAACAGGGGAAGAAAGGACTTTCAGTACACAGGGAAGCAGTGCCCCTAAAGACACACAACTGTGTAGCAAAAAATATTTGCAGAAACAGATGCTAAGTCAATTAATTCAATTTCCTCCAAAATACTTACCATGCTTACCAAGGCAGAAGACAAGGAGAGAGATTATCATGTCACGGTTCTTTCCTAAAATATATTCTTAAAATTTTCACTGTTCCTTGGAGACCCAATAGTGACTCTTCCTCTTAGGTAGTTACTGAAGATATACGGAGGCACTGAATGCTGAATTATCAAATGGGATCCACTAAAAGCTGGTCTATCTTAAAACAACTGGATAGTCTTCATTTAAGTCCAAGTTCTCCTTTAATTTAACTCTGACAGGTTTAGCAGAGAACTGGAGACTGAAGCAGACAGATGAGTGGATGAGTGGGATGAATAGGGAAAACACACATATACTCATGAGTGCATCCATAGGCTCCTGCCTTCAAAGAAGACAGCAGCTGGGATCCTGGAACTTGTTTTCAGTACTTCATCTAACCAAGGAGCAGAAAAGGCAAATATTCATTTTGGAAGAAGGTACCCAGTGTATTTTTCCCCACAACATTCAGAACTATGCTTACTTATGATTAACGTGAGGAACTCCATGAAGCAAACAAGATAACTGAAGGCATTTTTAAATACGTATGTAGTTATTTTGCATTAATGAAATATCCTGATGAATCAGGGAAGGAATGGCACTGCACCATTCCGTCTTTCCCCTGATAGGAGCTATGGCTCTTAGGATGGGCTCATTTTCTGTTACATGGCCTAATAAGCACAACCGTACATGGTTAAAGCATCCCACAGATTTGTACTTTGTCCATAACCTCTTCCCACATTGTAACAATTTGTTACTTGAGTGTAAATCTGATACTTTTGGCTTGAAAACAAAGTGTTAGGCAATCTGCAAGCATGAGCTCATTACTTCGGGCAAGGTGAAAAGGGTCTCTGATGTGGTATACTCATTGTTGGCCTCCAGATATTAGTCAAAACTCTGAAAGGAAACCAGTTTTTAACATGGTTTCTATTTTCCTTGTTGTTAGCCTTTTTTCTATATCTGACTCTTTCACACTTTGGTATGTAACCACTCTTTTCTCTCTCCTTGTGTGTGTGTGTGTGTGCCTGTGCCTGTATGTTATAATCCAGACTTCTAGCACGTATTATCAAGCAGCTGTGTCTTGTAGGGAGTCTTTGGCAAATTTGAGTGAGGATAGGTTTTGTTTCACCACTTCCCATACTCTACCCTTGTCTTTCCCTAGCTTGAGTAGTCTTCTCTAGAGCAAACATTTACAGAGACTGTGGAAAAAACCCAAATAGATGGAAGTGGGAAGGAGACGGGCAGTACTGAACATCCTATATGTGTATGTAGGCAGGTTGAGAGTGCAGGGCACTCTTAGTCCTTGTGGCTGTTGAGTACAGTTCTTGATGCAATGGGAAGACAACCCACAGTCCTTTTGTTTTTCAGGCTTTCCCGTTGGCGAGCACAAAATCTCAGCTCCTCATTATATTTTAGTCTGTGCAGCTCCTGCTCTCTGTATGACTCTGACCAGTTAGCACGAAGTTCATGGTGTGTGTGTTTGCCACTGGCAGGAAAGAGCTGCTGTTTCAGTGCCTCATTTTTGCACTGCACCTTTTAGCTTAGAAATGGTGTTGTTATTCACCACCAACCTTTTTCAAGAAAAGGATGACAAACTCACCAAAGCTAAAATTCATACCAGCTGCAAGAAAAAAACACTTCCTGAACAGAAAAATTTTGGTGAAACGAGGTTAAATTCTCCTCAGATGATCTACTAGCACTCAAGTGGGTTTTTACATATCAGACAGTGCAAAGTGCAGTATATTTTGAGGCACTGGAACACATTGCCCATCCACAAGCTGTGGATGCTCCACCCCTGGCAGTGTTCAAGGCCAGGCTGGATGGGACACTGAGAAATCTGGTCTGGTGGAAGATGTCCCTGCCTATGGCAGTGGAGTTGGAACCAGATGATCTTTAAGGTGTCTTCTAACACAAACCATTTTATGATTTATTGTATGATTTTATGTTCCATCTCCAACAACAACCAGTACAAGCTTTCTTAAATCCTCCTAAGGATACACACAGAGGCACAAAATTCAGGTATCCAAATATAACTTACAAATTTCATCAAAATCCTACAGCAAAGAAACATCTTTATTCATAGTTTTGTCTGTCTCTCAGTTCTGGTTTGGTTTTGTTGTTATTGTTATTGGCATTTAAAAAAAAAAACCAAGCAAGCAAGAAAAAAAAAAGAAATTTTGACATGAACTGTGAGTGCACAATCATTTCTTTTCTTTTTTTTTTTTTTTTTTTTTTAAAGTTTAACTCATCAGTTTCTTTTTCCCTCTCTTGTACTTTTTCCCATCAGGTCTGCAAACTAAAGACACCGGAGGATTTTTTTTTTCCTCAATATAACTGGGAAAAAAAAGTCGAAAGTCATTATTGGAATCCTGTGCAACAGGACTACACCCTCTCTGCAGATATGTTACACTCAGGTTCTTTGTCACTGGATCCTAGGCTTATCAGGTAGCGAGGACAGCCAGAACCAGCCAGCCTTAGGTAAACCAGTTAGACATCTTTTTGACTGACCTTCAAGTTCTTCAAGCTCAGAATGAAGTCATCATTCTGGCAAACTGGGAGAGAGAGGACCCTAGTGTCAAAACTGCTCAACTCTTACTATGATTGGAAACGTCTGAGATGAGACACGCATGAGACATGACTTCTAACTGGTTAACTGAAAGTCAGTGAACTTGGATCAGAAGCTAGCAGTAGACACCCTTATACATTAATCATTTTCCAGCACCTTGAAGCACAATAGCATGTCACTAACAGCACACATGCCCTGTATTTAGAATACTGAAAATAGGAAACACCTGTGGTAACTCTGTGGGACTTGGCTCCTGTATGTGGACTGCTGCAATAAAGAGCATTGCAACAGTATAGTGGTTCCCTTTAAAGCCTGTAGGTTCCAAAGGTCTGCTATCTCTCTGAGTATCTCCTGCTTAAAAGTGTGTGGTCCTTGGAAGGATAGGAAGGGTAGGATAAAAGAGGGAGGACAGAAGCTGTACAGCTACCATTAAAGGACTATTTTAAAAATGGCCTCAGTGAAGGATATGATGAACTGGAGTTTTTTCAACTCCAAGAACAGCTTCAAGAAGAAGAGTGTGGAGATTCTGTACCCATTCAAGTAGGAAATGGCTCAAGGTATCAGGCTGGAAACAGAGGTCCTTTCTATCAGGCTCAGGTTCCAGACTGGGAATGGTATGGACTCCTGTTAAGAACTGGGGAAACAAAAAGAGAAACAGAGTTTAAATGGAGCCCTAAACCCAGCAAAAAGACTGCAAATTATAGAAAGGAATCACCAAAGAAACAGTCTTTTTTTTCTTCGGTGAGACCTTTATGAAAGCTCATTGTTTTACAGCTGCTGTATCTGCAGAGGAGTTGAAAGATGGTCGCAGTGCAGCACCACACCACAAGATGGCAAGAACCAGAAGCTGACCTCAAACGACAATTCAGATAGAACAATGAAATTACATTAAAACTTGAGATTCCAAACTACCAAACATGTAATTTTAATGAAACTGGGTGTTTCTTCAGAAGATTTTTAAGTTTTTTCTTTGCTCTTTGGCCTGTTGTTCTTCAGATCAAATCTCATCCTAACGCCACCTCACCTCACAGAAATGACAAATACCCTCTGCAGTACAATCCCCTCTGTGTCCTCCTAATGATCTGTTAGTTTGTTTCGACAAACACAGGGAAAATCTTTTTTCTGTCACTATTTGTCATCTTAGTTTCTTTCACCTCCACTTTTCCTCTTTTTTTTTTTTTTTTTTAATTTTAGGCCATACTATTTCTAGCTCTCACTGGAACTATAAATTTAATAAATTCTCATCTTTTTAAACAGCTTTCTCAAGTCCCCGAGCATATTTACTTGCTGTGTCCCAACGTTTTCCTTTTTCTCTCCAATACCAAGTGAAAGACTGCTGCTTTGGTCTTTAGGAGATGCTGAGTCCAAACTAGGAGCAATCAGTTGTTGTCAGATTATTATGTAAGCTATGAAAGCTCCAGGAACACTATAAAAAGTCACAGATCCAGTCATGGTTTCAGTTTAGACCTTTGGGTACAAATGTCTACATCGCAAATACAGCAAGCCCACACCACATTAAGATTCTTGATTCTTGCCTCAATACAGGATTAGATCATTTCTTGCACTCTTCTTCCAGTGGTACAGTTCTCTGGTAATTAGTGACTGTGTTGATAGATTCAACACAGAGGCCAACCACCACAGAGGAGCTGCTCTCCTCCCCAGGGGTTGGATTGTGGCTGAAATGAATTGACAGGCCAGTGTTAGACAGTTTGCACAGTTTATGTGTTCTACAAATAAACAAAGACAGGAGATACTCTGCAGCCAGCAGGTTTTGCCAGCTCCACATTTACATGCAAAATACTGCTCTTAATGAGGTTGGATTCTATGACCTCCCGAGGTGTTTTCCAGCCTCATTTATCCTACAAGTCTATGAAAATTACATTAAAATTACTTTAATAAAAACAGGGATTCCGTGGAAAGTTTTCATTTCATTCAAACTACTTGATTTCCTCTTAATAGCCTCACCGGGGAATTTCTGAAAACGTTGAGAGCGAAACTTTCCCCACCTCTGCTTCGGCAGGTGACGAATGCTGGCGAAATAACCCTCGAGCAGGAACGGTCCTACAGCTCTCGCCGTGCCTGACTTTGCAACCCTGAGCTCATGCTGAGCGGTGCTTGCTCCTCAGAGTGTTCTGTCGGACCCAGTGCCATTCCAGGGTACACTGCCCACGCTGTGGGTCGGGCCCGTGAGCACAGTGTGTAAGGGCCGAGGAATCTGTCACTCGGCACTCGCGGGCCACGCTACTGCCGGTCCCGAGCCCAAAACAAACACAATTGGCGCACTTTGAACATCTCACCCCCTTTGTGAGCATCTAGCGACTGCAGCCTTTATTTGTGTGCCAGCCTTTTCACACCACCTGAAAATTTCAAACGACTTCATAACCATGGGAGTGCTAATTAAAACATTCAGCAGTTTTACTGTCTGAGCAGTGTAAATATGATGTAAAAAGAAAATTAAAGACCATTTACACAGATGCATACTTGTTCATTGTAGCTGTAAAATCTAGCTGCAGGGACCTGGCAAGAGCAAGAGTCTCTTATTCTTCAAAATAAGTTATTCAGCAAAAAATTAGACACCAAGCTTTAGCTTGGAAGGCTTATTTTTTGTTAGCTTCATTTTTTATTCATTCCTCCAAAGCCACACTTTCCTACTTTTTTTCTTGGTTTATAATACCGGTCACTCAATTTACTGCTGAAATGGGTTAAGGGATGATTCGAAACAAAATATTTGTTTCACACTCTTGAGGTCACAGTCCACACACAAAACTTTTTCCCCTTCTACTCATGCAACAGCCTCTTTTAGACAGTGAATCCCAGTCACAG
Source organism: Corapipo altera (assembly GCF_003945725.1). NCBI lineage: Eukaryota > Metazoa > Chordata > Aves > Passeriformes > Pipridae > Corapipo > Corapipo altera. The sequence goes on from NW_020884884.1 coordinate 2,188,105, forward strand.
GGAATAAAATCCCCTGAAACATCAGCCACAGGTTATGCCTAGGATAGGAAAGGCATTCTGGAGAATCTTATTTTCCAGCATTGGTTGATGTTTCAGTCTGGGATTTCAAGAACACGACTACAGTTGTTTACACTGCAAAGAAAGGAGCTTTTTGATCAGGGGAAGCTGAGTCACTACTCCCTGTTAGTTTTATCATTTTGCAGAGAGCAAGAGCTGATGCCTGATCTTTCTCTGACCTCCTATTCAAACTTCTTTTCTACCTTCCCAGGCTCTTATATTCTGTTTAATCATGTCTCTTTGATATTCAGAAGAATCAGATACTTTTTTGTTTGGTGTTACATGATGTCATAGACAAAAGCAGTATAAATCCCATGAGGTTACCCCCCGGTCAAAATGGTTCACTGAGAGGATGAGACTCAGTCCTAGAGCTTTTTTCTGGGTCCTGAGCTATTTTCAGGACTGGGGACTGGGAAGGGGGGGACTGGTTTTTGTTTTGTTTTGTTTTGTTTTCCCACAGACATCATAAGACAAACAGACCATGGGTCAGGTAATGTAAGCAACAGACTGCAAAACCGTTGCCAAAAATTGTAACCATCCAATCATCTCTTAAGGAAAAAATTCATTTAAGTGACACATGTTAATAGTATTGAATTCAAAACACTTACTTTGACATCCAGATGTTGGAAAGTGCCATATCCTGATTAACAAAAATATTTTCTGGTCTTTCAGATCTTCCTTCCTTATTTTGATTGCAATTCAATTTTGGAGAAATTTTTTCCCACTACTGTCCACTGATCACATCACTGAACTATTTCAAAATTTTAACTTGTTTCCTATAAGGAAAAAATGGGAAGCATAACCACAAATATTTATGTTAGTGTCAGTGCTTATTATTGAAAGCTTATTCAGTCTGCTGCAGTGGCATTGCAATAGCATACCATTAGAAATGGCATCCAGCTCCTCCAAGCATTTAAGAACAACATCAACACTCACGATCTTTATAACCTGGAAAAGACAGAGTATTCCAAATGGGAAGGTGTGAGCAACATGCAGCAATGTCCCCATGCAATTGCTACAATCTGAAAGCTTTGGAAAGGTATGGCAGTATTATCAACAGGAATGAACTCTAGACATGAGTCGGCTTTGGAGTGCCTTGCTCATGGGAAAACTGAGAGCCCAAGATTTTGATGTCAACTCCTTCAGAGCAGGCCCTGCCACTAGTGGTGCTCTGCAGCTAAGTGGTTGCTTAGCTGTCTGCTGTCTGATACTGTATCAGGACCCAGAATTTTCCTATAGGATATTGGGAATAGAAGGAGGAATTTCAGGGAGAGAGAATTTAGGCCACCATATTGTAAAGCCTGTTTGGCTTTCATTACTTTATAAGGATAGAGCAGGTGTGTGATGAAATTCCCAAGTTTATAAAATTTTATTAATGTATGAGATGGGGGCTGCCTTTTTAAGAGGAAAGAGTCCACAGTGACCATGATACCAGTGCAGAGTTCCCTTTCCATAGCAGGCAGCCTATGTTTCCCTAGATGATTTTTGCGTGTTCTTCTTGGGGTTGTCCTTCCTTGTGGGGCTCACATTACTTAGAATAGTAAGAAATTAAAGGCTATTATACTACTTAATTCTATGGTGATAATGGGGAATGTAATTATCTAGGAGAAATAAGCTTTGGATAGAAGGCTCAGTACCTATTTTTCTCTTTTCCCTTAAGCATGTAGCCTAGATCCCAGTGTTATTTCTGTGACAAAAGATCCTTGTTGTTTTACTGCTGTTGTTGTAGTCTTAATGCTAACTGTATTTGATAAAGAAAGTGAGGGTTTGTTCACTATCTCAGACTGCTTTACAACAAAGGCACACAGTACACAGCAAATTTTTCACTTCTCTTTCCAAGGTGGATAATCTCATTTCAGCTGGAAAAATAAAGGCCCTTCTATGACCCTTCTTTTTGTCATAGGGTTTTTGAATCTACCAAAAAAGGGAGCTAAGTGGTACGTAATTATTGAAATATGAGGGCAATAACAGCAAAAAAACCAGCATCTCAGTAGCCTAAACAAAAATCAAAAGAATTTTGAGGCATAGTCAAGAAGAATATTCAAGTTCTCCCCATCCCCAGATCAGAGCCATAACCACAACTATATCCAAATTCCCTATTTATTATAATTTGGTACCTTTTCACCTATCAACCAAGCAGTGTCACTTTCTGTAATTTTAAGGTTTATGACACATTTTAGTTTCTTCCTTTATGGGAAAGACACATTGCAAATATTGGGCAATGTCTTGCAAAGTCTTGTCCTAACCTAACAAGACTGAGCAGTGTGGGAGGAGGAAGTAATGACTTCCCCCTGACCTGAGTAACTGACATGAAGTCTGCCAAGAATCACAGCCTCTTTGCTCCAGGGAACACAGGAGCAACTCTTCAGAGAGGAGGCGGGGAAGGTGGGGGCAGAAGGGGGGTCAGAAGTATGTCTCTACCCCCCTCTGTGCTCCATGTGGCAGAGAAGAGTGGTTGCAACACTTAAAAAGAAGTAGTAAATTCCTCTCCACCTTTTCCCCCCATCACTGGTTCGCCTGTGAAGGGTTGGGCAGTGCAGTCTTGCACTGCTGTTTCCCGGATTGGTAGTGTTTTGCAGTGCCCACGATGTGGGGTAGCACATAAAACACAGGGTCTATCCCATTTGGGAAAGAAAATGGTTTTCCTGCGTGGCCAGAGCTGTAAGGATGGAATTTCACAACAGAACAAAAATAAAACACAGCACTGTTCCAGAATTTCTCGATTCTTATTCTAAACAGTAATAAACCCACCTCCCAAACCCCAGTCCGGACAAAATATTAGCATTCCCTCCACTCTGGTTACAGCTCACATCCCTCTTAATACCTCTTGCTCTGCCATGAACTATTTGTATAAGAAAGGCTTATGTTTGAACTGGAATTGGCACAAATAGTTACCCACTGGATATTCCTTTTCTGCAGAAATCTGATCTCTTTCAGTGCTTCACAAATCACAGAATCCACTGAGGACAGAAGCCTGTGTTTTCTTCTTCTCCAAAGAGAATAAAAAATCGTCAGTAACCCTGACAGCTTCCTGTAGTGTGGCTCTCACAGCTTATTCCAGATGAGCCGAACATTAAACTTGCCATAAAAATGTTATGCTGGGAGGATGTATCTCCCACAGTACTCAGAAATTATGTAGTGAGCTTTACCATCATCACCCCCAGGTTGTAACCATTTCCCAGCTCTTCTGAGAAGTGAAAACAGTAAGAATAAACTTAAAAAACCAGACCATAATAATGACAAATAATATCAACAATTATAATAGGCAGCAAAAAGGACCTAAACAGAACCCAGAAACGGGGATTGCTTCTGCGTGCTTGTTGAACAACTTGACCTCACCTACTTGGGCACAGGGAAGCCACCGAGAGCAGTTTGCAAGGATTCACCCAAGCCTGTGTGCCAGCAGGACTGAGTGGCGGCAGGGAGGCTGGCTCTGTTCTTTCAGCAGGAGGGAGGGTATGCTTTATCCCTGCCTCCACCGCACACTCGCTGTGAGATCTCAGTGACTCAGCTGGCCCCAGGTTCCTCACTTCGTAAAGGGAGGTGCACTGTCTTTGCCCATTCTCAGCTCACTTTACAGTGGTGTATACAAAGTGCCCTGCAGAAAAAGGAGTGTTCATAGCCTTTATTGATCACTGTGAACGTTCAGCTGCTGACATCTGTCAGGCTGCCTCTAATTTCACCAGCGATTGCCAGCAGAGGATCTGCCCCCTATGGTTTTCTTCTCACTGAGCAGCTGCTGCTCCTTTATAGTCTATTTGGTTATGTCATCATTAGCTTTTTAAATACGGGTAAGGAACCTTAAAAATGCTTTATGCTCTCAAGAGATCTGGAATTTCTCAAAAAAAAAAAAAAAAAAAAAGTTCTGATGTTTCTCAGGCCTCCCTCCCTCTCCCCTTCTGAAAAGGCTTAAAAATGTGGAATGTTGTGGGAAATTGCTCAGAATGCAATAAAAAATGTACATGTTAAAAAAAAAAAAGTCTAACTCACAGCTTCCTTGGCTGGAATGATGTCTCAGGGCTGGATCCAGCTCAGCAATGCTCTTTGGCCTTTCTCTAGTTTTCTCTTTCCAGGACCACATCCCTCATTTAGTTTCTGCTTCCAGGACCCTCTCTCTCACCCACACACACCGCATAAATATACAGACACATAGAGTTCTGACACACATTTCTTTCTATGGCACAGGATACCCCCAAAGCTTCTTTTCCCTCTTACAAAGTTCAAGCAGTCCCTGTGCAGAGCACCTCCCTCCTCCGCTCTGTAGTCTCCAGCTAGATACAAAGTCCAAAACACAGTTTATTTACTGGATCTGCTTTTTTAGACATTTGGACACTGCAACATTCATTTTTCTTCCAAGAATATCTTACAGAAAGTAACAAAAGCACTTCTGGAAAGTACCTGCTGTTCAGGTTGTTTTGTATTTTACAATGTTATTTTATTACTACTTATTTTACACGCACATGCTTATAGCTCATCACAATTTTTCTGACAAATAACAATTGAAAATAATTTTAAAAATATGGATGTTAACTTTACAAAAGGTTCTTGCTAAGGATTTAAAAACATTAACATGTATAGAAGGGAGTTACTTCAAAGGTTTTCAAAATAAAACCAGTTCTGAATTTTATTGATTTGGTAACAATTTTGACTTTCTTATCCAGAAGTCACTTCAAAAAGTACTATGTTCAGAGCTATATATACATGAGTCATTTTCTCCAGCTCTTTCCTACCCCTAAATATTTGTACCATTACCATTTACCAAATTACATGCTGTTTACACCTTTCCATAAAAAAGTAGAATATTTTTATAATTGAAAGATCTATTGAAGATGACAATTACTGTTCAAATGAATATTAAAGACTTAAGTTTGCTGACTTGAGGCTCAGGCTGAATTAAATGACTCACATGCTATTCAGCAGTGTGGAGACAGGCTTTTCAAAGCCAGTTAAAAGTATGACTTGAGGAAAGCATTTCATGATGAGACTCAATTCTGACCATGTAATAGGAAGTTGATTAGAGTGCTTGCATGCTTAAATATAGGCTTTAGTACCTTGTCTGTTCATGCTATAAATGAATATAGCTTAGATACATAAATAGTTTGGAAAACACTGTGTGCTTAAAATAACTTTTTACCCTTTAAAAGTTCTTGTCCATTTTCAAATTTTCCATCTCATGCAGTATTGCCATTGAAGGACACAGCTGAGAATGGTCAGTCCCTGGGGGTGCCCATCTGGGTCACTTCAGCTCCTGCAGCAACTCACCTCAAGCTGGCCACCGTGCCTCTTCCCAACACAGCACCTGGCCTGGACTTGTTTTTAATGAGTGAGATTTTCCCACTGCTAAATTTCCACTCATCTACATTCTGAGAGATTTAAGGGGTGGTAACTCTGCAAAGGATGAGTTTTGCCCACCAAGTGCTTCTGTTTTGCCACGGCTGCTGCAAAGGCCATCTTACCATCTCACACGACCTGAAGCCCAAGGAAGGGGGCTCCACAGCTGAATGGAGCAGGAAAGCCAGAAGGCCTCCCAGTCTTATAAGTCTTATCATTTGCATAATTTATTCAAATTTTGAGGGTACTTCTTTAGGTAACACACACACTTCTGGATGCTGTCATAAGGCCTTACAAGTCTCCCATGCTGATGGGAACTGAGAAGGGGGTCACACTTTCTCTGTACTGTGATGGTTGTTCCAGGCTGATAGTCAACACGGACACTATCCTGTTTTCCAGGACAGGTGTTGTTCAGATGAACAGCTCTCCAGTAATGTTACAAAAGCAGTGGCAAAGAGCAAAAGCTGCAGCATGTCTCTGCTATTCTATCACATTATGACACTGACATATTTACAAAAGTATGGTGTTAGACACAAACCCAAAATGCTGCTAGGTGTGCTACCAATTTGAAAATAATTATCTGCAGAAAAAAGGGACCCAGCAACTGCATGGCATGTTTTTGGAAGAAACCCTCTCCTTGGCACACAGGAGCTGTGTGTGGTCCAGAGCAAGGGACAAGCTGGGGCTGAGGTGTCCCATGGTCACATTTTCCTCTTCCTCTCCTGTCCTTCACAGTGTGATGAGTTCTGCGCACAGAGACGTGGTGATGGGGAAAATCAGTTTGTCACTAATATGTAAACCACAAGTTGTACAGAGGCTGTGGTTCTGTGGTCAAATGCAACAAGGCTACAGTTACAGAAAATCAATACTGTTTTCCCTCACTTATAAAGAGTTTGTGTAACTAGATGCATTTAAAGTCTCAGTGGACACCGGAGGAAGGGTATTTTTGCACAGGATCTTTACTTCGTGACTGCATTGCTGGTACAAGGGTTCATACCAGGTGCTTCCTAGCAGGGAAAGGTGACTCACTGCAGCGTGGCAATATGTCATTTACAGATGCTAATGTGACTGCAGTGGACTCAGAGTACCTACACACAGGCCCTTGTCAGTTCTGGCCCAAGAATACGTTGGTATTGGCAGCCAGAGCTCAGAAGAGAGGGTTGTAAATGGCTCTTTCCAGTCCCCAGTTTTCAAACCACCCTTCATAAACCTTGATCTGAATAACTGCTGCAGCAGTGGAAGGTCACCAACGTGATCGATTAGAAATCCTTTATTTTTGCACTTGCTTTCAAAAAACTCCTCCAGGAGAAGGGATCTTCCCAGAACCAGAGCCATATAGGTTGTAGTAGAGGTGAAAAATGGCAAGAGAAAAGTACAAGATCAGGTGTCCCCATACCAGAGGAGTAATTTCACATCTACTCATACATCTGAGAACAGCATTTCACCCGCTGGCTTCCCTATTAAAAATACTTCCATCGTTTCCTGGAAAGCTGCAGTTCCCTTAGAAGTTCCAGCCACAGAAGTCCTTTGCTCCTTCCTGTTGCCAGAGCACTTGTGTTATGGTTACAAAATCAGGGAAGAAAGTTATAGAGATGAATATTCATACATCATCTGAAGGGGGCCACTCTTCCCTTCAGTCATGGGGAGTTGGAGGAGAAGTGGGAAGAGGGGTTTGCTGCAGGCCAGAGCTGTTCTGGGGTCTCAGAAGCTGCTGGAAGCAGTCCCTCCTGATGCAAGGACAGCAGAAAAAATCCCAGCAGAGCCCAAGCCCAGCCAAGCCAAGAGGGCAGCACCGGTGCCAAGAGGGATGGTTAGGGGGGAAGACCCTCAGCCATCTTTGTTTCCCTTTGTTCCAGGGCGAGGGTTGAAGGAGGAGGTTGGTGGATCTCTCTTTTGCGGGTAAACCGTTTCCCCTGTATCTTACTGCTGGATAAAACGTGTGAAATCTTAAGTCTGATGAATATTTCTTCCTGTTTAAATACGGCATTGCTTCCTTACCTAATCCTGTCCTTAGCTGATTGTGTTATGAGTAGGTTGAGTGGAGATGCAGTTTGTGCTGGTCTTTGCTGGTCCTGACCTTTGGTTTCTGTCGATTTGTTGTTTTTTAAAGGGAAAATCGACTTATCCTACCTCTTTGGATGTGTGCTGTAAGAGTATTTTTTTCTGAAGTTTATTCAGTCTAATAGCCCAGGTTTTTAACAGTCTCTCATTTCTGACTTCTGAAACTGTTATTTGGCAGTAGCAAATTGGTTGTTTTGTGTACAATTTTCTCACTTTTCTCTATTCTTGACATACAGTAGAGTGTCATGTCCTTTGATTCCTACCTTTTTAGTAAATTGTTACTTTTTCACTTATACCTTCTCACAATTTTTATCTCTCTATATTGAAGGGGAAATAAAGGGGAGGGGGTTCATTCTGTGTGAATTCTTGCCCCAACATTTTCTTTAAACCAAGACGATTTGCAAAGTAGATTTTAGGCACCCAGCTTCTTCTGACTTCTAGGGACTCTTGGAAGCCAAACTCCTTGAGGTGTTTCTTCTCTGAGGCACCATTCAGTAGGGTTTCTATACCAAGTAGGAGTGGAACAAACTGTAACATCTCTGCTCCTGTTGTAATAGTGCCTTCGCTGAGTGCTGGTGGATAATCTGACATCTAGAGTACTAAACTACTAGTGCTATTACTAGTAAAGTGTTTTTTCTAACAACTCTTTCTGAAGTTCTTTGCAGGCTGAAAATGTGCACAAGGGCCTCATCTGCACGAGAAAAAGTTGGCTGGCTATGCATATTAAAAATATAGGCTATTTCTGCCCCAAAATGATTATGGTCTGAGTGAGAGTTGCTTTCTAAAATCTGTTTGCACTGATAAGCTTTTGTGTTTGCGCAGTAAAATAATTCTCCAGGAAATTGTGTGAGGTTTGATTACAGCTGACAATTTTAATTTAATCTAAATAATATTTGCAGATGAGAAAACATAAAAGCATGCAAAGAGGTACCAACAGTCTTCTACAGAGAGTTCTCAGAGTGGTGGCCCAAAATTATCATGGTTTGTTGGCAATGGGAAGCACAGTTTGGTAGTGCAAGACTAAATATGATATTGGTGGGCATTATTCATCTGCCACAGCTTGTCACTACCGTGATATATGACACAGAAATCAAAACAACAACTCTGTACTAACATCCAAAAATCTCAGTGCTTTATACAAATACCAGCTACATCTCAGCTATATAAATTGCTCAGTCTCCCAGAGAAGAGCCAGAAGTGGTGGACAGCAGTGCTTGCCCTTTTTAAAATTCCAAGTTTGGGTTTAGGAGTTCATCTGAAGGAATCACAGTAAGCAATCAAAGAAAAAGATGGGTAATTCTATAGCTGATTGAACTGGAATGTCTTGGAAAAAGAAACTCATGGAATCACTGAAATGTCATTTTAGTGCCAGTGCAAAAATTACATCCAGATTACTGCACTTGAACATTAATGACACTGTAGAGACAGGCAACATTAATTGCAGTTTGTGCTGTAACCTAAGAAATTAGTGAATGCACCTGCCTTGCATAAATGGCAGCACTCTGCCTGCTATGAAGTGGCCTCTAAAACAAACACAGACAAAATTTGTTGAGGCTGCTTGCATGTCATAGAGAGCTGCTCCACAGGGCACAGGGAATTGAACAGCACAGGGTGGCTAGTACTGCAGCACTTGAACTTTATAGTGGATGGCAGACAATCTAATGGGTAATTAAGCAGAGGGCTGTTCTACTACTCAGTTTTAATGAGAACCGTATTTCCAAAGGATGGAAAAGTATTTAGATATGATTTGCTTAAAGAATTACAAGGAATCTCAGTGCACACATAAGGACTATGCCGAGATGGAAGAATAGCTGACCATTTTGTCTGAGTAAACTATTACATAACAACTAAGCTATAATAAAACCCCGATTCCAAATCAAATAAGTCTCCCAGACTGCTTAAAATGAGTCACCAACAGCTTTATAAACATACAAAATACTTGACAAGGAAGTCTCTGATAATTTTTTAGTAATTATGTCTGTGAATTGTTCTCTGTTGACATCACTATTAGAAATGGTTTCCCATAAGTTTGCACTGCCTGTTAACATCTGCTCATTAATCACTGAGGCTTGGAATATTTCTTTCATTACAAGTTTATTAGAGAGTTTACACCGTTTGTTCAAAGAGATGTTTAATTAGCAAAGAAACAATAGCTGAAGTCAATACAGTTTTGTTTTGTATGGATTTTTATGGCTTCAAAAGACTCTTAACAAGACATGATTTCACAAGACAGTCACAGGTGATGAAATATCTGTGCATGTCAGAAATTTGCAAGGAATAGAAAATATTTTTTCAGGGACCAGAAGGACACCTTCAAACCTTGTCTGTGATATGAACAAAACACTGAAGTATGATTTGGAAGCAAAAGCAGAGCCAAAGTTAGGAGATCAAGCAGTATTTTCTTAAGACAGTTCTGCAGGGTTGATACAGTGAACAGATAAAATTGGCCTAAAAATGAGCATGAAAAAGGAAGGATATGAACAGGGCCTAAGGAAAGAAGATCATCCCCAGGAATATGATTTTTGATGAGAGAGGAGAGTCTGACAGTTACAACACAGTGTTTTGGAGGCAGGAAGGTCCTAAGTTCAATGGCAGCTAAAGTATCACCACAGGCAGTTCACTTGACCTCTGTGGTACCTCAGACAGCTAAGCTGTAAGACTGGCTTCCATGGAAATCCAGATGTTGCCTCTGAATTAAACTGTCCTGAGTAAATAAGTTACCAGAAGAACTGCATATCTGAAAAATGCCTTAGCCAGAGGTTACTAAAGGGTATTACTAATGACAGACAAATGAGGAACATCAGAGACTGCCATATTTGCAGATACTTCAGCCAGGGATGCTTCTTTATGTAATGCTTTGAGGAAAATAAATAATGAGGTTTTTTACACTTTTAAGAAAAAAAAAAACCATAGCGCAAATGTAAATGCTACTGTTTATTGAAAGTTAAAACACTTTCAGAAACAGCAAACCTATAATGGTAACTCTCAGTCACTTTAATAGGTTATAAAAGTGCAAATGAAATTCCATGCAGTTTATCTTTCGAGACACAAACCTAGGGCCACTCATGGGCAATGCTTATGGAAAAAAAATACTTCAGATGCCCAGTAAACCTTTATTCTGTCCTAGGTAGATGCCAGACTGCTCTCACACAGACAAAAGGAATCAGTGGAAAAAACCTGTGAGGAGGAAGACAGGATACAATGGTGACTGTCCCAAGGCCCTGATCCCAGCCTAGTTCAGCTCATGCTGTGAGGGTGTATGCAAAGATTTCTAACAGGCGGGTCAGGCTATGTGCAGATAACTCTACTCAGTTTGCATTTCATAGTTCAGCTAGCATTTCAGCCTAGCAATTACGAGATGCTAGCATAGTCCTGCAGGAAAACATAAGAAAGGTTTCAAGCAAGTGGGAAACTGAAACTCTGTTTTCCTTCCTTCTCTGTAATCTGCTGGGTGGAACCAAACACAGCTTATGGCACAGGGGATACATTGCTCTCCTCATTAGCATAGCTAAATACCAAGCTGAAATAGATTCCTAAACAAATAAGAGAAACACAAGCTGCAGGACAGCAATGAAGGCTGTCAACAGGAAATGTTCCTACTGGTAAGCTCTTTGTCCTGATGTGGACACACTGGTTTGTGGCTGTAGTCATGGAATGGGGACTGGGACTGCCTGCTGTTTGCTTTCTTTGAAGAACAGTTTTGGAAGAAAGAGTGTAGTAGATGATAATAGCTGGATGCAAGGAATAACTCCTGTGACAGTCCATTTTGCACTGTCCACCACTGGACACTGTGTGTAATATCATAGCGTGGCCATATGTAGGACCTGCATCATGGACTAAACCACAGAAGGAAGAAATGAAGTTGATGGTGATCATAATGGTCAGATCACTGGGTCTTATGATTATGTTTTTCAAGTCCTAATGCTTGTTTAGTTATTCTCTTTTTTTTTTTTTTCCCCTGTATGTCTTTCCTTCAACAAGCAGAGTGGCAAGAGGTGCACTTAGGATGGGTTGCTGAACTGGAGTGGGATGGACTTTGGTGTTTACACCTTTCTTCGACACAAGCAGCTTTGGTTTGAAAATAGTGTCTAGAAATGAACAGGGGTTTTGCCATTTTTTTTTATTGTGTGCAAAATGCTAGGAATGTTTAAAAGTAACAGTAACCAAAGTAACAGGGAATAGGAAATAGGAGAGACATTTATCCCCTTAGAAACAGCTTTATTCCCCTTGCATTTCTACAGAAGCATAGACATTTTCTGTCTGTTTTGGCACCAAAAGCAACTTTTTCAAACATCAGGAATTTTTCTGTCTTTTACAAGGGCTGCATATACTGGATGTGAGAGCAAGAAACGGACTTCAGTTTTAAAATACTTTATCTCTGCTACCAGCAAGACAACGTAACAAATATGACATTCTTTTGAACAAACAGGCTGTTGAAGAAATACACAATTTCACAGCACTGCAAAGTTGTTTTTTTTTGTTTTGCAACTAGTTCCTGCTTCATCAGATCCTCTCATCTAAAGGCATCAAAGCAGCCGAAAAATGTGGAGTAGGTTAAGCTGAATGTATGTTGTCACTTGTACTCCTCTGGTTGGGAGATAAGTATAGTTCAGCATTAGAAAATAGGCATTTTTATTGCAACAGTGATCCAGCAAAATTGGTCACAATGGACCTGAAAGTCCATTAACATTCACAGAAGATGAAAGTTTTTTCCACTGATTTAATAGACCTTTAATCAGACCTACTGCCTCTTCTACAATATCCATCTACTCTAATTTTAGAAAGAGAAGATTAGTACAAAGCAAAAGATACACATGCTGCAATGAAGGTCATGTGCACTGATCTGCCATAGCATGTGCCATATGCAGAATTTCCTGTACCTTGAGTTGACATCAGGAGCAATTCAGAGTTAGAGGAGAGTATTGAATAACAGCCTTTTAAATACAGTAATTATAAGGTCTTTGAAACAAATACTGGCGTTGTGATTTGGGGAGCCTGAGGAATTTAATCAGCCATTCTTGATCTAATTGCCAGTGTGATTTTCACTCTATCAGATGTGAGTTGTAATTGGTTTTGAAAAGTTGACATATGATAGGCTTCTGGGTTCTCCCTACTTAAATGCTTTATTTATTTTACCAAACAGCTTTCTAAGTAGAATAGGTGCCCTGGTCTGAAACTCTCACCCTCTTTCCTAGGACACAGTGAAGTAGATGCTGAAATGCCTGGAAGAATAGCTCTGGAAAGCTATTACGGCTAGTAAGGTCTGAGGTTTCAATATTTACAAAGGGCCAGAAACCACTTTCTGCTAGCATCCAGTATTTTAATGGAAAGAAAAATGAATCTTTGTCTTAAATCCTACAGTAGAAGGACAACTTCAGGAAAATTAAAGGAAATGCTTCTTCCTAGAGTGGAATTCATTGCTGCAGGAAACACTGGAGTCAAATACTATGTCTGGGTTTCTACAGGACTGCAGTGGCACTACTAATAACAACTGTAATTTCAACATATGAGCTCAATCTTGCACCAGTAGAGTCTTTGCAGGATTTGGGCTTAGATCTCCAGATTTGCTGAAGCAGGAACTTGTGTTCAGAATTATGACAACAAAAAGGGATAAGAAAGGCTGAGCTGCCACAGGCATTGTGGGAGTCTCCAGAAAAAGTTGATACTCTCCACCAAAATATCAAGGATTTTTGATACCTGTCTCAGGTGAAAACATTCTTTTTTCAGGTGCAGAAATTGCAAGCATAATTGCAATTCAGGGGGAATACATCTCACACTTTTCCTCCTAAATTCAGCATGCTGTGGGGACTTTGGAAAGAGCAGCAAGCTGATCCCATTATTTGGGTCTGATTATGCAGCTACACCTCTTCCTATATGGCAGAAAACAGCCAAGTACTTTCTGTCAACAGAGGAGTGCGGAGAGGGGAACGTAAGGAGGCTGTAAGAAATGTGATGCAACACGACCTGGGCCTGATCCAGAGCTCAGCAGAGCCAATGGAAAGACTCGTAACGAGTCCTGGATCCCGGTCCAGAGGGATTGTAACTCTGCTCTGCCGGGAGCCCAGGACCCACCTTCACTGGCTTCACAGCATGCCCTTGTCTTCACACCAGGCAGAGCCAAAACCTGCAAAAAGGTTGTTTGTTATTGTTATTGTTATTGTTATTATTGAAAGAAGTATTTTCACAGCAGTGAAGGTCAGCTACAAATGATGACTCACTTGCACCGCAGATCTACACAAATAGCATGTGCTAAGATTACCATCTGGTATAACAATCTACATCACAAGACACCACATTTCCTGTTACCCAGGGTAAGTAAATTTCAAGCATGAGGGAAAATTTTACCAAGTTTCCCCAAGTACCTTTGCAGAAAGAATAATGTGGCTTACACAGAGGGGGGAAGAGAAAGGGAAATTATGAGGTAAATGCTATTCCCCTCCCTTCTGCCCCCTCATCTCCCAAGAAGAAAAACATATTAAGTTTGCAGTTCTCATTTCTATCGTATTTAAAAAGTCAAATCTATGTAATGAATACCTGTCTGGAGGGAGGCCAGAGGGATGCTGACAGCCAGGCTTTCTGGACACTGTGTGAAATGGAGGGTGTACATTTCACTCACTCACTCTTTCTCTCACTCTCTCTCCCCGTCTCTCTTTTTCTACTATTTATTTAACGTCAGGACAGTGCGGCGCGTGCCGCTGCAGTGAAGGCCGTTGGATCTCAGCGGTGCTGATGGTGCTTTCCTCTGCACCCTGAGGGTCTGAGCCTGTGGTGAGAGCACAGATGGGCCCATGGCAAGCTGAGCCACCCCAAAAATGGAGGACGACCCACTCCTTCCCCCCTGCTGCAGTCTGACTGCCAGGTGTGTGCTGGCCATCAGCCCCTCTCATTGGGGATGCTAGCTGGGGAACTTCCTAAGCAAAGCACAGAGGAAAACACAGAGATGAATCAACCTGGTATGTTTCCATGGATGACAGATGCCTGGCTGTGGCAGGAGCTAAGAGTCTTTTCCCAGCCAGAATGGCACCCCCTGGCACTGCATCCACCCAAGGAAACAAGGCTGAGAGTGGCTTTCGGTGACAGTGCTTAGCATACACATGCCACGTGCTAGAGGCCATATTCATAGCCTGGTGAAGTTTTCTGGTGCCACTGAGCATTTCTTTTTCACCTCCCTCCATCCTATTTGCCTTTCCCATCATCTCTGTGTGACAGGAGGCTGTGTACCTTCTAGAAGCCCAGCCCAGGGCTAAAGCCATGTCCCAGAGTGATATTTCAGCCCCACAACTTTTTAAAGTTGCCAAACATCACAGCTCCTACCCGACATCTCTCTCTTCAGTTATGGAACCGAATCCCTCTCCTTACAGGTCCCAGTCACCTCCCAGGAGCTGGCTGCTGACCAGCTGGACAAGGGACGCAAGAGGGCTCTTCCTCCAAAGAGGCTCGCAAAACACGTGGCTATAGGATTTGGCAGAGGCTAAAAGAAAGACCTGAGCCACAGGAGGACAAATAGATAAGCCTTTTCCAGACAAAACAGAGGTGAATTAAACAAATAAATAAATAAAGCTGGGCAAACCACCAGATGCCAGAGGCGCTGCACAAGTGAGGTGGCTGGGAATCCCCTTTGGGATGCTGGCAAGGATTTCTTTGGCTTCAGGGAGTTCATGATGTCTTTTGCTGTGACTCAGTGCCATTCAACATCAGCTGCAGAGACAGGCCTCAGCAAGGATGAGAAAGATTTCATCTCATGCTTGCATTTCAGACAAAACCCAGCACTTGGGAGGAGGCGTCTTTTTGATTGTTTGTTTGCATGCTAAGGGTTGAAGCCTGTGCTGTGGTGGAAATACTGGGAGACAAGGAGACAGCAGGCCAAGAAACACAGGGATAAAGTGCCCATAAAAGTGCCCTTCTTTCCCAGCCATGGGCACCCTTCCTTCCTGCCCTGCCCTGCCCTGCCTCATCACATCCCTTCCAAATTTCTCATCCAAAACTCTCCTTTCTGTGACTCATATGTGTTTTAAGCCATCTCTGGGTCAGTGCTGATGCCTAGCCATGAGCACATCTCCAGCCAGGATAAACTGGATAAACTGGTGTAGCTCTGTGAAAGAAGCCTGAGACCATAATCATCTGGAGAGAAAACCTTTTGAAGTGAGAAAACTTGTCTTGGTTTTCTCCACAGCTTTAGCTATCTATTCTTCGGTGAAAGGGAAAAGATCAGGTCTTCCTTATGCTCTCTGTTGGTCTAGGACTATTATCATTGCCAGTAAAGTAACTGCTGCTTTCTGAAATAAAAAACCAGTAAGTGATGCAAAGACTGGGAGTTGAGGCCTCCACAATCTGCTTGCTCACCATTTTAATCCACGGCATCAACATAACTCTAACAAAATTGAGACCTATATATGATGTATACTGGCAGACCTTTGTATATCTCCTTTTGAATCTCCATGAAAACTGCTGTCCAATGGTGCTGAGAGATCTTCTGTTTTGCATTGGTCATTTGGTCCAAACAGCCTGCAAATGCAGGGACTACACCTCATATCATGTAAGGGATCAGCCAGCAAACATAAGAAGAGACTGAGTTTTATAGCTGGATTAGAGAAGGCCATGTTTTTCCACCCTGTGATCCAAGGAACCTTTCGAGAAACTTCAGAGAGTGAAATGCACTCATGATCTGGTAATATACACAAAGCACAGTAGTGTTCCCTGTGATATGCAGCATCTATTGAATATATGATGAAATATTCTGATCCCCCAAAGCTACTACCACCCAAAGTCAGGCCAACAACACTTTTGTTTCTCTTTCTGTTTTATCAAGGTCTGGCTCAGACTTGTGCTGATGTAAATCAGACCTCCCTTGAAATCACTGGACTGAACTAATGCAGCAAACTGAGACCCAGCGTGAAAGCTCAGTGTGCATCAGGACAGATTGAGATGTGACACAGTCATGTGTAACTTCATATCTTAGTGAAACAAAAGCTCTGTAACCTCCAATTAGTTTTATATAATTTCTTTAAAGGATGATGCACTGGACACAACAGATGGGAAAAGTTTTAAATCAGGACAACTGAAGGGATGTTACATTTGCCTTGAGGTTGAAAACTGGGGGGGGGGGGCTGCATTTTTAAAGCTTTTTTCTTAGTTTGTAAAAACATTGCTTAAACCCATCTCTAAAACCTCAGTACCAAGAGCACAGTTTTCATTAGTAACCCTGCAAGAATAAAAATGTGACTTCAGCACTTCTGAGTTATTCTTAACATATGAGCCATTTTCTGCAGAATTCAAACCTTTGATCAACTTTATGAGAAATACCTGTGACAGAAAGAAAACATTTAATGAGCCAGAGATGTCAATTATGAGCTTTCAAGCAATTTTATACCCTATATAATGCATATAAACCAATATAGTTTAAAGCATATTTTATAATTCTATAAATGTCTTAAACTATCCTTTTTAATATTTCAACTTTTTTTTTTTCATTTATTTGTTTCAAAGCATGAAAGATAAACCCTTTTCACATGTTCATGGTCTTTCATGACACAAGGCAAAACAAATTGGGAACAAACCAGGAGAACTGCACAGAGATTGTAAATTTCGATCAAATGAAACACTTCTGCATTCTTTATTTTAATCAAAATTTGTTCAGATGGATAAGTGGTTGATGTTGATTTTGTGCTTTTTATGATTCGCTTCTTTTTTATATTATCCTCTTCTAACCATTATGCTCCAGGACCCAACCCTGAATTACCAAAGTTAAGGAGAAACTTACCACTGACTTCAGAAAAAACATGTTCATTGCTCAACATCTTTGAGAGATGATTTTAGACAACTTGAGTGATTGTTGGTGTCTATTTTTAGAAGATTTACAGTGCCTTTGTTTTTAGTGAATGCTGAATTCCAGTCTCTTGAACTGCACAACCATGATGTGACTTGAAGACAGACGTTCAAACATCTGTTTGCTTTGGTAAATCTTGCTCTTGAGACCTGGAGTTTTGCAAAGCTGTCCATCAGAATACTAAGAACTTCTGATCATCAGTATAATGAGTGATAAAATAATCCTACTTTAGCCATTCAAAAGTCATATAGACCAAATTCTACCTTTAACCATTATCAGTACACTTTGACTGAGAAGGAAGAGGATGTTTCCCTTACACAACTAGACAAACGTCCTAGACAGACAAAATGTTAAAAGTTCTGATTTAACTTAGGTGCTCAATCAACAGACAGGCTAAATCCATCTGCTTTTAAAGGGCTTTCATTCCTTCACAGTCTCTGGGCCTATCTGTAATACCTTATGCTTCCATTTTGTGAGGTTTCTTGCAAAACACATTAGCCTCAGTAAGAACTCTTCAATTCCCACGGAGAATTACATTTCAAAATGATGCTCCATGCTAGTAAGTAATATTTTTCCTGGGCTTCCACATATGGCAATATTTATCTTCAAAGTTTTCCTCTTTGGCTCGTAGGCTGGTTTGCAAACCAGATGGTCTTGTGTGGCCTAATTGTAAGATGATTTGTTGTGTGATTCAGTAGCATTGTTTATTTGTACAGTGGTTTGATGGAATTTGTAAACTGCATAATATTGTTTTACTGTGTTTTCTTTTATGACAGAGCCACATCTTGCTCTGGCATTTGTGGCGGCGATTATAATTAAATGTAGTTCTCAAGATTCTTTGATCTCTGCTTGCTTACTGTGTTAAACTAGTAACATAAAAACACAGTATTTCTCATTTAAGCAGGGAACCATTGCTGGATTTGAATGCATAAAATTTTATCTTAAGAGAACCAAAAATACACTAATCAAACAAAAAGATATTAATTGAATGCTGGAAATTCTATGGCTTTTCAGCAGTGTCAACTTTATGATTTACTTGGAGCTAATCATAGAATCACAGAATAGTTTGGGTTGGCAGGACCTTAAAGACCATTTAGTTCCAACTCCCCCACTGAGGCCAGGGATGCCACCCACTAGATCAGGTTGCCTTGGGCCCCATCCAACCTGGCCTTAAACACCTTCAAGATGTCCCCCTTTTAACAAGCCTCTTTCACTATGGGTTCTGCAGAGATGTCTCCTTTGCTTTTTTGAGACAAGAATAATTTTGCCCTACTTGATCACTTGCATTCATACAAGTGTTCCTTAGCTGTGAATATATTTAGGTTTTCAAGTCTATAAACAGATCTAAGAGCTTTCTGGCCTTGCTACTCTGTTTCCATCATGAAAGGTACCTTCAGTGGCCTTTTTGGTTTCTGGTAGGCAGACTTGTGGAGGGGTGGCTGTGACTGGGAACTCAAAAAATTCTTTGGGGAATGGGCTCCAAGCTTAGGATATTTGGAGGCTTCTTTCACTTTGAGGAACCCAGCTGCAAGCCAACCCATTTTACTCAAAGTCACATGTATCTCTCCTAGCTATCAATGGTCTATATAGGAAACTGATGGACAAACTTCAATGCTGTACACTGTTTCAAGAGATGTGAACATCAGACATAAGACAACATCAGATACAAGACAACATCATGTGCTCATGGCATTGATACAGCCAAACTTTGGAAGACAGGCTGCAGAATGACAAGATATGAGAATCAGATTTGTCTCTAGCCTCTGGAAACAGTTCCCTTAAAACAAATTGAAAATATTTTGTATGGATTAGGAATTATTTTAGCACAAAGATGGTGAGCGTGTAATCTCTAGTCAGTAATTTACAACAGATTTGGAATAAATTAGAAGAACCACAGTCTACTGAACAAATCTTGTAATTATTCCAGCAGGAAATATGGGTGCAATGATGATTCACACAGAAAGTGTCTATTTGACCTTTATTTTTCATTTGGTCATTTGCTACTTTTCATCCCTTTATACAAACACATTCTGTGGCAGATTACTCTTGAAAAGATTTCAAAGGAATAAATCAAGATTCAGAGACAGGCACATACCACCAAGTAACCCAAGTGCATGAGGAAGCTGAAACTAGACTGGGATGAAGCTACTCCCACGCAGTGCCTGGTCAGCCTAGGGATGTGTCATCAGTTTTTGTAGGGTCTTGAAAGAGATAGTCACTGCTCTTGCACTTTCCTAAGCAGGTCTTTGTTTGGTATAAAACCTTCTACTTTTGCCTGTTTTTCTCTGGAGATGCAGCTTACAATTCTTGTTCTTTGTGGTCATTTTTTGCTGAATGAGATTCCTTCACGCTTACATTTTCTCTTAGGTCAGACAGTGGTTGAATATCAAGATGTGTCTGAACACAGTTTGTCTTCTTCTGCGATCTACCTTATCTCAGAGGGCCATCACAACTTTATTCTTTTGTCAAATTGCCACTACTCAGCAGTGAATAAAGGCTCAATTGCAAGTGAAGAACCGCAGCTAAAAACTCCTTTAACAGGCATCTTCCATCCCTTCCCATTATCTGATGGAGAGTATATTTTTTTTTTTTCTGGAAAGAATATTGTCAAGACTGAAAACAGTTTAGGTGACTAGCTGTTCCTTTTTCCTCCGATTTTTTTTTCTCAGCAAGAATCTGAAATCCTGACATTTTCATTCTTAAGTACCAAAGAAAGAAGACATTGACCATCTCACTTGTGAGACTTTTTTGCTGTATGCCAGAGGCGTGGCAGAAAGGCCATTCCTCTGAAAAGAGTATATTCTCCATTGATAAGCTACAAAGAGCACAACTTCAGTCAGTGCTCTGCTTCGGTAATTCTGCAGACTCAAGTAGATGTTGCCATGTTAATTCAACACAGCTCATGGTTTCATTATTTCTTTACCGTCAGGAACATTGGGAACTTGCTTTCATGTTTGAAATGAAAACTGATACACTAATCTGACTATGACCCCATATGTGAATGACTGAATTCAGTTCTCAAGCTGAGCTGTGAGTGCACAGTCTTTCTGATTGGAAAGTATAAGGCAAATATACTTACCTGTTCTCTCAGAAGTCAAAGATATCTCAACAAAGTCTGATAAAACTTTGTAGAGAAATTTATCTCTGGGACGAATTCCAATATCAAAAGTTCAGACTGAAAACTACTTAAGAACACTACAAGCAACTGTGGAAAGGATAGTTTTACCAAGCTATAGTTATATATTACACCCATGCAATAAATACAGCACAAGAACTGAATCCAGCATTAAAGAATGTTATTTTCAATACTGTTGGATGAGATAAAAATGGCAGCAACACCTTATAAAATCTACCCATTTAAATAAGATCAATTTCCTTCTCCAGAATATTGTCATATTCATCATCTTCCTAGATTTCAAATATAAACTCAAATATGCAATAGAAATGCCTTCTTGCAGGCTACTGTGGTAATCAGCGTTCAAATACTTTACAAACACACGTGCTTTGTGTGAAGGCTCCAGTAAAATGGCAAACTGAACCTGACTGTTCCTAGACAAATGACTTTAGAGTCTGGGTTGTCCCCTGTTGAAATAGTTGTGCTGGAGTAAAGTTGAAGTAAAAGAGCTGGGAATAAGACCAGTCAGTTCAACTCAGTTGCCTCCAAAAGTAATTTCCTGCATCCAGCAACGCAAGTTACAAACCCCAACTGCTATCGCTGGAGTAACCCAGAAGTGAAACAGTCTCTGAAATTTCCTTTTTTCCTCCCTGGGGCCATACAGTAAGACTGTTAAGAATATAAGTAGTGAAACTATCCAGAAAGTGCAAAGATACTTAGCAAACAAAGGGAGAGGTTTACAAATACAGAAAAAAAATATAAACTTTGCAGCCTGATGTAAATTTTAAAGAGGCCTTTAAATTTATATACACCACTTTAATCTATGTATCCACGGAAATGAATCAAGCATGACTTGATTCTTTCCCTTTTCACTATGTACATTCTTGCTTGCAAGTGTGTAGATGGGGTTTTCCTATCTGCAACTCATGACACATATTTTTGCATAAACATATTCATCAGCTTCTAAGGATAAATTCCCCTAGCATGGCTGATTCCTCCTGCACTGCTTACAGTGGGGGAAGAGGTCTGATCAGTGACATAGTTGTTTGAATGAGTGCATGAGGATCTTGTGGAGATCAAGACAGAATACTTTTACATTTACATGTATAGCCCACTGTTGAGAGTGCATTTGAGGTCCTGCTTTGTGCACCGCCTGCAGAGCATCTGGTGTGTTACAGCACTGATTTAAGGGACCAGGAACTAGAGAAACCCGGGGGTTTAATGCTTGAGATCTCTCCCTCAGTCCTTGGGATACTCACTGAGATTTCATATACTTGATAGACACCATCTGTTACCACAAAGCAGTGGAGGAACTTTTAACATTAAAATAAGAGATAGAAGCCAGGAGAGCAGTTAGGGGTGCTTAGCTACAGGAAAAGTTAATTAAGGTCTTGTTAACAGCTCATTTAAATTATGTCTTCTGACTGATAATGATCTCAAAATGTATCAGTGACTTTCAGTTATTCCTAGGTAAATTCCTACCTCCCTAAAGACGCCCCTTTTCTCAAAGCATGGCCCTCTGTGCTGTGGAAGCATTCCAAAGCAAAAAGTACAACAAAAACTAGTACAGTTTTCCTGTGGTGCTATGTAGGGCCTGTACTTATGCTGACAGAAACCTTCTGTTGTGTTCATCTTTTCCCCTCTGCTTTCTGTGACCCAACTTTGTGTACGTCAGTTGGTTGTATTTGACAAAATCTGCTGTGATTCACCTCCTGTCTTATCCATGCGTATCAATGTGAAAAAAGTCAGTCCATATGCTTATTGACAGCCTTCTGCCTTTTTTTTTTTTTTAATTAAGTGTTTCATAGAAGAGGTGAGGAAACAATATATTTCAGAGTATCTCAAAATCCATCTTTCCCTCCCAACTGTTCACGAATTGATCCAGACCACCTCTTTGAGAACAGGTTACACACTGCAGAGGAATGCATAACTTGCCCATGAACTGCTGCATATTTTGTCTTGTGTATTTACATTTTTCCAAAGGAAAAAAAAAAAGTAGTTTTTTCCGGATATTTTCTGCTTTTGATGGATGAAATTAGTCTGCATATCCTTGGAGACTGCCAACAAGTTTACACTGGGAACTGGAATGAAGCCATCAATTTGTTTCACGTGAGTTCCCTCAGAGGCAAAACCCCATCACATAGTCCCATAATGCTGGTCTTTTAATCACTGAAGAATGAGGTGACCTATATACAACACTACTGGTTCTCTGGGAAGCACCTTGATGTGCTCTGGGAAGCACATTTTGACTGTTTCCAACTGTCATCTCTATGAATGGCAATTAGATTTATGCATCTTTGTGCTTGGGAAAAAAAAAAAGCCAAGACTATTCTATTCTTGCATCTGGCACGCTCAGAGCTATTCAAGTGCAAGAACTTTTGACATCTTAAGCTAAAAGCCCTACACACCCCAGCAACAAATTTGGTGATTACAGTTTGGTTATAAACCGGTGGCAGGGATTGGACCTAATTGAATTTTATAAAAATGGCTCAGGTTTGAACACTACATAAGAGCCCCAATCACTTGATTTTGACTTTAGTAAAATGTGTACTCTCATGTTAACATTTTGGTTTCATCCATATCTAATCAGCTGGATTAATTAGTATGGAAAAGCTCCTTTCTCAGACTCATGATGTACTTCACTGAACAAAAAGAGACTCTGGTCCCATTTGCCTTTTGTATCTTTCTTGTTCCCTTTCTTGTGGCAAATTTTTTTTGAATGAGTTGTGTGGATCATTAAATCTGGACCTGCGTGTAGTATGTGCAAACAGTGTTGAGACCCAAAGATCAGTGATTACTGACCATTCCTCCTGCCATCATCTTGGTTTGGCACTAAAACCCCCCATTCAAAGGAAATATTTGTTTCTTGGACCACCATATGTTTTAAGAAAGGTTTATACCCCAGAGGTTCTGTATTAGATTCCAGCAGGTTACTTCATTAAATGAGCATATCAAATTTGATTAGAAGTTCTCATCAGCTTTCTGTTCCATTTAATTTTATTTTTATACAGATGAAGAAATTACTGCTACACCCATACCCACTGACAAGCCAACTACATTACTTCACATCTACTTTATAACCACATATAATTACATAACCTCTTGGTTTATTTTCTTCCAGAACTCATGGCTCCTCATAGAATCTGTTCTGTCTGATCTAAGAGGCAGATTTTGGCCTAAAAAATGAGTTTCAAGACATTTACACGGTTTGGGTTTTTTCCTATATTGAATATTCCACATCTATTAACCACAATTTGATTCAAGCAGAGCAAGGGCTTCAGTGATACAGTCTGGAGAGGCTGTGTTAACTAAAGGAAAAGACAAGCCCAGCATCAAAATACTCTGCATAAGTCTCATTATCATGGGAGAGCTTCCATCTTTTCAGCCCCATGCTATAAAATCTCTCTTAGCACACTGTGTTCCCTCTACTTTTTCCCTTTTTAGTTACAGGAACCACGACCACTTTCCCATCTAAAATTTCCAATCAGCATTCCTCCTTAAACCCTCCTGTTCTTCACTGATTTCACAAATACAGCAGACAGGGCTGCAAAATATTGTCACCTCAAGGCAGTGTGAGGACTTCCTCAGATAACAATGAGGCTGACAGATTACATTCATGTCAAAGCATAGAGCTGTGTAACTAAAAGTAGACAGAATAAAAGTTGGTATCTAGAAATTTTTGCAGGACTATAGTTTTATGCCTGTATAAACTCACTGAAATCAATTAAGGCAGATCAATGTAAGGCTGAAGCGTAACTGTGGTGAAATCATTCCTAAAATTGTTTTTAATGCTCATCCCAAGTTGCATTCTTAAACATATTGACAGACCACAGAGTCCATTTGTTATAATTAATCACAATAACTCTAAACAATATGACATATTCTTTCATTCATGCCAAGAAATGCTATGCACTCCTTAGATGTCAGAAAAGGCACCAGGAAGAGCAGTTCCTGGTCTCCTCATCAGCCTCTGGTCTGGAAGCATTTTCATATTTTATCAACTTTAAAAGTAATGATTCAATCCTGCAGTCCTTCCTCCCACCAGTTTTATTTATTTAAGTGACTAGAGCCTGATAAAGAAAAGCTGCAATACCAGGCTTCTTAATTCCTATTTGCTTAGATAATACAATTGCATATTGCAGAGTGCATGGAGAGAGACTTACAACAAACTAGGGAGTCCTATTTTCTGTCAAAAAACCCACTTCCATGTGTCTACATGGTTGCTGATAGCAAACTGAAATAACTGAGGCAGTTGAGAACCAGTGTTTTTTGTGCTCTTTTAGCCCATGACAAATAGAGTTTGGGGTGGAACATGACTGTTGGTAGATTCATGGGGGTGGGCAAACCCCACCAGCCCAACCTCCTACTCAGAGCAGGCACAGTTGGAACAGGCTGCCTGGAATCTTGCCCAGACAGTTTTGAGCATCTCCAAGGATGGAGAAGTCATGCCCTCTCTGGGCAACCCATTTCATGCCTTGACCACCTCCATTGTAAAAATATTTTCCTTTCACGAAGCCAGAATTTGCCATGTTCCAACTTGTGTCTGTTGCCTCTCCTCTAATACCCCATCTCATCCCATTGTGGACTATTTTGAACAATATACAAACCCAACAGTTTGTTTCGCTGTGCTTTCCTGTGGGATGCAGTGCTGTGGGATCACTTAGTGTACAGGCATCAGAAAACAGATCACCTTCCCACCTCCCACAGCACTACAGAAATGAGGAAGAAACTACTTTGAGACCCTATACCAGAGAGGAAAGCCTCTAAAAGTGGTGCTGGCTGTAACAGGCCTGCCAGGGTATGGTTCTAGTGAAGGATCAGGCACAGCAGGGCTGTGGAGTAACACAGCTCCTACCCAGGGCAGTACCTGTCCTGCACACACACGGGACAGCGCTGCTGCTCCGAGCAGTCAACCAGAAGTCACTTCTTGTCTATAGACCAAGACATACACTGCATGAGGGGAAAGCAATCCTCACAGCAGATGTGATTCATGCTCAGGATGGTTGTTCTTCACCTCAGCCTATGCTGGACCACGTCAAGGTCACACACACTAAAAGCCCACACCAAATCAGGTGTTGCAGGGATTAAGCTGAGCCAGAGCTGAGGAATCGCCTGTGCCAGAAGAACACTGCCATATGAAAGCAACACCAGCATATAATTGAAATAATTTATTTACCACTAGAGCACCACAAAACCAGACATACAATGTGTTAAAATACAGAGTAATCGATCACCAAAGTACAACACGGCTGTCCTTTAAGTTTCTTTTCTTTCTCCTTTAAACCATGCCAACCATACAGTTATAACACAGAGGAAATGCTGTCCAACCCCACCCAGCTAAGTGCTATGATTCCCCCTCAGCCCCAGTCAGCCCCTTGGGTATGATCTTTCAAGATGCTGACTATTTACCATCAGTTCTCAGAGACTCTGCTCAGACAGTGGCAATTACCTCGCCATGATAAGGCCCATAGCAAAGTCCTTGAGCTGTTGCAGTTCCATCTAAAGATCATTGCAGGGGTATTTACATCAGACCTGAGCAGTGCTTAGGACTCACATTACCCCACTCTGTAGAGGGGAATTTCATCCCTAAGTTCTGCACATTGTAGCATCAGGCCTAACACCCTTGGTAATTAAAAGGAAAATACATGCCCAATGAACAAAAAAATGAAAAAAAACCTAGGAGTTTTATAATAGAGAATTTCAAATACAATCAGTGCATTTTGAGGAACAAAAGAAGAAAAAAATACTCAACCTTGGGGCAATGACACACAGAAATAGTGTTTTATACCTAAATTTAGAGAAAAACTCCAAATCAAAGTTTTCAGCTTCATCCAGCGCATAGTGAGTATAGTTGGACAACTATGCTCACTCCTATACCACATTTTCAAAACTGATTTTGAGCTGCATTCCCATACCAGAGAACTGCAAAATAACTTTTTAAGTTTTGTAAAATGCTCATCCTTGTCTTCTTTCCTGTCCAACAAAAATACAGTTCTCATACTGAACCTGATAAAACTAATTTTGCTGCCACATACAGCAAAATCCAGAGTATGTATTACCCTGAGGAGTTTCACTGAGTTCAGTGCATCTTCTCACTGGAGTTAGTCTGGCTCAAGCAAGTGTTAGCAGGACAGATTTTTTCACTTGTTCATCTCAACTCACTAAATAAATCAGAAGTCTAACGTACCTCCTCCTCTGCGTTGAGTCAATGGGTGACATTAAATCATCTCTGGGGCTATGTTTCCAACTAGGCAATAAGGACGGGCTCCACAGAAGTCCTGAGGAGCTGCATGTGCAAGCCACCATGGTATTTCAGTTTTGCATCAGTGTTCTGCTGAAGCCAAAGAAATTACACTTCTTAAAACTGGAGCAGACAACATCAAGCTCAGGAGTGTAGTTCCAACACTGCTCAGGACAATAACAGAAAACGCCCTTCCCATCCAAGTAGTATGCCTGTATTGCAGTTTTCCAGCTCTGCTGTGCAAAACCATTCATCATGTGAAACGAAATGATTGTGCCTTCTTCATGATTCTTTTTTTTTTTTTTTGCTAATTTAGGTTGGAGTTTTTTTTAAATGAAGTATGTGACGTGATTTTTTTTTTTAACTCCCTCAACAATATTAAAACATGTAACAACAACAAAAATCTTAGGACCCCCCATGTTCCTTTTTCCTTTTTTTTTTTTTTCAAGGAGCTTTAACATGAACTCAATTGAAAAAAAAAAATCAGCAAGCTTGCAAAAATCAAGGGTCTGATCCTGCAAATCCTTACACACATACCAACAGCCTAAAGGGGCCTGCTGTGCCACTGCAGAAGTTAAAGGCAAACCTCTGTTACCCGCAGTAAGAGCAGGACCAGTCCCACGGACCAAGTCCCCGCTGCAGGCCAGGTCGATGCACGGCCTCTGACTGTGCATCGGTCCCAAACATCGCCGCGGCAGACCCTTCCTACCAGCCTTCTGCACAGTGGTGAATGTCATTCTCTGCAAGGGTTTGCCTCGCCTCAGCCAGGCTGGGACATCTCTTGACACCTCGCTCTCTGCCCATCTGTTTGAATGCCGAATGAAAACTGAAAGGCCTAGAAATCCGAACCGCATAGCGATTCAAGTGTTCTGAACAGGGACGAACTGAAGAAGGAGGGGAGAAGGGGGGGAGAGATTGCTTTAATCCATCCTTTTTATGAAACAGAAAAACAAATGGGAGTCAGGTAGCTTATGTCATAATGATGAACAATATACAAAGCACATGTATAGCAATTATTATAAAACATGTATTTGTAGTGCAAGTCAAAATATAGGGACTCTACTCATACTGGCCAGCTAGAGGGAAACACATGATTCTGAGTGATCAAAAAGAGCCCCAAATTCAAATTCAAAGTCATGAGAGCTGACAGTATTACAGAGTACAAAAATATGGTGAAAATTTACACATTACACATAAAGTAGGTAATTTTTTAATAGTTTACAAATAGAGATCTACAGATATGTTTCCAATTAAGCTGGCTTTTACTACCCACCTATTGTAATACTCTAGGTATGGTTACATATACCAAAAGAACAAAAAAAATCCCATAGCATAGCTATACAGCAACATATTAAGGTCTGAAGATTAGACCAGTACATGTTAAATATTTCACTGGTTTACTAAACTGACATTTTAAATCATTTACAGTAAAAAAAAAAAAATCTTATAGACTTGTCTTTGAGACTGAAACAGAGTGTCCTTTATTAGTAAATTATTCAGTATTTAAAACAAGGGTTTGAGACCTTACAAGAAGTCTCTCTAGGCAGCTGGCACAAAAAATAAGGTATTTTAAAGGCAGAGTTTGTCAATAATGTAATAACTGATTTCTATTTTAATCGAACTAAACTAACCATTATTCTTCTGATTCTTTTGAGCTTGTGTTCCTTTAGGCTTTATATGTATTTCTGGCAGCTTATTTGGTCTCCACTTTGTCCACATTGGCTGGTTTTCTTTTTTTCCAATGGCGATATGGAAATGTTCATTTAATAGTTTTTACACACAAATAAATAATGCACTGTTAACTCTACAACTAAGAGGAATGGGTAGGATGCCTATTGCGTAACAATACAGAGAGATCAAGTAAGGCACGGGACAGATACAGCAACTCCACTTCATGGGATTTTCCTGTTTTTTTCCTTTCACATAGTAACACTAACAAATTTCTTCCAGTGTTTATTTTTTAAAAGGTTTCTTTTTTCTTTAACTTTGCTTCTTGTCTATCTCACACTATGTGTAGGTGAAATGTAGGAAAAAAGCCTTCAATGTTTTGCTTCAGATGCCAGTTTAAAAAAAAAACAAAACCAAAAACTTTCAAACAGTTCGGACTAGTACCACTTTTTTTCTTCTTTTTTTTTTTTTTTTTTTTAACACTGATGAACTTGGGTTTTTATTTTTCTTTCTTTCCTTCTCACTCTCTCTTTCTTTTTTTCCTCGGTTATTTTTTTTTTTAATAAACACACGTCATGCTGTTTCGGGGATATCCTTTAGCTGCACTTGCAAGACTTTACAATCATGTTGGACAGTTGTTCAATTTTGGGTGCTTTGCCAATGTAGTAGAGGATGGTGAGGGGTTCCAAATCCTGGGACACACAGCATGGAGAGGCAGAAGCTTCTGGATTTATGGTGTTATACAAGCTGAGTACCTAGAAGGAGAAACAAAAAAACAGATTAAGGCATCCACCGTTAACAACCAAATTACTTTCTGCATCACCTCCTCCCACAGCACCTGAGAGAATGCCCACAGAAAGCAGTATGAAGATTCCTGGATTTTAATATTTTTTATGCTTCTTCACTTCAATCTGGTGTCACAATATGCCTCAGTTTGCTAGGGTTTCGTACATATAGTCTTAAACCTCAGAACAGGTACGCGCCTGGAGCCTGCCTTTAAAGTGTAGCCCTTTGAATCAACACACACACACACTATATTCATATGGAAAGAAGAAATTGAAAGTTTTTTATCCGTTTATTCAGATTGCCATTTGCTGTTTGCAGCATTTTGGCTTTACAAGTGCACCAAAGAGAGACGTAAGCCCTTCACAACATAGGTACTCGTCTGCTTTTACTCTCTGGCTATGTTAATTAAGTTTATTAATGCCACCCTGCAAGCACCAAGACTCAAGATGCAGCTACTCCTGTTGAGAACCAGCTGTGGTGAAGTTATCATCTATGTCACGTTGGATTCCTATGCATGGTTCTCTACAAGGGAAGTATGTAGGGTTAGCCACTGATGATGCATAGGTATTCCTGAGGATGCCATTAATGTCTTAGCCAAACACCAAGTGACCTTTTCCTAGAACTTCAACACAACATTTGCAGCTTAGAGAGACAGAAGATCTGTTCAGGACAGCAACACTAACTACTTTATTGAGCAACTTCTGACTCTTTGGGCAACTATCCAAACCACATATTTGTGACCATGACAGTTATTCTTCCTCTTTCCTTTACAAACAAGTGCTGCTCCAAAATGTGTACACTATTACCCCATATCAGCATGGAAACATACTTACCTTATTTATACCTCTGCCTGTCAACATTGTACTATTAGCAATGTCACAGCCAGTGACAGCTACAAAGGGGTAAATTCACATCGTATCACTGTTTTACTAACCAAAAGGAACACAAGCTGTCCCTTGGACATGGAGACTTCTCCCTACTGGCCAACATGGAGCTGGTATTTTAAGGAAGGCTTGAAAAAGGGGAGACATCATTCTTAGTATGGACCTGAGGGTGAAATTCTTACTTTACGACAACTGTGATGGAAATGTCTGCCTCTTGCATTTACTGTCTAGACATCCCTATTGACAGTTGAGAGAAATAAGCACTTCACAGTAGAATACTACTCATCCTAAGGCAGTTGGCTAAAATACCACATCTAATCCCTAGAAGTCCCGTCTTAGACAACTATCATTTGGTTCTTCAATATCCCAGACATATAAATTTTCAAAGTACAAGAAAGAATACATCTTTTGAAGTAAAAGAAGGCCATCTATCAGTACATTTTCATGAAATTCAGCATGGCAAGTGCTAATCTTGAAATGGTAGGTCATAAACGTAAGTGATAACCAGGTGGTACACCACTCAGCCTTTTTGTTACTCTGACAGTGCCTTCCTCAGTGCCTTTGCTGACTGAGCTCATTGTGCCATCATCCACTCCTGCTCTATAATGAAAAGCCCTTCCCAGGCCACCTCCCAAGGCTACATACTCACAAAAAGCATTCAATTCAACCATATCATACTGATGAACACATAAAAAAAAATCTCTGGGTCAATACATTCCTACTGCTTGAGGCCATGTGTGAGTTCCTCTATAGGACCACATTTCATCATCTTTAGTTATTGAGACAAACTTTGATCATTGTTTCTGCCAGTCTCAGAAACATAGTTCACCCTGCAGTTATAAAACAGAAGCTGAAAATTAGCAAAACCATTACTTACTCTGCTGTGTTGAGTATCTGAGCTCCATAAATATGGGCAGGCTCCTGCACAGAAATTAGCATGGTATCCTTTAGGTTCATGAATCCATTTCCAGCCAAGATCCCTCTTGAAGTCAATATAAAGTGGACGCAGACAGCAATTATCCTGCACATTCCTTGGAAATAAAGTACAGACAAACCCATTGGTCATAACAAAAACAACACAGGGAATGAAAATAATCCAGTTCCTCACTCCCTGAATGATGCTTTACAGGCAGGTAAGTCTGAGTCCCAAAAATTCTCAATCAAATCAAATCAATAGTAGCTTATACTGTAACTGAAATTGGATACCTAGACATGGCAGGACTTGCTTTAGAGACAAAGCTAAAGGTTTCCCTGGAGGACTTAGTCAAGTCTTTTTCCCCAGGTCCTACAGAGGGAACTCTCTGAGTAGGTGAGCAAAGTGGAGGTGATAATTTGACTGTAATTATTATAGGACTAATGCACTTGGGAATCATCTCAGATGGAACTCAACCTTTGCTGCCTAAGGTCACAACCTCTCTCATCTGCCACTGTCTCTGCGGGATTGGAGACCACTGGGCAGACACCTGCTGCACAGACCCCGTGGGTCTGCAAATGAGGGGATGAGTTCTGTATAAATACCAACTGCAAAGAAACAACGATAAACAACTGCATGACACCTCACAAGCTGGTATGATTTTTTAAGTATATTGAATACAGATGCATAGTTACCTAAAACAATAGGCAGCATCTAGAGCACGCTTCTTCCGCCGACTGGGCTGTTGCGACTCAAGTCTGTAGGAGGGTAATAACATTAGCAGAAGATGTGGGGTCTTCCCACTGTATTTTTTCCTATTGGACTTTAAAGCTTTCACATCACCACTGGAATATGTGTAGTCATCAATACCTTCAAAAAATACATTTTGGTGATAAACATTGTGTTGCTTTTTCTTCACAAATTAAATAAACCATCTCTTAAAAATATTCTCTCAGAAACTGGGCCATGATGGTGTCAGCTGAGCATGTTTACTGGGGAAGGGGGGGAAATTTCAAACCAAGATCCCTAGGATATTCACAGTTCTCATGTTATATATTGTACTGGCCCTCCCATATTCACCACTGTTTAATGGCATTTCAGCACATTTAACAGAACTACTGAAATGAGTAACAGAAAAGATAATTTAAGTCATTGCATCTGCATTGCTTAGTTTCAAATGCCCCAAGCAGTGATTCTTTTGTCACGTCACTTAAAGCAGCATTTCTAACTTTAAACTAGCTATGTACCTTTTAAAACCTTTTAATATCATTAAAGCTGCTCTGTACATTTCACCTTCATTTCCCACTGCTTACTCCTATTCCATTAGTTTTCTCTATCACATTCACTCCTCTCTAATTTTAATTTTAAATTCTCCATCTCCCATTGCCAGTTTATTTAAATCTGCTAATTTTCCCCAGAAGTCAGTTATTCTAGTCCCTTCTTTTGTATGGGCATGGCAAAGACATTGATCAAAGTATTTCTTCTCTAAGTGGCAAACCACGACCTCCTATTTTTCATTTTCTCTTTGAACACAATCTACCTTACTAGCTTCTTATCATGGCAATAACACAGGCAAGAGACTCAAGGTATTGGCCTTTCATAGGAGTCGTGTTATGCCTTTTGCTAAGACCGTTTTGAAAATTAACCTCCCCAACCAGATAATACTATCTAAACAGAAAAAGATACACTTTTCTTTTTGTAACATTTGCAATTACAGTGACCAAACATCATACTAAGAATTTTTTAAATACACACAATGGCTTTAAGCATATGTACAGTACATGTATTTACTTAGAAAAAAATTTCCAATGCAGTGAAACAATAGTTATAAAACTTAATACTTGGAATACACTCAAATCCTTGGAACACAGATATACTTTAAAAAATGAGAACTGTATAAACAGAATTTGCATTAAAATTGGTTCTAATATGCCTACAGTTTTATATGTACTGGTGAATGATAACTCCAGCACTGTCAATTACATACTATTTCCCTTTTCGAAAGTGAAAGTTTAATGGCTTAAAAACACAAGGGAGCTTATATGACCTTGATATATTTACTCCATATCACCTTGTCAGCTGTCCATAAAAAGCACATATATCTATAACCCATACTACATACTGTTTTTTATTTTTTAACGTCCAATCTTTTCTACTAAGTCTGACTCATTAGAGTACTAGGATGGACAGCAGTCAAAGGGTTTATTTTGAAAATACTCAGCATGTTTTTCTCACTACTATCCAACAGGGGATGGTTTACTGTGCAACAGACTTCACTAAACCCAAAACTGTATGTATATCCTGTGTGCTTGCTACAAACTGTAACACAGCCTCTTAAGGACATGAAAGCTGCATGCAAGGAATGAGATAGCTTATTCATGCCATCTGATTTTAGAATTTGTTCAGATGATATAATTTTACCCTTGTGCCTTTAATACCATTTCCTACCAGCTGAGAATCATGATTCTCAAATGAGCAAGTTTTCAATTAGCTGAATGCCATCTAGGAGGCAGTAACAGCTTTTTATTTCCCTCCTCAATTAGTAAGTACCACAACATTTTAAAAAGTTGGTGTCTTTTCTTTCATTACCTGCAAATCTTGCTTCAAGCTCCTCACTTTTATTTGGGATGATATAATTATTGGAAGGCACGAAGGTACAGCATGGACAATGTAAGCTTATCTTAAATCCAAGATTCCTGTCTGCAAAACATAATAGTGAGTGGAGTTGGTTTTTACACATGGAATCAACCTGAAATACTGCTGAGTTAATGGAGGAGCAGTTAGGGCAGGAATGAAGGCAAAGAGCACTTGTTGTCACCTCTGTGATGGAGCCACTCATGTACAGCCTCAGTGACATCAAATGACAACCATTCTCCTTCAGCTCTTGTTTTAACTACTTTGCTGTCAATGTAGCGCTGTCCTGGTGATGATAATTCTTTAGATTTTAACACCTGCAAGAAACAACAAATAAGATTGCTTACAGGTTAACATTTACCTGGTTGCTATTAAAATGGACCACTAACATAAAATAGCAGAAGCTATTACAGCTCAAATCTCTATGCAGCAGATGTACATTCGTGCACATTTTTAGAAAGAATTTTCTTGGGATTTGTAAGGAGAAGAACATGATTTAAAAACACTCTAATGAAATCAGCTTATGGTCCCAAGTAAAATGTACCATCACATACTCCTTCATGAGAGAAATCACACAGAAAGAACTACCCTGAAAACTCATCCTGTAGTACAAACAGTCAAGATATCAAAGTAAACATCAAAAGAAGCTATTTTACCTTCTTCAGTAATACTTACACTGGCTAGAGCATAACAACAGATGCTGAAGTACCACCTGTACAATGTAGTCTGTACACTGAAGATATTATATTGCTCACCCATAGCTAATCCCTATGGTATTGCCTTATTCATGCTTTCAGCCTTCCCTTTGATTTCAGGTACTAATCATACATTAAACATATGGCCATACATGTATTTGTGCAACAGGTGATGCTGCTTCCATCCAAACTTCGAAGCCAGTGTTATTTGTATTTGTGTCAAATGTTTCAGCAAACCTTGCTACTGCCTATGCAATAAATAATACCCGTACAAAAGAAACCCAAGCCCTGCATGGCTAGAATTTCAAGTGCCCACACTCTTCCTCCTAGTCAAACAATTCAATGAGTGCCTTCCCACATACAGCCATAGCCTGCTATTATTTACCCTAACTCTAGGATGAAACCAATTGGACTTTTGGCTGCCAACAGGTTGCTGGTTTCCTGGTTATTACTATGTTGATAGTTTTGTGATGCAGGGAGCTGGAATGCCATGCAAGGTTAAGTCAACTCCAATGAAGATACCACACGATAACATCACTTTGTAACTTTTGGCATGCCAGATGTGCGACTTCATATACTGTTTCGGGTTTTTCTTCTCTTTATCCATGTCCATCTCCAAATGAGTAACTAACAATGTCTCATTGTTTCCTCCTATTTTCTCAGACCAGAACAACCTGACATCTAGCAAACACTGCTGTAATAAAGCCATGGTGAAACTGCATAATACATGTAAAGAAAAATATTTCAAAAGAGGTGTGAAACTATGTCATCGTGATAAAATTCAGCTTTTCGTAACTAAACAGAAAAGCAGGCTTGAAAAGATCAGATTCTGTCCAGTATGTAGAATCAGCATGTAGAGTCTCCCTATTTATTTCAAGTCAGTGTTGGACCTCTCAAAGGCCAACAGTGCGGCTCTTACAATAACATTTGTCTTATGAAAAGAACAGCAACATGACAAGCTCTTTGCCTTCCTTCTGATCAACACATTTAGCAAAAAGTCATGAGAAGATGTTGGTTCAAGTCCAGAAGGTTACTAAATGCTCCTAGTAGGCAATGCTGAGTTCTCCAGTAGAAACTAAGGGCACACAAACAGTGAACATTGGGACTCCTTTTTATGAGGCAACCTTCTAACAAAGTGTCTGAACAATTGTTTACAGAGAGTCTGGCAGCAGCAAGGGGACTACCATTGCTCAGAAGTGCCAGAGGGATGAGAGAATCCGTAATCAATGCTGGGAAAGTCCCAGAGAAGTACAAATATAACTTTGCCTTCCCTTTGGTCTTTATCAGGTCAAGTGTTTCTGAGGATGTAATGCAGCTGTCATTCTGCAAAGATGTTTTGGGGATGAGGGGGGGTTGGAGGGGGGTGTGAGGCAAATGGGACACAAGGACTTGGCTCATTTCTCTTCCTTTCTGCACAGTCATATCTTTCCAAAGACTCCAGAAACTGCATACCTCAGTTTTGGCAGTGATGTAAGGACTAAAAAGCAAGTCATGTGCCAAAAGCAATCTCCTAATGATAACTATAATTGGTCATAGACATATTTTGAAGACTCGGTTGTGCCTTGGTAGCAAAAATAAAATGTATTTATCCCAGTCTTCATCCCAATTGCTACCAAAAGACAAAGTCAAGGGCTGGCACTGTGTACCTGCAATGAAAGGCATTTGTAAAAGTACAAGAAATCATCACTGCACATGTCCAATGCTACAAGGAAAATCCATCCTCACCAATGAGCTGAATGACTGGAAAAGTGTTTGCAGGTTTCTGAACTGTACGGCACTGTGGGAGAGGATATGATTCTCTGATTAAAAGAGCTGGATATGATCCATACTATGGTATCTATGATATCTGAAAGTAAAGTTTCTCTCTATGTTGTTTATGCTGCATGTTTAGGACGAAAATTATGAAGAATGAGTTAAGTATGGGATAATTTCCACAACTGACACCATGGGCTAAACGGGCACTGGTCATTCTTAAGAAAAGGCTATTAAGTATGATGAGTGCCATACTAAGTGAAATTAGCTTGAATCTCCTTCTCCTAGGTTAAGTGCCTTTACAGTCTTAGGGTGATGTATGATCTTAACAATCTGATTACTTGTAAGCAAGAATGACCTTCTAGCTTCACCATTTCCATTTCTCCTTCTTTTTCTCTTACATTGTTGCAAATGTGGAAAGCTAATGGATGATAAAATCCTAGGCTGGATCCTCAGAGTCTATTTCCTCACACAAAATAATCTGATTAAGAATTCTTTACTTCTTTTCCTACACTGCATTCTATGTTTCCATTCACACTGAAGCAACAGCACTCTACATGGTGGTAAACAAAGGGGCCATTTTGTAGGAATCTCTCAGAAATTTTCATGGATACACTATGTTCTTCAAATGAGTATTCCAGAAATTATTACATGAAACAAGAATTTTAGGTTCTCTACATTTCTTATCTTACCCTCCCCATCAGTAACATACCCTTTTCTTCCAATACACCCTCAAGCCTAAATCCTCACTGAAAAATGTCTCTTTCAGTATTTTCAGTCCTTTCTTCCTACTAGATCAACTAGTTTAGTTTCAAAAAAGAATAAAAGCCTTTTCTGTACCTCCCAGCTCTTGCACTTGAAAGCTTGTCTACTTCTTCCAGCTATACTGATTGGTCCTCGAAGAGATATTACCTTTAGCTATAAACATTGCCTTGCCTTACCCATAAGCACTACTTTACCTTTATGCTTAGCCCATCACAACCACATCAAACACTGTTATCAGAAATGTTGCTGAACAGCTTGTATCTGCAAGAGCTAAACGAAAGCCTTTGTGCAAAAGCTTTCAGTGCACTAAAAATATTAACAGAAGACAGGGAAAAAAAACCACCCACATAAGAGAAAGTCAACTGAGTTAAACTTCCTCTTTAATCCTTTCTCATTTCCATCTGGCACCTTAACCAAACATTGCCTCTTGAAGAGGTAGAAGGAGTTTGGTCTGATTTATAGGTCATGATGTGGAAAAGGTTAGGGTTTTAAGGTGGGGGGAGAACTGTGCATCACCAACTGCATGCAGAGACACAGATTCCATGATTTGAATGAGCGGGAGACAGTTTCCACACAAGCAGCCCCACCTCCCTCACTCAGGAGCAACACATTCAAAGACCAGCAGGCACAAGCAGCTGATGATGCACAAGAACTGTGTACACACAGGTGAGAGCACACACACCTTCACACATGCTCGAGTGAAAGCTCAAAATCAACAGACCTCCAGCCCAGTATACAGACTAATTTATATTCAGCAGTAGTGCTCTAAATTCTAAGAACAATTTGGGGTTTTTCTACCCTCTTTTTATGTGATTCCTCCCCTTCACAGGAAAACAAACAGCCAGTACACTTGTTAATCTCCTCTTGACCAAGTGTCTTGTACACTCAAGCCCTGCCTTCTAGCTATCTTTTTCTATGGCCACTGCTAATCTTTCCCTCATATTTTTTTTTTATTCTGAGGCTTCTTAAAAACACCTGGGGAAAAAAATAGTTTACAAATACCTGTGAAGGGTATCATATACATGCAGCTACTGCCAGCACATCAAGGTGAAACAAACACATGAATATATAAACAATGCAGTTAATTGGAGGAAATGGCTCATGAAGATGTCAGATGCAAACAAATAATTGCTCTTGTTTACACAGCTACATATGTTTAGGAAGCCCAGCTGGGGATCTTGGTGATGACAGCACTCACATGCCACTCTCTTAGGCCTGCCAGATTTCTGGTATTTTACAAATCCTGTTGAAATCTATTCTTCATGGGTCCTCCAAAGGTGTTCTGCTCAGTCTTCTGGGGGAGACCCTCTGCCTGCCTGGCAGCTATTTGTCTGTGCTCCTCCTCACCCATTAGAGGAGGCTCACCTCTGATATTATCTTGAAAGTATATCCCAAATAACCAGGACCAGGGCACTCAGCAGTGAAAAGTTTTAGTTTTTTCACAAACTCGTTTCAGAAGAATGACAGGTGAGTTTCCAGAAAATACTGATTTCTAAATTACTTCTGCCATCCTGCTATGCTTGCTTTTCAGATCAACTGTAGATTTTTTAAAAAATTTAAGTATCGAGTAGCTGAAATCTTCATTACAATACTGGAGGACGAAACTGTTTATTTATAGGCACACATGTTTATATCCTCAAGTAACTATCACACAGTTCTGAGTATAAAAATAAGGACAAGGATTATCTTAGTCTGTATTTTATAAACTGTAAGTACACTGAGAACACTATATAATTCATGATAACAAACAAAGCAAAATGTTTACAAAATTAGAAGAAACATGACTTTAAAGAATGGGGTATATCAGAAGCTGATATAAGCAGAACAGCAGCATTCAGCGTCAGTGTAACTATACTGGTTCAAAAACAAAACCAGAAAAACCTCCAAACCTCAAGACTCTGTTAAAAAGAAACATAATTATTTTGCTCAAATTTTCCTTTGCCTACTCCCCCGCTCATATACTTAGGCAGCTAAAGCAGGGGATAACTGAATCAACACATTAGTGTATGTATTCTAGACAATAACCACTGACAGCAGACGCCAGAACAGCCTGTCTTCATGACTCATTTCAGAGCTAAAAGGAAAAAATTTGACATAAAGATACACTGGTTCTTTCAAAGAACTAGAGCTCCAGAACAGCAACAGGCTTAGTTTATTTCAGATTCGATGGTCTGGCTAAAATCTACTTCTAGTCTTCTATAGTCACCACAGTCAGATGCAGAAGAATGGGAAAACTACAATTAAGTATAATTTACAGTGGAATAGTTTTGGCTAATAAATTCACCACCTCCTCAGCAAGAAAACAAGCAAACAAAACACTGAATGTGGTTCAGCTGTGATGATACACAGGCTGATCCATCAATGACATACATTTGCCACAGCCAAGAAAACCCTGGGCACCCATCAAAGGCCAAGCTTTTGCAGTAACAAGGGCACTTTATAGCTGGGTTTGAGAATTAGAGTCACCAACTGTTTGGAAATATTTTTGATGACTTACAGTTTCTTAAAACAACTTGATGAACTTTCAAAATGCAGTAATAAGATCATATGGCCACTTAAAAATATCTATCCTATCTCCTGTGTTGGCCTGGAATTTGAAATGGTTACTGCTGTCAGCCAGTGTGGGTTCTGCAATCACTGAGTAGCAGTAAATATGGCATTATCTTGTAAAAACCTGCTATAAATCTGTTTTTCCTCTCCATTCATTCTGGGCTGTCTGATCTCCTCTCTCCAGATGCTGTTGGCCCCCTGATAACTTCCTTCCTTCCCTTCTTTTCTCTGTCATTTCAGACTCCTGTGATGTTCTTGTGTATTACAACACCTTGGCAGGCTCACTGCTCTTCCTCTTACTTATCAGCCATTATCCATGGTTTCCACTGGAACTTCAAGGCCCTTTTAAAATAATGGAAATAACCTGACATGTGCTTGTAAGCTCAAAGTAAATAAGCCCAAACAATGAGATCCAGTGGTAAATGATGTGCTAATGCCAGTTAACACAGAGCAAAGTTCAGCTATGCACACCACGGATGAAAACTGCCATTTAGGATAACTTTTTCTGAACTAGAAGAAACCTGCAGGGGACTCCAGTCTAACCCTCTACACTGGAAGAACCAGATTCCCAAGGTCTGCATAAGCAGCTTCTTGTCATTTCCAAATTCTTACACATCATTCACTCTACTGAAAGATTCACTCGCTGCCTGGTTCCAGATTTCAAAGGTCTCCTCAGACAGCTCTCAGAGACTTCAGCCAGCTCCTTCTGAAACTTAAAGTTAAAAAATGACCACGCTAATTCTCAATCCTTTCTCACTCCCTGGTTGAACTTGAGGCCTTTGATCCTATCTTGGACATAAGGAAAAGCAAATCCATAATTCTGTTGCAAACCTCTCCAGTTTCTTACTCATTATATGTGAAAACATATGTTGTAAACTGCAAAGCCTCCATACAGTACCTTTTGCCAGATAACTGAGAATCTACTGGCTATCAAAATCTTAGCTGCTTCTAAGTGCAAGAGATCGACTGTATTTTTTTAAAAAATTGTCAGTGTGAATTTTCAAGCTCTTTCTGTAACCACTTCTGCAAAGGAGTAATGCAGACACTGCCTCCAGTGCTGTGGAGTTTAAAGGGCTTTACAGCCCCCCTGCTTATCAATGGAAGTCTTTCCATTACTTGCAACGGTCTCGGAATCAGGCTCAAACTGAGGGCAGAATCTTTGGAGACCAGTATATGAGATGCAGAGTTCCTGCCAAAATACAAAGGTATGGAGTACTTGCCAAAGTTTGTAAAAACCCCATAGCTCTCTGATCCATCTGCTCAAAACTTGCCAGACACGTTCTTCATGCAAACTTGCAAATAAAAAGAACATATTGCGCACATAACCCAACCTCCTTTATATCTGGATGGGCTACAGCTGCAGTAGGATTCTCTTACAGTGTTGGCCGATGCTTGCTTAAAGGTAAAAGAAGGTGAAGTGTGAGGAGGGTAAAGAGATGAGTGCTTAAGCAGGTCAAAAAGGGAGGTGAAGTCAAGTATGTCATGGAATCACTGTGACAGACTTATTGTATCACTCTGCAGTGAGGGGATGAGCTCTGGGAAGAGAAGGGATCCTGAGATGGGATTTCCTCTCCATTTGTTCCCCAAGCAGGGCCTTCCTCCTGCTACTGAAGATACATGTGCAATGTAAGTTGGGGACACAGCCCTGAGGCTGTTCAGGCTGATTTATGCTTAAGCAGGCAGGAAGACTCTGCACTCTATAAGCAATAAACAAAAACGGGCGGGTCTGGGGTCCTTCTCCTGGAAGATTCTGAAATATTGAGGGCAATTTCCTGCAATTTAGGAGATTTTTAAGATAGCTCCAAAGAAAAGATTTTATATAAAATGAAGCAAAACAAAAAAAATCCCATAATCTTATCTAGTATTTAGCTTTAACTTGCCAGAGGCACATTATGTTTTATTAAAATATCAACAAGTAGGAGCCAAAGTCAACAAAAACAGAGTGGGTTCTCCTGTCTTCTAGCCAAATCCCTCAGATCCTGAAGGGTACTCCTGTGTTCATCTCCTCTTTACGCACTGGTCTCCCAAGCCCTTTCTCTTCCTCAAGCCTGTCCCTGACAGCCATATCTCATCTTCATGTGCATTTTACTACAACATTTTGGCATGCAACTTTCTTGGCTATCTGAATGTTTGGACTTAGTGCTTCTTCTAAGATGTCATCTTCTTCCACAAGTCACTCCTCTTTCTTCCCTTCCTTGCCTGCCTTCTTCCCCATAACTCACAATTCTCCTTGCGGTTTTCTCTTCCCAGCACCTACAGGCGTCCACCCAAACCACTCCCACCCTCCTCCATTTTGTGCCATCATCTATTCTCTTCATATGGGCTTCTCTCCACGAAAGCTTCACACTGTTTCCTGTACCTCCCCAGAACAGAAGCACTACCTTCCCCCCTCCAACAGCCTCCCTAGCACAAGGCCAGCAAGCCAACCTGAGGCTCCTCAGCCCAGTAACTTCCATGCTGAGGTGCTTTGTTCAAACTTGCTCATGTCTAAGCGTAACGTAGAGTTGGCCACACCACCAAACCCTAGCCCAAAGGGCAGGAACCCAAATCTAGCAGTTGTTTTCTGACCCATGGCCTACACTCCTACCCCTCCTATAAAGTGCCTGCACCACATATGGCAATAAATCTATCAGCTCAGTGCCCTACATTTCTACGCATAGAAGTGTTGAGCTGGGACTATACACTGGTTTTTGCCAGGAGCTAATGTGGGTATTATCTATTTCTTCAAGTTGTCTTCAATAACTGCTCTGTTCCTGGCAAGAGGTAGTTGCATATGAGATATGCTCTCAACTTGCAGTGAAGATGATGCAGCGATAAATACTTCTCATCATGTTCACAGACTATTTGCCAAGGGTACTCTATACATGGTCTCCAATGTACTGACATCTTTTTGTAGGGGATACAGTATTTGGAATCGGAAAAGAGGATTCTGGAACAAGGAGAAAACAGCAATTCAACTGAAATATACAGCAAATTAACTTCCTCTGGTCCTGAGCTGTTGCTGAGGGGGCCAGGGAAGAAGAAGGAGGTTGGTAGAATAGAAAGTTATTAGATCCACACTTTATACTCAGTTTGGCACCTCAAAGAACACTGTACATTTGCCATTTAACATAACCTTGCAACCTTTTGAATTGCACGAATCTGGTTTCAGGACAGCAATACATAAATTATGAGATCCAAATATACTACTTTAGATGTGGGTCACAGTCAATTATAACTAAATGCCCCAGGTGACATCTGTAATACAGACATCCTGCACCAGCTCAAGCCACAAATCCTGCTTCATGGTATTCTCTTCCATGGCATTAGAGACAGCACTTTTCGGCAAGAAAAGAGAGCAAGGCCCCTCTGCTCCTGATTATACGGAGATCAGTCAGAAGCATCTCTGCTGCAGTCAGTGTAAATTGCCTCAGATTTGCACCACAGAGATTTGGCCCAAATCTATAGTAGCTCACTCTAAACGTATTTCTCAACTGAAAAACAAGACAAAACACTGTCTGAATTGAAAGTATTTGAACAACCGACTGTGGTTTAAATTTAAATGTGACTCATAATGGGGTAGTATGTTCCACAGCATCTTCCTCCTCATACCTCCAAGTAGGGAGAGAGGTTCTTAAAGAAGTGGGGGTCACCACTGTCTAGAGGGCAGACGGTTCTTCCTATCCCTGAGAAAGCTCCACAGGAGCTCTCAGCATGGACTAGGCCCCCCCAAACATGGAAAGACCAAAGGTGTGCTCTGGCTTGTTTCAAATTCTTCATTGCAATCTGATGTCCCCCTCTGGGATTTAACCTGGCACCATTCATTTGCTCCGAACCTGTGCTCTGATACGTCCCATGGTACATCCTCCCCATCCACAGCCTCTCAGGTATCCCCACTCACTGCAGCCTCAGGTAATGATGACAATAAAACACAGCACTTCAGCTGCATTTTCTGTGATGCTTTATGATCTGTTAAAAAAACATGGCACCACTTCCATAGGAAGCAATTATTACTTGTTATTGTTTGACTGCCTGTACATAATAAAAATATCTTAAAAACAATACCACAATGCTCTCTGAAGGATGGCTTTTCACCCTGTGAGGGTTTCCACTAGTTCAGCTTTGCATTGGTGCCTATTTATTTTTTGGAATGCTTATTCATAAAAGACAAGGGTTTTTTTGAAGGGTGCAGAGACTTTATTCATAAATACAGAAGCACCTTAATAAAAGAAAGATGTGATGAAGTCTTCAAAGCAGGCAAGAAAACCAATGAACAAAGACATTCCCATAACAACTGAGCTTTATCTGATCAAATTCCAATAAAGCCTGCATTTGGCATAAATCTTTAAAAACATAGCAAGGGCCACTGGAGGATGCTAAAACTTGTTTATTTAATATTATTCCTCCTCCCTTCCCCAAAAGCACTTTATCCTCTCAATATTTTCTGAAGTCTCAGTGAACACTGAGAAGTGATCGTGGTGCAGTGGAAGGACGGAAGGAGAAGCACAGGAGTGCGCTCGCCACGTCTGAGGTCACGCCGCTTCCTTCCCTCCCTCCAGCTTCCCACTCTCCAATGTGCTGCTGATCAGCAGTATAACCATCAGATTACCCTTCCTTTTGGGCAGAAGAAACAACAGAAAAGACAGTGCCTTTAAAGAATTTAATTCTCTGTGGCTTCGCTTATCCATAGCCAAGAAGAGACAGAAGCTTTTGTATCAGCCTTAATTCCTACTTCTATGATTTTATTATTTTCCATGCTAAGACTACTTAGTATGTGCACTGTGTTTCCCATCTGTGCAGGAACACACAGATGTGGCTGACTAATCCTTAAACACCACAAGTATTCTGGGTGAGAACAGACATTTTCTGCTCACGGGAATTACCATTTGCCCACTGGCTTCACAGATGCATCCAGGGCACCTCCATGAGAATTAATCTCTAAGACTCACTGCCCAGAGAAATCTGGAGGGCAGTAAACCTGGCAAACAGATCCATAACCACTCACTCCCAGCATAAATATGATGATGATGGGGCACTCTGTGCTCCAGCCTGGACTCTGAGGTGGGAACAGGGTCCTGCTGCTGCTGCACCAGGGGCCAGGAACGAGGGACCACAGCCCTGGCTTGCCATGCCAGGCAGCCCCAGA
This sequence comes from Corapipo altera, assembly GCF_003945725.1. Classification (NCBI taxonomy): domain Eukaryota; kingdom Metazoa; phylum Chordata; class Aves; order Passeriformes; family Pipridae; genus Corapipo; species Corapipo altera. The sequence continues at coordinate 2,232,508 of NW_020884884.1, forward strand.
ATGCCTTCCCAGAGTCAGTGCAAACAAGGGCTGTAGGAAAACACAAGGTCCCTTTCTGATGTGGTTTGGAAAAGGGAGCCAAGTATAGCCTGAGGAAAGCTTAGCCAAAAAGGTGTAGTCTTGCATTTCTTTTTTCGTTTTAAGGGGAGATCTGTAAGGTCACAGGACCACACAAAGAAAGAATCAGGAGGAGAAACAAAATATTTATATTCTGCTTGCTTATTTTTTCAATTTACCCTGCACATCTGTCTCTAGCTGTTCCTAAAATAGTCCTTGAGAGTAATGTTGTCCCTTCTGCACCAATGGTATACATACTACTACTAAATTTCCACTGGACTCAATCAGAAAGCTCTTGGAGAGCAGTTAGGAGACTATTTCAGTGAACCACAAGAGAGCTATGACTCTCTTCAGAAGACTTCTGCCTCTCTCTTCCTGCTTGACTGAGAAAGACTAGGAGACAAAGGAACAATCATTCTCTAAAACTGCAGGAATGAGAGGAATTTCAAAAACCCTCATCAAGAAGATCTCCACAACAAAGCAAAACACTAGGCAACCTGAAACTTGGTTGGAGGAGAAAAAAACCCCTAATAATTAAATGTTGCTTATGCAAGATGAAAAACCACACTGTTCCTTCTGGGCACAACAGCCTTGGCAAGCCCAGCACCTATCTCACAAGACAGGAAGTCTTGCTTATGCACAGAGGAGGAGCAGCAGCTGCACATGCCAACTCCTCTAGCAATCTCCTCTGCAAGGCTCACTCTCCATGCATTGTTTTTCATGCTGAAGACAAAGTCTTCAGCCCTTACAGAACATATCTGCCTCTCCCACTTCCACTGAAACAACATCTTCCTCAGTCTCCCCTTTTACCTCTCACATTTGTGCCTTCCTTTACTGCTAGACAACCCTATCTGCATTATCAATATATCATTCATTACACAGCCCTGAAACTCCTTTAGCATCACTGGGTACCAATGTCTCCTACCCATCCTTCTTTGCCTTCATCTCTACAGATTTTCTTCTTCCTAATCTCTAAGATTCGCATACTAAGATTTAGGATGGTTTCTACAGCACTGTTCTACAGTACATCATAGAATCATAGAACATCTCAGGTTGGAAGAGACCCAAAAGGATGTTGGGTCCCTCCTTTTCAATTTCTTCCTGTTTTTGCTTTTCCTGTTAAACACTGCATGTTAACCTCATGTGTTGTGATGGAGATTAGTTGCAGTAATATTTAGGGACTCTAATGCTCGTACAGTAGAGCTGCTGCCAAGGAACCCAGGTAGTTCAGATTGGCCATCACAGAGCTATAATACCTCCATACAGGGTTTTAGGAAGAGCTGCATACAAAATCTCAAGGAAAAAATATGACCAAAGGGAAATGCTCTGGAGATAGCTTGCCTCTCTACAAGCAAAGGAGCAAAGTAACATGCCTAAAATATGCCTGGCAAAACACATGCTTAGAGCTTGCTGCCTTTGGCTTGCCTGTTAGTTGGTGGAGAACAGACCTAATCCTACGTATAACCTGCCCTCATTACTCACCTAACACTTCACTTAGTATGACCCACCCATCCTAAAAAAGAAACTCCCTTACTCACCAGCCATATATTTATCCAAAGGACCCAAGTACCTGTCTTGGATGCAGGTGTCAGTCATTTCCACGGGCACAGGCTTGCTCGAGTCAGGCTCTCCCAAATAAGCCCCAGCTGTTTCTCATCACAAGGCAAAATCCCAGCCAAGCAAAGGCCTTTTCTTCCATACCACTGCCAAACCCTTTGTGTCCCATGTTCCTCAAACACGGAAAAGCAATGAATGGAGCTCAGACAACCACAGCTGTACTCCTTTCAGGTGGCTGACTAACAGCTCTCAAAAGTAGAACAACAGAAAGCCCAGAGATGCCATCAGCGCCTTTTAGGATGTCTGAACAGTGAGGTCAAGCCAGAACATACAATTGTTTCAATGGCTGGTGTGGCAGCATCATAGAGATCCACAGTGTATTTCTCTCTGAGGACTGTCAAATACAGGCAACACCAGTGACTCTCAATAAACATTTCTAGCTTTCTCTTTTAACAAATGACAGATTATTTGCTCTGTCTTCTGATTATTCTGCTTTCTTCCTTCATTGGGAAGGAAGGCAGCCAGGTCACAGTTATGAAGCCAAGCACCCAGTGGCCACCTGTGGACCTGAACCACATTCAACTGGGAATCATGCTTTTCCTACGTTTAAACAATGTGTAAACATACCAGTATGCCTTTTCCTGCTGTCAGCCTCCAGGATTAGCTTATACTGTCTCTTCAAGCAAGAATGTGAATCCAAATTGCCCCTTCTCAGCTCAAAGTTTGCCTTCCACTCGACCAGACCAGGCAGGAAAAGGTGAACATTGAAAGCGAGGGAGATGACTAACTCAAATTTGCACCCAATGGATCTGGCAAGGTTTTCAGCAGAACAAGTCACAGATTGCCAGAACAATCATGAGTTTTACTCAGTATAAAACCGCTGGGAGCTGGGCCCCTTTTAGTTGCTGTGTTTCTTAGCAAAGTGAAGTATGCTTTGGATGAAATATGCTCTAGACAACATTTGCACAAATGCAGACTCTATGTTAAGTCAGGTTAAATGGCTTTGAAGTCCTTAAAGATTGAATGGCATCAATCTTATCAACACTCAGGAGTGAGAGAGCCATGGGGTATGTTCTTCCTCACTTCTCAATCCCTGAATTGTGCACTCCCTTGCCCCAACCCCTGGACTACCATACAGAAGACAGTTTGTAACTGCTAAACTTTGGAATTGAGTTATTAATTCCATTTCCACAAGGAATGATTAAAAGACTTCTCCCTGAACACATGCCAGAGAGAGGAATTTGACTTCTATGTAAACTACAGTACAGGCCAGGTACCGGGAGACAGAGATCCTGGGGATGACTTTTTTGACATCTTTTTCTGTCACTTATTATTACATGCCAAAAACCAGAATGACAGAATCACAGAATCATTAAGGTTGGAAAAGACCTCTAAGATCATGGAGTCCAACCTTTGACAGAAAACCACCATATCAACTAAACCACAGCACTAAGTGCCACATCCAGTCATCTTTTGAATTCTTCCAGGAATGGTGACTCCACCACTTCCCTGGGCAGCCTGTTCCAATACTTGTCAACCCTTTCAGTGATGAAATTCTTTCCGATGTTCAACCTGAACCTCCTGTGGTGCAGCTTGAGGTCATTTCCTCTTGTCCTGTCACTAGTTGCCTGGGAAAAGAGGCCAACTCCCACCTGTCTGCAACCTCCTTTACGGTAATTGTGGAGATTGATAAGGTCACCCCCCGAGCCTCCTTTTTTCTCCAGGTTAAACAAGCCCAGTTCCCTCAGTGGTTTCTCATACAACTTACTCTCAGGCCCTTCACCAGCTTAGTTGCTCTTCTCTGGACTTGCTCTGGACTCAATGTCTGTCTTGTAGTGAGGGGCCCAGAACTGGACACGGATTCGAGACGTGGCCTCAGCAGCGCTGAGTACAGAGGGAAAATCACTTCCTTAGTCCTGCTGGTCAAGCTATTTTTGATACAGGCCAGGATGGTATTGGCCCTCTTGGCCACCTGGGCACACTTACTGGCTCAAAACTTTGGAGTCATGAGGCACAACTGCTAGAAAAATTTTGCACATTTCAGCGTCATATAATTTTGACTGAAATCCCCTCTAGGGAAGGCATGGAAATAAGAGGCTACTTTGGAGAGACAGGACCCAACTGCTTCTCCCCATGGTTTGTTCTGCCTGCTAGGTGGGTGCAAAGTGGGTTTGCTGATGAAAGATGGGGAGTTGATGTGTCTGAGGTGCCACCATACCTGGTACAGCTCTATCCGCTGCTCCGAGACCCGTGCCTTGGAGTTCTGCAGGCGGAAGACCCTAAACTCGGCCTTCACCAAATTGGAAGCATTTTTTTCCATTGCTGAGACATCAAATCTGACGATTCGGAAGTAAAGGCTGAAATAGTTCGGCGGGATGGCATCTGCAAGAAAGTAGTGTGATTTTATTACTTTTTTTAATTATAAGATACATTGCTCCTTCAAACATTGTAATACAAGACAGCTTCAGTAAGGGAAATATCTGAAGCATGATTCAGTTTACAATGTTCAATTTCATGTTATTAACAAATTAATAAAAATAAAAAAATAAACTCCACATGTGTTTCTTTATATAGAATAACCATATTAATAGATTTTAATAGATATTAACAACTACTTCCAACTCTATTTCGGGTTATGCATTTAAACCTTCCCTCTTTCAACCTACTAGTGGAAAATCCAAATCCTTACAAATAGGAAAAAAACATAGCAGTTGGCATCTGGCAAATGCCCTCAGGTTTGCAGAGAGTTCACAGGGATCTGCTAACACAAAAAGTAACAGCTGCTCATCTGATCTATATGTACTCTGAAGCCCATTTCCCCACAGAATACGGAGTATCAATTAGCCAGCTTCAGATTTTGTTCCATATTTAGTTATGAAATAATTTTATTGGAACAAAATAGTAATTCTGATTATAGTGAAAGGGCTGGAAGAGAAGGGGGAAAAAAAAGGAAAGGAAAAGGTAAGCAGATAGTAGACATTATAAACAGGATTACATGAATTTTGACCAGTTGGAAGCAGTAAAAGGCATAAATGTAACCACCTCTTACTATATATTGGGGAAAAGCAGGGAAAAAACTCAGAAAAACAGACTCAAGCCTTCGATAGCGGTATTAGACATATCAGTTTAGGTTTCAAATCAGTCTCTTCCTTTTTCCCAGCTGTAAACACTGACTAAGGCTAAGGATCAAGGTACTTCTGCACAATCCAGGTAACCCTAACGGGTTCAGTCATCATCTGAGGCCCTTCCACTCTGTCCAGACCGGCAGCTCAAGGAGAAACTCACCCTCAGCACCCCTGCCTGACACTCCAGCTCCTCAGAGAAGAGACAGTGGAAGAGAGTGGAAGGAGAAAAGGAGACAAGCTCAAACTCCTCAGGGAGGAGATTAAATCACTCTAAGGCCTGATAAAAATCTCTATTCAAACCGAGGGAATGGTTTCCTCTCTTCTTAGTGTGAAAATTGAAGTAGATAAATTAAAAAAAAAAAAAAAGGGAAAATTGTATTTGGGAGCTGAGGTAGGTGGGCATTTTCAGCTGAGGAAGCATAGGAATCTCACCTCCCTGGGGTCTACTCACTACTGTGAGGGTGGTGAGGCACTATAAGAGGTTGCCCAGAGAAGCTGTGGATGCCCCATCACTGTGAGTATTCAAGCCAGGCAGGAAGGAATTTTTGGCAACTTGGTCTAGTGGAAGGTGGTCCTGCCCATGATAGGGGGATTGGAACTAGTTGCTCTTTAAGGTCCTTTCCAACTCAAATCATTCTATGATTCTAAAGAGATGTAATATACACAAGTTATCATTTCCATGTAGAGATTGGAGAAATCAACTCCAGTACAATTACCTTTATTTCTAACTATTAATGATTAAAGGTAGTTGAAATAAATTCATAGTAATGATTTATTCATATCATAAGACATACTAATAACTTAAAGACCTTCTTCCAAATATTCAGTGTTTCTAGACAGGCTGCTATTAACAGAATTTATAAGCAACACCATTCAGAGTTACAAATTAAATAATCAATTCGTTCTAGCTCTTTGAGTAAGGTCAAACCGACCACCTAATAAATGTAGCTATGAAAAAATCTTTGACAATAAAGAAATACTCTTGGCCTCAACTGTAGATACATTTTAAGTGAAACATGACAAGTTCTCAAAATACTTCAAAAAAATCCTCTGAAAGAGGACCCTCAGTAGGATCAAACAGGTAAAAGGTATAAATATGAACAGGAAGCTCCAGACTTCCTTAGGATTCCATTTAATTAAAGAAACAAAAAGGTTCTGAGGTTTTCACATCTCCACTGCTCAAAAATAAACCCCAAGGCACCATAACCACTATTCTTGGCTATCATGCTTATTGACAGGAAACTGCTACAATCTCATAGTGAGGACTCAAAGGAAAATGGATGCAAATTACCCCTACACCAAAACTGCTCCTATAGCCCATCAGCAACACATTAGTGCTAGTCTCTCTCAAAATACCAAATGAAAGTCTACTGAGAAAAGCTAAACTTTCTGAAATGATGATCCTAATCTTGATATAATTTGCAAATTCTTATAAAAACTACTTGGTTCAGAGATTATATCCTCATTTAAGAGAGAAATAATATCTTCAATTTATTTTTCCTGCTACAGAAAACTCTAAGACTACTACTTGTTCTTCAGCCAAACCTAATCCTACTAGGAATATAATTTGGCATAGTAATTATGTATATATAAGATTGATGTTTCCAGGATGAGTTGTAAGTTGACCTTCCCTGTCATTTATTTGAGGCATCAACCTACCATTTTGTCTGCTGTGGACAAGCCAAACTAGCAGCCATTCTCTTGCCCTGGCACTAACCAACCGTGTCCATCTTGACTTTATTTCAGATTAAAAGTTCTATTTAACTGTCAGTATTCCTAGAACTTTCTTGTGCTATATTTTTAGTCCTTCTTTCCAATTTCTATGGTTTAGATACTGTATATTACGAATCTGTGAATATGTATATGAAAGGATTTTCCTGAACCATTCATGCATTTACATTTTTTCTCTTTTATATATAAAGAAAACAGAGAAGAAATACTTTTCCAGTGTGCACATTTTTGTGTTTGCATATGTGCATTTATATACACTGCAAACAAGTATTAACCTTCCATTGGAAGGCAGGCACGGGAGACCTTCTACAAGTAAGAACGAATTCTTGTCCCAGAGAAGTTTCATCTCTCTTATAAGATAGTTTTATATCTTTATATGCAAAAACCCGCATAAGAAATTTGATTTCCTTTTTCTATCATTCATTACAGTATCCATAGGAAGTCTGTTGAGGAAAAGGCATTATTTACTGACAGTTTTAAAAAATGGTTTTTACATGCTGGAACCCTTCATCTGAAAAAGAATGGCTGACTGCAGAATTGGGGTTTATATGAAAATTAATCAACATAAGACTGAGAAATGAGACTCACAACTTTCTTTAAGGGAATGGTTAGAAATAACCCTATGGAGTCTACAAAGTTTTGGATTAGCCTTTAAGTGTTCTCAGATGCTGCAATTTATCTCTCTTTGTGACTCCACCTTAACCTGACAGTTGTATCAATTCTGACTCAGTTGGATACCTCTGGACTCCCCTCTGGTTTTGGCCCAGTGACTCCAGTAGACGCCAGGATGACTCTGACCAAGTTAGTCTGCAAGCACAGTTACCCTGCTGCAGACTAGACTCTTTAAGTATTCTTTGAACCATTATCATTAATGAGTGAAATTAAATCAATATGTTTCCTGTAGCTAGGAAAACACAGATTTCTTTTGTTTTGCAGAGAGCAAGAATAGTAAATGCAATGAAAGATTATATTTTTATCATCTTTAAATTACTCACTAATTCAATCCTCAAAAAAACCTGAAGACTTCCAGCTGTAATATTCTTAACCAACAATCATCACAGTGCAGTTGAGACAAGAGTTCTAAAACACAGTCGGAGAAGGTGAAGGCAGCATCCCCCCCTTTAGGCTGCTCAACATCGAGCATCACAGGTTTAGCCTTTTTTTTTATTATTATTTTTTTCTTTTCTCCTTGAACAAGCTGTAACTTCATCAGCTGCTTAACACAGGACAGTCCGAACTGCCAGGTTAAAATGTACTCTGGTATGTGAGTGATTAAGTGCATAAGGATACTGTGGTTTCTGTGCTTCTTACTGACTTTGTTCAATGTCCAGCATCTTCTAAGCTTCTAAGCCAACAGCTAGGACAGAAAGCAGCCCTGCTCTGACAGAGCAGAAAAGCACCAGGGGAGGGATGCAGGAGACCTATCCCAAAAAACAGTCTCCAGGTTGGAACACTGTCAACAGGAGAGACTGAACACATTCTTTGACCAACCATCCAAACAGGCATATAGGCCACCAGGAGCACCTGAGAGGAGAGCAAGATGTAGTCAAGCACTCTTAAACTAAAAGTGGGAATAGAAAGTTTGTTTCACACTGGAGATGTTCCCCAAATCAGGAATAACCTGCATAAAAGGATGACACTTTTGCCTTGCACAGTTGTGTTTGATGAACTAAGCCCTGCATTCCCACAGCTTTCCTCACAAGTACTGCATGTACTGACATTTCAGGAGAAACAAAACACACTATTTGACACAGCTCTTCTGAGAGTTGGGCTTTCGTTCTGGCAAGAAAAGAGACCTAAATTCAATTGTATCCAAATGAGGCTTTTTTCCCCCCGCTGAATTTTCATTTCTGCTTTTGAAACAAAAAGAAATCAATTACATGCACAACCCAAGTTAGGAAATGTAAACAACTTTTCTTTTCTCATTGGAAGAGGCCAGACAGGCCGACTTCACACATACACCCACACTGGAAACGCTGAGAGCTTCAATCTAATCCTTCCATCAAGGGCTTGTAATAAATGCTCCAAAGATTTATTTTTATTCCCTTTTGTGTTTATTAAACTTTGGAGGGTTTCTTTTCCTTTTTCTTTTCTTTCTGGTGCTTTGCCCATTCTTTATTATGGCAGCTACAAAACACGGAGTGCCCTTTTCTTCTCGCTCTCTTTCTTTTTTCCCCCCCCTCCTCATCTTTCTAACTGCAGTACATGAATGACTGTGTAGTAGGCTTTGAAGCAGCACATGCAAATATTTATAAGAGTAGCTTGATTGTTATTAAATGCAGTTGTTATGCTTTCCACCCTCTGGCAATCTTCCCTAACCTCTCTAACTATTAGGACCATTTAGCCTGTTTGGATTTCAGCTCACTGATAGCAAATTCTGCAGTCTTTTTTTTCTAACAAGCAGCATAATGTGACATGGTTTCTCCTTCTGTGTGAATTTTACTCTCTGCTCAATGAAAGTGTCCCTCCACAGGCTGGGTCAGGCTGCCTTTAAGGACATCCAGATACAGCAAGTGAAGGTGCTGACTTTCCAGGGAAAGTCTCTCAAAGAAATCAGAAACTTGTTTAATGCATCTGGGCTCCCAAAGCCCATAGATAATTACCTTGCTCACCCCTCCTGACCCTGACATGACCGCAAAATCCTGTTGGAAACTGCCTCTCTGCAATGAAAGGGGATCAAATAATGGAAGCTTCAAGTCCCATTCAGGAATTGGGACTGGCCCTCAAAGGTAAGTCAGTTGTACACCAGCTTTCCATTAGCTCTGAACCTCTGCCCTGCTCTGACATTAAGTTATGAGCACATCCATGATCTAGTCAGTGCTCTTGGACAGGAACACTTGCACCATTCTCCTCTCGGACATCGCTTCCAGGCTCTTGCAGTAAGGCTTCAAAGTCAGATGGTACAAAAGCAGTGCGAGAGACTTACTCCAATATTCCAGCTTTTACCTACAAAGCGGCCTCTGAGCTATTACCTCTGTCATCAACCATTTGCTACTGAGGAGGGGCACTACACCAAAAGTCAGAAAAAACCCACTGGGAACACAGTGGGGAAGGCTTTCAGCTGAGGCCCAATGGCTCTGGAGCAGCTCAGAACAGTGCACATGTGCACCTACACTAAAGTATAAGGCACAATGTTTGCTACTGCACTTCTTTTTGGTGAAGCACCCACAGTAGAAGCTGCCAGCTAAAAATCTTCCACTGAATGATCCCCAGATACATAATTTATTCATGTCAAATGGACATAGATGGTTCACAATTCCACATTCCCTGGTAACTTCAGTCTTGATATTTACGGCACATGGACATGCTGACACTTAACAAGAGAAACAACACAGGCATATATAAAGAAAGATAGAGCTTTCTTCATCACGAAGGCAAACAGAAGGAGATCATGCTGTGGGTCCAGCTCCTGGATGACCCTTTTGAGCATCAGAGCAACTGAAGACTGAAATTACTTCCCTTCTTTATCACCAATACTGCCCCTGGACCTGTCCATGCAGTCACACCGGGAAGCCTCAGTACAGTTTCACTAAGACAGTGAATTTTAAAGTCATGAGGTGATTCCCCTTGGAGAACAAAACAAAGAAACAAAACCTCACTCCTACAGGGACTACTGATGCAACTCTTTAAACATGACTTCCTCTCATCAGTTACACTAACAGAAATCAACCCTGATATTTTCTTATTTCAGCAACCTCTTATATTAGTAAACTTATTCTTTCTTTGTAATGATGACACACTGAGCTCCTAATAATGCAGCACAGAATCCATACATGTAACTATTATTTCATAATCTGGCTACGAAGACTCAATAGATATTACTAGCACACTCTAGAGCAAAGACACTCTCAGAGCAAAGACACTCAGCAATGCTCATACAGCACAAACGCATGTGTTGTTTTTTTCTGCCTACACTGTCTCTGTCAAGCTCCCTGCGTCCAAAAATTATCCACCACCTCTACTAGCACATTGGAGCTGGATATCAGTCTTACAGTGGGCATCAAACCCTTCCTAGAAAAGCTCCCACTGCTGTTTTAAGGCCATAACGATACAACTCATTTCAAATTTATTTTTTTTTGTAATTGTTCTCCCTAGGCTGGGCTGGGTCAAATAATGTTGCAAGTTTTACCTCAACTGTATTTACATGCTGCAGCTGAAACTGATTTTGGATGTTCCTTAATTTGGTTTGGAGACCACTGTAAGGAGGGTCGTAATTTTCCTGTATCATTGAACTGTCAGATTTAAGTGAATCTTATCAGCCAGAAAGCCCTCATTTAAATCCTTTTTTTTCACTGGACTTTCCCCTGCCACCCTTTCACAATTATTCTCATGAAGCCACTAGTGCTTGGTACACTCAGTCTGAAACATCATTTCTCTCTTGAAATATCTCTCTTGAACAAACAGTGATGGCTTCTTCTCTCCTCCCTCTCTAATGGGTACTATATGAAGAAAAACCACTGGGCCAAGTTTGTACACCTCCTATGATGTGCAACACCAAGAGCCAAGAAGTCTGGGCTACAACAGATGCCGAAAATGAACTCTTCTTGAAAAAGGTTCCCAGCTATTCCATATCCAAAGGTGAAGGAGAGTCAAAATTTAATACCAAAGAGAAAAGGAGTGTTCTGCTTTATCCAAGAAGACAACCAAAAGTGCCAGACGAAGTCCCCACAATCATCCTACTGCAAATGACAGGGTGGCATTGCTGCCTCACACATTCCTGCTGTAAGGGGATGGAGAGTTAAGGCAGGTGCAGACTCCCAGTGAAAAAAAACCCTCTCCCCCATCACTGCTCATTTTCAAAGAAGATTAGAAAATCTGGATGTGTTTCAGCAATGGGAAGAAAAATACTTAAGAAAAACGTACACAGTACTTCCAGACGAGCTGCACAATTTATTTTGGAGATAATCAGATGCCTGTGCAGGATCTCTTGAGCAAAAAGGAAACACTTGTGGAACACAGAGGAAGACACCTGGAAGTAAGGACTACAAGACTGCAGGCATGAGTTTATATCTTCAGATGTATGCTAAGGTACATCAGAACAGAGATTGCAAAAACTTCTGTTATAACTACTTTACAGCCACACAGCAATCCCAAGGCACCTACAAGACACAATCCTAGTCCTTTACAAAGTCCCTGCCCTGAGAGTGTGTTCTGTTGAGGAAGACTGAATTCCCCTAAGAAAAGGCAGTTTTCTTGTGCAACTCTGAAGAAAGCAAGGACTGCTCAGAAGACTGCTTCTGCTATAAAACAAAACTCTATTAACTTATAGAAGAGTCTGACTGAGCACTGAGCCTCGAATCAACCGCCTGGATCCAAACTTCTGAAGCTGGAGGTGGATCAAAAGCCTGTTGAAATCACTGAAACCTCTGGCTAAAACGAAAGTCTGGTCCCTTTCAGGAAGATAAAAGCAGAATTCCAACTCAGGCAGACTTGGTGTAACCTCTGCCAAATACTCCTAAAAAGGAGAATGGAGTCCCTCTCAGGGGATGGCCCCTCTCGAGACAAAGTAGCACACCCCGTATTTGTCTCCCAGCAGGAAAGGCTATTTGCCTATTTGCAAAAGCTGGAGTAGCTGGAAACAGGTAAACTAGCACCTCACAGGGCAACACCTGTGACTCCCTCTAAGGTGTATGGTGCTCAGCACACACTTTCTGTCCCTGCCCTTATGAATGCTTGAATATGAATTTCCTGAAGAAAAATCCCCTCATGTGAACTCACCAGATCCTCCTCTCTACTTGTCTTTAAAGCTTCCCAGGCTGTTGGCTTGTTTTCCCTCGTCCATGCTGAAATGCGGGGTTGGGTAATGTGAACAACACTGATGCATCACGACAGCTATTTTCAGGTCTAAGTTTTGAGCCATTTAAGCAAAGCTTAAGTGGGGTAACTTAATTACTTGTGAGTATTCTGGAGCACAGCAAACGCTGAATTTTCCATTCTGGACCATCTTTCAGCATATACAAATCTCCAGGCATTTTACAAAGTCTGAAAGGTCTGACTGCAATTCTCCTCAAAGTCCTATTTACACATCACCTGTCATGCAAGGAGTCAAAGAGGGAATGTAAACACAAACATTTACATTTGGTGCTATCTCTGTTTTTCAACAAAGAAGTCTTAATCTTGTGGCAGGTTAAAACATATGGGGTAAAGAAACAGCACAACAGCTCGTTCTCTCACACATTACCCCCTCTAATCTCATGCTGCTTATGCAATATTGCAGTTTTAACAGTGAGAGAGAAAAACACATCTTCAGATGTGTCTCTTGCTCCTGGATGCCACCATAGCAAGCCCATGACCATGCATTCCCAAAAGAAGCTGACTGATCCTCTTCTGCTGGCAAGATGTGCAACCAAGCCAACAGAAAAGTTGCTGTGTCTGTCAACAGGCATTAGAAAAAGTTTAGTTACCAAAGCCTCTCTGAAACCCAAATTAAGTTTTAGTCCCACTGAAGTCATGGACTAAACATTCCCATCACTTTCAAAAGGCCCAGGAATTTACCCCCACACTTGCAAGCAGAGAGATTTTCAGCACAAGAAAACCGTCTCCAACCTCTCTGCCTCCTGTTCTCTGTGAATTTAGCTTGCCAGCAAAAGGTCCTTCAGCTTTCAGCAGTTATTTTGCGAACATTCAGGGAAGAAGCACTCCTTTCAAATCCCCATCAGGATCCTTTGAATGAAATCCCAGGTTGTCATGTATCACCACTGAAATCAAATATGTAAATAGATGTGTGTTGTATTTGGAAACTTCTCAGGTATGTACTTCACTATTCTACTTACACTGGAATGTAAGAAAAATACTCCTAGTGTCTTTCATCTCTCTCCATGAAAAGCTGCTCCTCTTTCAGCTAGGAATCATAAGCAAGAATTGCAAGTACAATTGCCTATCTCATCTTTCAAAAAAAAAAAAAAAAAAGAGAAAGAAAAAAAAGAAAAAATAAAATTTAAAAGAGGGGGTAAAAAAACCCTAACTCACCAGGGAACACAAACCTTTCTCACTGGCAAAGTAAGACTCAACATGTTGGCACAGTTCAGCTGAGGTTTTATGGCTGCAATGACCTCAGCGACTGAAAACAGAGCAAACCAACCTTCTGCCATTCACAAGACTGACCAACAGTTTTCCTTGTAACAAAGATGTTTTTTCTCTTCACTTTCCCAGTCTCCCTGTTGTTGCATGATTCTGAAGTGATGCCTTGAGAAGCAACCTGAAGACTTCTCCACGGGCAAGCTGAAGAGGCAGACACGATCCCAAGCCCACACAGAGACATCAGGATGCTGACTGAAGTGCCTAAAAGCCCCTAAGCAGTCAGCAAACCCCCAACAAACCCAAGTCACCTTGAATAATTTTTATCCAAGAAAATATTTTACCTCCTCAGCAGCAGATTCGGTGTAAGGTTAAATTTATGTGTGTGTGTTTGAGAAAGTCTATGTATGTTTATTATTTTTTTAAAATCCTTCCTCTTCCTGGCACCTTTCTGATGAATTTCATATGCACTGACAGCCCAGTCGGCAGGATTAAAACTGGTTTCGCAGTGCTATCTTGGTGCCATTTTACTTATGAGCTATATTTAAAAAATATATATTGTGGACACATACTTTTATTGAATACATAGGACTCACACAAAAAATTACTCCTGTTTTAACTCTATTCTCCCAGTCAGTCTAAATGAGCTTTGCATACAGCTTTGCATCTCTCTCTCCTCCCAGCTCCAGGGTTTCCACAGGCACCAAAGCCAAGGTGGCAAGTGGGATGGAGGCATTCTGCAGCTGTGGGGGGACCTGACACCCATGGACAGGATGTCCCTGAGCTCGTAGTGCTGTGCAGGTTGGGAGGAGAAAGTAGCACTCCCTCAGCAATGCCAAAGGCAGAGCAGTCAACCAGCCCACAGGGTCAGGCCACTTGCAAGAGCCACAGGACACCGGTCCTGCAGGGACAGCCCAGGTCAGATCCCCCCAGACCTGGGGACCAGGGTGATCTTTTGGGGACTCCTGAAGTCAGTTCCAGTGAGGAGGATCATAATTAAGCCTGATGCATGGACAGAAGCACAGGCTTATACTTTCAATGCTAGAAATAAGGCTAGCACGTTTATAAGACTAACCTCTCCAAGGAGATGGACTTAATATTTCTTCTAAGGTAAGCTGTGGTTACCCATTGTACACCTATGTGTGTAAAATCAGGCCACTCACTAAATGTCATTTCGGTACAGCTTGCACTCTGACAGCAAACATGCTCACCACGGGCTCCAACATGTGCCTTTAGTGCTGGATGACTTGAGCTGAGTTTTAAGGCCATGAATATGCATCTCCATTTTAATTTTCTATGCAGAAGGGCTTTTAATTGCAAGTATTGTTATGAAATCCGAAAGGATGGCTGGAAATCTCTTGGATATGTCCTAAGGATTATATACTGCCATGGCAATGCAACTATACAAAAATCTATTTTACAAAAAACGTACCGCTGCACAACAAAGCTGCACTGGAGAGAAGAAAACACAACTGGAAAACATTTTGGATTATTTAAAGAAGTACGAAAACTTTCTCCAACAGTGTCACAACAACCACAAAGCCGTCATACATGACAAACTCAGTGATGTTGAAATCAAGGAAATGGCAGCAAAAAGACATTCTCAGGCTATTTCACAATTCAGTTTAAGCTGTTCATACTGCTAATGTTTTTGTGTCTCTCTACCTTAGTACAGACTAATCCAAATATCACTTCTCTTGTTTTCAAGTCCAATGTTTTATTTCTCCTCTTACACATCTGCAGAGTGGTTCACCCCCCTGGAATTGAATGTATGTGAGATAAGTGGTAAAGCCAGTCTGAATATTTAGTAGAATAACAGCACAAGAAGCCTATCACTCTGCTTTGGAGAAAGAGCATAGGCATCGGTTTCACTTTAAACACAGTCCTGTCAGTCATCCTATGAGCTTTTCTATGCAGCCATGTGCTTAAAAGACTATTTCCTGCCTCAGAGTCCCTAGTGTGAGGGAGAACACGTTGAATCCAGACCTTATGGAGCTCCTCAGACTGAGGACAGTCCACAGGACCAAATTTTTCATTCGCCTAACTCTCGCAATGTAATTTTTGCTACTGCTTTCCCAAACTATCCAACCTATGTTTTGGAAAGCGTTCCTCTGCGCATGAGCAATAGTGGGTGATAGCTTTCCTGCCTTCCACTTGATATTCCTGGTGAGAGAGATGATCTGCGAGCACACAAACATTGCTCATCCCATTCATCTCAAGGTGGCCAGCGGACAGCCACCTGCTACTAAAATTCTGCAGGTCTCCCCATCCTGGATTACAACCCAGTCTAGACAGAGCCATCCAGTCTCCCCAGAGGTTTTTTTGGTTTTAACATGGGAAGAGAGTACAGTTTTAACTGACAGAAGTTGGTTAATGGAGGTCCCTTGCACAGATACTAAATTAAACAGTGCATCCCACAGTACCCAGCAGGATAGCAGTCTTTGCACTGTCATGGATGACTACTGAGTAAGAGTATACTATAAACCAAGTTGTCCTAAACTGCCTTCCCCATTAACATGGACCTAGAAAGGCTAGTGCCCTACTGCCAAAGGTCTGGAGCACCAAGCCCTGCCTGTCACTTATGGCTGCAGGTTACCACACATAAGACAATGTACCTTTGAACTGCTGCCTCCTGACCAAACTGTGAACTGTCCTTGCCCTCCGTCTACGTACTCATGCAGCCCCATGACCACAGTTTTTAAGTGCACATCTAGCATTCATCACAGTTGGTGGCAGCTCTTTTGCTGCCTCATCTCACTTGGAGCTCTCCCATAATTTCATTCCTTTAAACCACTCAGGCATTTTTCCCTCTTCAATTAGTCCCTTAAAACTCTCCTTCCTCTTTAAGCTTATGATTACTCTTTCATTAGTGCATTTTGTGGTGCCCTCTAAGGAGAATAAAATGAAATAAACCTCCTTTCCCCACAATTACACTGTCATGTTCTGAATAGTGGAATAATGTACAACTTGTAAGAAACTGAGCCAATACACAGACTGATAATGTCAAGCTTCCCCCTCTTCTGGAAGGGAAGAGACTAAAATTGAATATACAGTCATAAACCATAGGAAATTAAATAGGTCTCTGCAAATGAAAGTTGACTGTGAAAATAGTTTCCAGTTCTGTGGTTTTAATTACTACATAAATGAATGGAAAACAGGATTAAGGAATTTGCACAATTGTTACACATCATATTTGGAATCACAGCAATTTTTTTCAGTTACAATAGCATGAAGGCATAATCCAATAAAGTCCAACTGAACTAGATCCAGCTTCTCCCTGATATTTCAGTTTGGTACACAAGAATCCAAAATCTTTCTTCAGCAGCACTCACATGGGACTGCAACATGCAATATCGGGATGATTTTGCAAAGCTTGCTCATTTATACTCTGGCTTTGGATTTTATGATTTGCACTCATTAAAAACATTTATGAGTTCCAGTTTTTCAGCTTTGCTCATTTACCAACCCTGTTTGTAAACAAGATTTCAAGTGCCGATTGAACCATGGACCACGATCTCCTCTAAAGGAGAAGTCTTCTGAGTAAATAAAGCCATCTGGGAATCTAAGCAAAGCATGCACATGAGCAAAAGTGTTGTAACCACTCTTGTGCTCTTGTAAGAATCCATTCATGTTTGCAAACACAAAAGCTTGGGGCTTTTCATCCACAGTAGAGTAAGCCTTTCTTTTTTCCCTTCCTTCCTCTTTCTTGTTTTTCTCTTACTGCAATGCACATTGATTTTAGCCTGAGCAAACTGTCCATGTTCTTTACATGTCTTCATATAAGTCAATTACCCTGGAAGAATTTAGCATGCTGTGTCAGTTCATTCAAGCTTTTCTTCCTCAAGCTTAAAATCTCTTAACTCTCTTCTCCTTCACAGGCCTGCTCTTCACCTCTAGCTGAAAAGAAATCCAGTAACTATTACACTTACAAGGTAACAGGTCTGGAATGTAAAGCATCTAGACCTCAACGGAGTCTCTCCTTGGCATTTCAACGTATGTACGTTGTTGCCTAATGCCAAACAGTAGTTGACTGGCTTTATTCAATTCAAATCAAGATACTGAATCCTAGGACTACATAAACATCTTTACCAGTCAACCCCAAAGTTAAGAGAAATGCCTTCCTAAGAGAAGAGACAAGTGTTACGTGCCTTTTTAGAATGCCTGAAAAGCACAGTGTCTCAAGTAAACCTTTCAATCTGGAATATATGTTTACATTTTTGTTATCATCCTTCATAAATTAAATACAAGAAAGAAGATAAGGACTGATTTGTTATGCTTTGTCCTCCTACAGGAGCCTTCCCTGTGACATTATCATCTGCACAACAGCAAGGGCCAACATATGCAAACCTCTGGCATTTTTAACTGGGTTTACAGAATAGCACTGAGAACCATCTGAAGGCCCTTCATGGATGGACGGTTCTGGCACATATTTGACCACTGCCCTTCTTATACCTAACTTGCCCTACTAATGAATGAACTAGGGAAGCCAGACTGAAGGTACCTGCTCACAGCTCTCTTCCACAGCTTCAAAGGCAGAAGAGGATGCACCTACCTGGCTTTTGCTTACATGCAAAAGATACTGTTGATATTGAAGAATAAGAACAGAGTCATAAAGCAACAACTAGTTCAAATTCTCTTTACAATCAAGCATTATTGATTGGCACCACACAGCAGGGTTTGGTAAGGAAAACTCCCAAGTATTTCTCACCTCCTAACATAGGGTTGTATCCACACAGGCTCAGTCTTGACAAATGCTAACTTCCAAGTGCTCTGTTCAGAACCGCAACACCTCCTAAGGCTGGAAGAGCTCTTCTGAATTTAACATTTCCTTCTACTGACTTAACCGCTTGGATTAGATGCTTTGTGTCCAGCATAACAAGTTACAAAGAGAGAGTATTCTCAGCTTAAAAACTGCTATCCCATGGGAATGCAATGGCTGGCCATGCCAACAGGTACTTTGTTCTGAATGGTACAGCTGGCTACATTCTAAAGCTTTTTTAAAGTGAGATGCACTGACTTGTTCAAGAAGCATTTATAGATCGGGATGGGGAAAAATGGTAACATAGAGTGCAGAATTCAAAATGCGGGTAAGAAATAAAGCCATCTTTCTCCTTCCAAAGCATTTGGTGGCCTCGGAACTTTCTCGGTGCCGCTATAACTAAATGTAAATGATTTTCGTCTTGTTGCAAGTTACAGAACTGTCCACCCAAAATGTTTACCTGAGTGAAGCTGTAACAAGCCGTTGAATTAACAGTATCTGTGAAAGAAGCAAAGAACCCAACTAAGACTCCTACATAAATACGTGGAAAGTAGAAGTGTCCAATATTTCCTCTGAGAGGTGGCATTAACAATGAAAGTCATCTTACTTGGTGGTGGAAAGTTTATCTCAAATACAACTTGACTAATTTATGTAAAGGCTACATGGTGTTTGACCTTGAGGCAGAAAGTTATGCCTTGCTAACCTAATCCTCAGAGGCATGAAAGCCCACTGTGGTCCTCATGTGTGAGGAGCGCATTTCTCTACTGAAGCCAGGGAATAAGGACCCCTCCACAATGACATGCCCACAGCACAGCTGCAGTAAGGCTAAACAGAATACTAAAAAATTCTGGAACTGCATTTCCCTGGACCAAAATGCAGGTTTTACCTCTCAAAGTTCAAAGTAGAAACAAGCAAAATTCCCTTGAATCTGAAAAGGCACCAGTACTCATCACAGATGTTTATGTAAGAACCTCTGACTAGTAGGAAGATGTGGGAAGACCATTACTTCTCAGACCCTGTTGTTCCATTTGAACTCTTTTTTAACCCAATGCTAGAAATGTTCTAGATACTGATGACTAAAAGTGTTTTATTCCAACAGCCTACTTTTTACTCAAAACCATCTTTTCCCAGTCTGATCTAACTTGTGGTCTCCAGCCTTTATCAGTCCAAGCAATAATGGCTATTCTGAGCAAGTGAGAGCCTCCCCAGCTTACTCCCAAACAGTGATACGATTTTAAAAATTTAAAAAATAAAAAAAATTTATTGCCTAAAAAGCCCCCACCAAACTAGTCAAGAGCTTGAGCTTTTCAAGTTCTCCTTTTTCTTATTGCTATTATAAAAATTTTTTATTTGCAATATTCTTGGAAAAAAAAAGAAAAAGAGAAGATGAAAAAAGAAGAAAAAAGTAAAAAAAAATAAGTTAGAAAAAAAAGAAGAAGAAAGAAGATTGTTTTTCTGAATCATTTCAAGCTAACACAGCAAGATGTCCTAGACAGTTTTTCTGAGTTTTAAAACCATCCCATTTCAAATGTCGGTTAATGTAAACCTGGAGGGTTGCCTTGTCCGAAGTAAAATCATATACAGGTTGAAAAAGGATTAAGTTTTTTGTTACAATATATGCACATTTTATATTTTAACCTTCTAGTGTCTGAGATGGAAGAGAATTGGGAGAGCTGGGAATAAAGAGAAGAAACAGAGAACGGCACAGTTCACTGCAATGGCTGCTGCTGCTGCAGGTACAGACTCTTTTTTCATTACCCAAGGTAACACGGGGCATTACAGACACACAACTGTTACTTTACAGTCTGGCCCCTCCTTGTGATAGGTTAATACACAAGGAAATGGCAGAAGTTCTTATTATAGTGGGCACTCAGTTCTTGTCTGTGCTATTCATAGCTCAGTGTTCAGGTTTACAAGGCTAGACTAGTTTTCCTGTGTCCAAATAAAACAGTTAGATGGATCTAGTTGGATTTTCCAAAGAGCAAGATAAACGTCCTTCCCTGAGATAACTACAAATATCAATCACTTTGAGTGCCCCCACCTACTTCAGACTCATTTGCATAGAATTGACTTTTAGACAAACATCAGCAAGACTGAGTTTCTGATCTCTTTTTTTACTGGTGAGTTCTATCACCGAAGGAAACATCACAATAACAAAATCATGGTGCAGGACAATTCTGCACCAGAGGTATCAGCGTGACAGATGTACAGACACACATCATGAGCAGGCCCACACTATTGCCAAGACAATGGAACTACACCCAGACTTAACAACAGATGGCTTATTGCCTTCTATTTTAATGGCAGGTTTTGTTCAATTAATTTCAACCCTTTGGAAGTTTCACCTATTTTGCTTTAAATTTTTACAATAATATCCCCCAAAACTGGCTTCATATCTGCAAGCAATTTACTTTCTGCTTTTTTGGGTGTGCATAAATGTTTGAGACAAAATTCTCTAGAGAAAGAGGAGTGCATACAAACAGACACACATATATGCACATGATGAAACGAAAAATATAAAAGAATATGTTTCAGACTAACAAGATGACATCCAACTAAATATTAGAAAAAGATGTTCTGACCATTTATGATTCAGAAGGATCCAAAACTAACGCAGACTCCAGACAGAGATCACATTCAGTGAAAGAGCTCCACAAATTGCATCATACAACACCATGACTGCGATAATGAATACGGATAGCAATTACAGGGTCAATGTCTGCATTTCTTAAAGATCAAAACAGACTAGGAATGCATCAGCGGCTTCTTGGAACTAGCTAAAGAATGATTTGAAAACACATTAGTTCAAAGGAGCATGAAAACGATGGCGGCTCTTCACAGCAAGTTTTAAATTTTCTGCTCTACATGCATTATTAGTCATACTTCCTACTGGTGGGGCTCCACAGGTATTCAGCTGACATGTGCCTACAGAGGCAGGGCTCCAGAAAAAGTCATTACTGCTCTAGTCACATGACACGGACACAAATTACACAGGATACTTAAGCTTCAGGACTGTATTCAGACAGAACATCACACTAGAAAGTGGTTGTGAAACAGGGAACTGTCCAAAGAGTTTGTTGTTGAGTTGGGTGTTTTGTTTGAAGTACTGGTTGCATGCGCTGGAGGCAGAGTGCTTCTAAACACTGATACAAAAGAACATGTGAAATATCATACCTATTTATACAAAACATATCATCCTTCAGGACTATTCTATTACTCCTCAACCCAAGGCTGACCCACTATCAAAAGGAAAAGCTCTACATTTAAGAGGTGAAACTTCGGAAGGAAGCTGTCTTTAAAATTCTGTGATTCTATGAAAATGCACATGTGAATTATATCAATAATGAGCTGACGTCTTTGTTCTGGCTTCGCATATTTGATACACAGGTACTATTAACACTACAGGATCAGAGATTCAAATGAGAAGTATGGGACACCAGCTAACCACCCTATAGTCATACCAAGTAACAAAGAACAACTTTTTGCCATTTTCAAAGTTATACAGCAATATGTTATTCTGCATACGCAAAAGCATTCCTGGAAACTAGAAGGCACAAAACCATAATAAGAAGTAATCATAAATATTAAAATGACTGAGAAAAATAATTTTAAAAAATGGTTCAACTGCAAGGACATGGCAAGACAAGGGTGGATAGTCTATAGCAGATAAACGAGTTCCCACTGCACCACTGCAGCAAAAATAATGTGCTCTCAGACTGCAAGGAAAGGTGAAGCCTTTTACTACAGAAATTAACCGGGATCACACACACAAAAATTACTTAAAATTCTTCCTTTCATGCTGCACATCTCTTTCTAGCAGGATAGTGTCAAAATGGAGAGAAATCAGAGCTAAGCGAGGAGATCCAGTGGCTCCAGAGTGCAAAAAAAGAAAACAAAGACTGAATACCTATAGTTCAATTTGGAAATAAATTACGAAAGAGCTACTCTAACAATTAGGTGAATAGCACCCACTTTCCTAAAGCACTGCAAACACATAATGTCTCCTTCTTCCTTGCCAGCTACTCCAAGGGTGGAGGGAAGGGCACCTGCATACAGCAAGGGAGCCACTGAGACTTGAAGCAAAAAGGAAGAGAGAGGAAATGTAAGAAAGGATAAGATCACGTGCAAAGTAACATAATCCATGGCATCAAATATAGGCCACTGGAAAAAAATAATGCTCGGAAAGCTCTATTAATCAGAGGAGATCAAGTACCACTGTCTTAGAGAACTGGGCAGGGTACTGTGCTGGCATGAAACTCGAGTAATCCCCATCCAAAGAATGAAAGCCCAAAGAATGTAGAATATTATGTTTCTCATAAATATCAATTGTATGTTCTGGAATAGCCAACCTAGCCAATGTTGTACACTCAGTCAGAAAGATGATACAGTTTTATTTTGATTTCTTGAAAAGAGTATGGAAAAGTTACTTTTTAATTCATTCAGTTGTTTCAAAAGAGAGGCCTGAGAGAAAATGCTTAGAAAGTTCTCTCTCCATTCTTTTCATAGTTTCCATTTTTTTGAAAGGGCATCAAATTCTAATTCCATCTGAAAAAATGAACAAAAATAACAATGTGAGATGGAGAGGATCACAGCTGAGCTCTGTTCCTCTCAGTTGAGATGCCTGTAGGCACCTGTGGAGACCCTTGAGTAAAAGATACTACAGAATACTACTGTAGATACCACAGACACTATTCATCGTTCCTCAAACTCATTTTGAAAACAAAAAAAAAGTTATGATCGTGACCCTGCTCGAATTTGACAAGTGACTTTTAACACACAACCAGCAACCCAGTTGGCTGTTTGCAATATATTTCCACAGGATTCCCAAGCTCTGTCTTGCTTCTCCAAGTACGTAGCAAGCTACAAACCAGTTAAAAGACCAGCTGGTGAACAAGGGCCACAGCACAAAGTAAAAAACCCCAGACCCAGACCGTGATTAGAGGCAGAGACCCAGGCAGTCTCTCTGACACAGACATTCAGTCCTTCTCTCCATTCTTCTACCTTTCTTACACAAGCAATGCAGATCCAGTACACAGCCTGGAGTGCAAAGGACTGTGGACACCTGTACATTTTTCTACTGCTTACCTAAACTTTTGAAAATATCTGCCACAAATTAATACATTACTCCTTATCTACTTTGCTGTTCCTTATTGCTTCTAGTAGCAATTACATAGAAAAAAAGATAATTTTAAGTACAGTGTCAAGTACTAGAAGATTGGAATAGAGCAATCTATGTTATCTATTAAAAAATAAAATAAAAGGGGATATGAGGGGAATAAGAAGTTGTGAGGAATTAAAAACAGCAAGAGAGTGGAAAAATATTCAAACAAACAATTTGTTAGCACCTGGAAGAAAATGAGGAGTTGGGTAACTGCTCACATGGACCTGTCAGAAGCAATTACTGTCCAAACCACCTGAAATGCCTTCAGGACTGGATAACAAATTTTACCAATAGAGGAGAAACCAGAGATGACATTTATCTTGACTTCAGTAAGTTTGAACACTGACAAGCCCGCCAGCAAATGAAGGAGATAGGGTCTAGACAAAAATACACAGTAAGTAGGCTGCAAGACTGGAAAACTGCCCCGAGAAAGCACTTATCAGTGGTTCCTAGTTAAAACAGAATCATCTACCCAACCAGGTGCTGCAGAGGAATGAGATTACTACAGAGCTATCAAACTAATAAGTTGGGTTACTCAGTGTAGTGGGACTGTTTCCCTGGGAGGGACCCCATGGGAGCAGGGGAAGGAAGGACTCCTCTCCCTGAGCAGCAGCAGCAGAAATAACAACTGACCTCAACCTCCATTCCCCATCTCCCTGCACTGCTGGGGAGGGAGGAGGGAGAGCATGGAAGGAAGCAGGGGTGGGGGGAAGGCGTTTTTAAGAATGTTTTATTTCTCACTCTTTGCCTCTTATCCTGTTAGTAATAAATATAAGTACTATCCCTACTTTGAGTCTTGTTTTGCCCATGAAGGTAATCAGTCACTGACCTCTCCCAGCTCCTATCTCTACTCATGAATTCTTAGCTGGTTTTTTTTTTCTCTCTCCTCTGTCCAGTTGCAGAGGGAGAGTGAGAGAGTGGCTTTAGTGGGTATCTGGTATCTGGCCAGGGTCAACCCACTACAGTCAGCCAAAAGAGTCAAAATGTGTTACGTAAAAACAGCCTTCAGGTATGTAAGCATCTGCCACAAAAAGCAGAGGAATGATCCATTTTCCATGTCCACAATGGATAAATTACGAGTAGTTCTGAGTGGCAGCAAGGAAAGTTTGTGCTAAATATCATGATAACCTTCATAAAACAAGGATAACAATGATGCATGAAATTGCAGAGGGAGACTGTGGTGGCGACTGGAAGCCTTTATGAAAAAGTTACACAGATACTTCTCTGGAATATCATGGCTACAGTCCACACCCTCTTCTAATGCAGGATCAATGGAGCAGCTTCTTTAAGTCCCTCCAGCTCTGTGTTTCTTCTCTGATAACTGTTGGCTGCAATAACTGTTGGCAAACAGCTCACATTCCCGAACGAGCTTTATGGATACGTCTACTGATATCTATACGTGCCAGATATATTTACACAAAGCAATTCCAGAATGTATGTCATTAGGTCAGGTCCCAGGGGGTGCAGATCAATACATGAACTCTACGAACACAACAGACCTGCACTGCAGGCAGCCCCAGCTGCGCTTGGGATGCTGCAAGGTAAGAACAGCTGGGAGCACAGAGCTGAAGCTGCCATGCATAGAAACTCCCACTGCAGGTAGAGTGAGTGGTAGGCTTCTAAAATTCTTCCCGTGAGAATGGTTTTTACACCCTACTAATTACAGACATACAGACAGCTAACTTAAAAATTTAACAATGTTTCTTCGAAGCATTCTGTTTCCTGGGTAACGCACTTGGAAGAGTCCTGCAACTATCCTGCAACTGACTAAAAAATCATAACAGCTCGTTAAGTTAAAGAGATAAGCCTTGTGTTAAAGGAATTTATACCAGGATACATGAAATGTATAATAACGCAAGTATGAATAAATTCTCTGTGGTATTAAAATCAACTTCATGCTTAAAACAATACAGTAAATAATTACAACTGATACTCTATTCCCTGGTCTTGAATTCCCCAAAATAGGATGCTATGTTGTATGACACTTTCCTCCACTAGTGAATCATTATCTTGGGACTGCTTGTTATATTACTTGAAAAGTTATATTCAGTGTGAAGAGTGATGGCGAAATTTTAGTAAAATTACTCTAATATACTTTTTTTTCCCCTTAGTCTTTGGCATTATTTCATGCTAAACTTTGAACTTGCTGCTTTCATTGATGTGCATTTCAAGTTTAAAACGAAACAGTCCAATAGCTGAAGCCAAAAGTTTGACCTCCATTATAACTGTTGTAATCTTCTGGGAAAATATCCTCTTGACTCTAATTTCTCTTTTCAGACTCACCATGCTGCTGATGAGAAATAATAGTTATTGGGGCTGTAAGGCCAAGATTAATGTCTGGCCCTGGAAAAAAATACAACCCCAAATCAAAACAAAAAAACCACCAGTAGCACTGAATGAACACATGAAGTTTCTCCATTTCTCATGTACGATCACTTCATAGATAAGCATGCTGGATGAGATGATGAACACTATCACATGAACAAATATTTAAGATCACATGAAAGTCTCTGGTTTCAAGCACACATGCCTTTTGCAGTGTAATTGATAATACCACAGAGCATCATTATCTGACTTGTCAGTTTAGACGGGAAGGTCTATAGGGCTGGAAAAGTACTGAGAGATCAACAGTGCCTCACGCAACAGGGTCCTGATCTCTCACTGGGACTTCAGCAACTACTGTAATACAAGTATTACAGCATTCTTCACTTTGCCTCAATTGGATAGTGTTGTTAGATGGATGCAGCATGTTTCTATCAAGAAATATTTGGCTGCACTTCTAGTGGAGTGAAATGATCCCTGTAAATACATGGACAAATTGTGGTTGGCCCTTGGCTCCACACATCAGAAAACCTCTCTGTCAGCAGCTGCAATATGGGGTGAAAGTTGGCTGATGCACTAGAAGGACCAGAATGGGAGCAAAGAAAAGGATCTCTGTTACAGGAGCTGTGGAGAGCCCTGACTCACTAAACATGGGCAGTTACAGCCTCCCCAGCTGAACTGCTCCCACCCATAGATGTTTTACTTAGCACCTCTCAATAACATGAAAGGTGAAAAAAAAAAAGGAATATCCATAGTGAACTTCTTTCTCTATTTTTCAATTTTTCTGGCATAGAAGAACAAGACTGCTTTCACCCAGATTTTTTTGCTTTGGTGACAGCAATAAAAGTTTAAAGTTCCTTGACAAAAGTGATGAAAAAATTATAAACGACACAGAATAGCTGCCAATGCCCTTGAACTAAGAGCGGTCGTGCCTACCTGCCTAGCTGTCAGTACCCAAAAACAGTACTGCTATTTCATAACGCTAAAAGTAAGATGAGTATTTTAGTATTTACTTAACATTAACAAAGCCTCTAAGGTAGAAGGATCCCAGGCTCTCACAGGCTTTCCAAATTCCATTCAGAGACATGAATTCTTACCAGAAAGGCTTTGGTGGAGCAAATGCCATTTGCACAGCACACATGATGTACTTGCTCTTGATGGTATTGGCTGCTTTTAGCCAAGTCAGCCACTGGAAGTTTGTAACGTTCACCTCAGCATACCCAGACTTTAACAAAAGCAGATAAACCAAACCTCTTCCATATGTCAAACAAATTGTTTCTTCCCCCTTGGAAAACCACATGGGAGGATGAGAGAAGTTTCCTCATGACATTGAGGCTTTGTACTGCTTTGAGATTTCCCATCACTATCGATGCAAGTGCAGAAATCAGCTCCTTGGGTGAGTTATCTTTTGTCACCAGTGGTTAGGTCAGTTGTGACTTAAGGTAAAGCCAGGAACCCCTCACCATTTGCTGATTTCACTTAAGGTTCATGGTAAAAGCTGAATCAGTACATATACAGAGGAATGCATCCCTTATGAAGGGATGAGAATCCACAGCATCTTCAGGTATCGCTGAAGTGCGTTAGGAAAGAGGTAAGCAAACAGTTACAGATTTAGGCATGTCAGACTTGGAGGCAAATAAAAGAAAGCCTTCTCCACAGGAGTCACTTTCACACTGGGACCTCTTCTGAAACATGTTTGTTATGAAACCAGAAAAGGGATAGAGACTTTGAAACTTTCTCCCAGAGGCTTAAAAGAGAAGTCTTCTCACTTGTGTATTTCTGATAAAGGCCCCAGCAATGGAGACCAAGGAATTAAATTTTACGAGGAAACCTGCAAAATTGCATTTCAAAGAATACTCCAAGAAATAAAGCATTTTCAATGTTGCTGACACCAACTTGTCTGCAGGTGTCCAAAGCCAGAACGCAGTGCTGAAGCCCTTCTCCTGCTCAACACTTCACCTCAGCAACAGGGCTCAGGTACTCTGTAACACCCAGGGCTCCAAAACCAAACCCACAAATCCAAACATACTCAGAACTTCGGAAAAGCAAAAAAAAAAAAAAAAAAAGATATGGGAATGAGAACATTACAGCACATCCAACCCTAAATATGCTAATTATAATGGAATAGGATAAACTATAGACTTAGATCCTATTTTTAACAAAAAAAAAGGGTCTATGGATGATTATACACAAAGTGTGGACTCATACCAGGTGATAATGATGGTGGTCAGGCACATGAGAGCACTCAACTCAACTTCCCTTTCTGGGTATTCAAAATCACACACAGAAACCTGCGCTGGATTGCCGAGCACGAATTAGCGTTTTTCATCTACTGCTGTTTAGAAGAGCAAACTGCACTCTCCTCCTTCATATATATAAACTTCTATAAATGAGTGGGCCTCACTACTCAGATATTCTAACTGGAAGACCTAGAAGTGGTCAGGAAATTTCAGGACTGCCTTGCAGAGAGGGGAGGAGATGAAAGCAAATCCCACGGCACAGGCTCTGTTCCTCTCGCCCCACCTCTGCCAGGAAGCGCTCCTGTTTCCCTGGCAAGCAGTGCAGCTGGCTGCCTTCTCCTGCTCGGCCAAGGGTCCAGAGAACAGCCTTTCCAAACTATTCCCTGGCTGAAGAAAGAAATGAAAGCAAGTTATTTTCAAGAAAAGCAGATTGGATTGTCAAACCCTTTCACTCTGGGGTGGAAAAAAGAAGAAAAAAACCCGAATTCTACAAGAAATAAAAGTGTAATGGAGAAGGAAAAGCAAAAGAAAATTATACTTTTTTTTTTGCATTGCAGAGAAGTCAAGATTCACAGATTCAAAGCACAGGCAACACATTAAGATAAAGACAGCAGACAACACACGAATGCTAGAGACAGAAAGAAGTGAAAGTTTTAAATCCCATTAAAATCATGCAATCTTTCCTGCTTTGTAACACTAACTACAATCAAAATGATCTACACCCTGGTGTAGTGTAAATCAGGAACAGAAAAACACTAAGATTTTAAACCTTAGGAAAAACTGTAGGCAGGAGAAGTTGATGCCACTAGCTGCCTGCATGCAGCAAACACACACCTGCCTGCCCATGCAAACGTGCTCAGCTTTCAACTCCTTCCTCTACTTTTCACCATAGCTGGCCTCAGAAGCTCTCAGGACACTTCTGAAGATCCCTAAAATGTTTTATGTACTGCATGGGAAATGTGTCTGCTCATTAAGCCCAGAAACTACTACAGAGATGGACATGGAAGGATTAGGAGCTGAAGAACAGACTGTACAGTACAATAAAGCTTGGAGAAGCTCATCTGCAGAGCTTTACCTACTGCTAGCCACAAATGGTGCTATTGTGGAATTCTGGCTATCACGGAGAAGATTAATGTAGAGTAAATGGTCATTCTCTTTTATACAGTAACTCCTAAAAAGCAGACTGCTCCCTGAAGATACTTGCTAGAGTTGTTCCAATTTAGTGTTAAGAGGATGGACTCAATGACAATATCAACTCTTATTAAGTACAGATAACCCTACTAATAAGGGTTATCTTTTATTAAGTCTCAATTACTAGGATGACACATGATCCATCAAGGCCTATGCACTATTTTTAACAAAAGTGAAATTTCTTTATAGGTTAAGGGCTCAGACCTCTGGGTGGGGTAGGAAGAACATATCCACTAACTACTTTGCACATGGAGTCACCAACTGAGTCAGTGACTTGGAGGTCTCCCATGTCTTGTGCTATTGAACATGGAAAAGAAACCCAAAAATATTATTTGCCTTCCAAAATTATGGTTTCTGGCAAAAGAAGTAACCTCACAGCTGGAGTGTCTGGCCCCTTGTTTCTCTGAGGGAAGAGCTGCCAACACTACGAGCCCTAGATAACCCGTCACCACCTACTCTGTAGTCTGGAGTCATGAGTGGTACCACTTTTGCCATCACAAGGGCCACCAAACTCTGCCAGGCCACGTCTTTACATCTGGTTCCTGCTGAGATATGGTAACTCTCTGATGAGCCAGTTTCTACAGAACCCTTATTTTACGTCTCTGGCATTTCAACAGAGAGCCAGATGTAGGTACTGTTTTATTTTGAACATGGAAGCGAGGTGCTTGACAGGCAAGATTCACAACCTAGGGAAAAGTGATCACCTCAATGTTCTGCATAAAACCAAGAAGACCCAAAGAACTGAACACACATGGGTTTAGTATTATGAAGGAGACATCATTACAAAGATGATACAACCATGAGCTGAATCAACTGGACAGAAGTGTTTACAGAGAAAACTTGAAAGCATAATGGACCAACATTTAGTTCACTGAACAAGTAGAAATGACACAGCTCCCCAATCAACAAATAAGACCACTTGGGTAGAAAACTGTCTCTGAACAATGAAACTATAAGAATGCAACTGTAAGAAGACAAAATTAAAATATGCAACTACATATTACCGAAAAAAAAGTAAAACTAAAACTAATAGCTGCTAAGAACTACTATAACATCAGAAAATAAGAACTGCAGATAACAGATGAGAAAAAACAAACAGGCACAGCAGCTTCATAGCCAAGAAACTTAAAGATGAGATTTACTTAAGTACTAAGGAAGCTTAACAGTGATACTCATCCATTACATGATAAAAACTGTTGAAATAGTAATACAAAAATATGAAATATATTTCCGTAGATAAAAAAGCCAGGCAAGCACAAGATGAAAATATCTTTTTTTATTCCAGCAGCAACTCAGAAGGTCTTAAAACAACATTGTAAAACAAGCAAGACCAGATAACTTGCCTAAAGACTTTTTAAAGAGCTGTCCAAGGAGCTATCTTAATTATTAAAACTAGTTTTCAATAAATCATAAACACTGAAAAATATCCTAAGAGGCAGAACATCATTGCTAATACACAATCCTAAACCTGTGATACCGCACATATACAGTCAGCTTTATATTGATCCCAGAAAAATCATGTAAAGCACAGGAATGAGAATCAGCTCAGAGGAATGAAGGGAGTATAATCCACACCAGCTCAAGGAAAACACTGGTCCAGTACCTTAGTGAGTGGGCCTGTTGGTAAAACAACTGTTTTAATATAATGTACTTGGGCAGCTGCAAGACATCTAAGCTGGCACTACATGATTATTTCATTAGGAAACAGGAACAACAGGACACCACTAAGGCCAGGCGGTAAATGAGTAAAAACCTTGCATTTTCATGAGACTCAAAATACAATGGTAGGCAGCAAAACATTATTGAGAGGTAAGCTTCTTCCAAAGTCCTACAAGGCTCATTTTACTGCACTCTACTATTTAATACTTTTATTCATCATCTGGAAGGAAACTAAACCCTTACTAACTGTAGATGAAATAATGATACATACGTGTCAGATAATGAAGAAGATGCATCACGAAGACAGGGACTTGAAAACAATGGCTTGAATTTTGAATTATCAAGATGTAAATATCATTAAAATCAGTATGAAAATACAACTCCAGGACAGAGAAACTGGACCACACTTACAAAGTAGGAGACACCATCCTGAGAGTCAGCACCTCTGAAAAGAACTTGGGGAAGAATAGGAAGAGACCCTGGTGGATAATTACCCATGCATGAATTTTAACTTTTCCTTGTAGAGCTCCTGACAAAGTTACTGCCAGAGTTAGATCTATACACTCTGTAAAACAGAGAAGAGTCTGCAACATGCATGTAACTTGATAATGGCAGAGCCACTCCTGAAATAGTATCCAATACTGTTGTCCACAATCTTAGCAGAATAGGAATAAAGCAGAGGAGTTTCAGAGTAAAAATAAAGCAGAGGAGTTTCAGAGCGAAAACGTGTGAATAACTGAAAAGACTAGAAAGTATCTCACGGAGCACAGCGTACTGAACTTAAAAGAGCTGTGGCTCAATCACAGTCTACGGATCCAAAAGACACTCAAAGTCAGATAAAGCAGCCCATGCTGACCTCCTGGTTGGTAACTAACTGCAGGATCTTCCAGCAGCCATGCCAGCTTCCTCTCAGCCAGATCAGTTCCCCTCTGCAAAACTCCATTTCCCGTGGGTAGCTACACAATGCCCACAGATTTGACAATGGGTCTTCAAAATAGCACAGTGAAGGTTTAAACCAGATTCAAATGCTAGAACTTGAAGCTAAACAACTTAAACCACAAAGATACTCATTTCTAGTGTGTGTAATTAATCGCTGGAATAATTTACCAAGCGTGAACTCCTTTTCAAAAAGGAATTAATTCAGCAAAACTCAATGGCCTGGAATATGCAAGGAAGTGAGACCAGGAATCCATAATGAGGGCTTCCAGCTTTTTTAACTTTTCCATTCTACCATAACTCAAAGTGTCCTAGAGCAATGTCAGTCTCATCCTTTCTAAAGTACAGAATGATATCAACTAGTCATTAGCTATGATTGTGAACAGACCTGGAATGTTATACTCTGAGAAGAACATCCCATCCTTGTTGAGATAAGCATCTTCTTCAATTGTAAGGCAACATACATGTTCATTCATAAAGCTGCCTGCAGGTCTGGCTGTCATTATATTAAGGCACTTTATCCTCTGTGACATTATAATATTGCCATAGATTAAACAAGAACCAAACCATTTGGTTTCAAATCCCGAATCAAATGTCTTCGGACGAAATCTCATCCCACCAGATAGATAGAATACAAACCAAGCTTTTTTCTTTACTTGTTTTTAAAAAACAAACACAAAATCCCAACAACCTGTGGTGGATGTTGAGTCCTTCCAGGCTTTGAAAAGTACATGGTAGTAGTATAAACATGATACAAAACAGCATTCAGGACATTTCTAAACAGCAAAGCAGATTTACCTGCCACAGGCTTCATCTGAACAAAAGGTTGGGATTCTAAAAGGCTACAAAGGAACCACTCCTTTAGATGCTGCTTAAAACCCTGGCCACAATGACTGCTTTTCTTCCCTAAACAATCACTGCACAGAATCCAGTTTCAACCAGAAAAAATCTGGAGTGACTTTACTGACTCAAATCAAATTGCTCCAGCTCTTCATCCATGAAAAAAATGTATCTCAAAAGTTAACTCATTATTTTGCAAGCCACTTAGAGATATATCAAGTCAGAGAGGCTTTATGTAAAACCACATGCACCTTCACGCTATAAGCACAGCTCGTGTTCCCAAACTACTTGGCATTCCAGCTTGTAAATTCAGTATATATCATGTACCAAACTGACTTTCAGAAATGGTTCTCCTGGCTCCAGCTCTATACAGAACTGACTTTTAAGATTTTATTGATAACTTAAAAACACCTTGTTGGCTTAGCCATGACCTTTCTTTACAGTCCACTACACAGAGATTTGCCACATTCTTATTCACAGGCTTTAGATTAGTCCCTGCTCCAGGCACTGAGGTCTAATTTTGCACGTGTTTCTAAGAAGTTTCTGGATGTGGAGTGATGAGATTCTAGACAAAAACTCACTGTGGAGAGGATGATAAAGATGTATTATGGCATGTTTATTTGCCAAGACCTTTGCAGTCAGGTGGTCATTTATTTTTGACAGAGGGAGATGTGGAATACCTAAGAAGTACAGGACTTGAACTCATTCTTCCTTCCCTGCATTCTGCAGTTCTTGCCATATTGCCACCATATGCTGTTCCCAAATGACATCTGCCATCAAATGATTCTCTCAATAAAGCAAACTACGGTGTTTATTTTCAAAAGTGAGGTTTGTGGGTTTTTTTTTTGCAAGGCCTTATGCAGAAGAACATCTCCAGTGACAACTCAATAAAAGGGAAAGTACTGCTTTACAGTAATACATCCCAATATATACTGAAGATGTGGCCATTCTCCCTGAAACAAAGGAATGACACTTAATACCTGACCAAAGACTTCTGCAGTCAACGGAAGGACTTCCAGTGTTTTCAGCAGGCTTTGGACCAGGTCCTTTAATCTGGGGAACATATTCTCAAAAGGCAGAAAAATGGAAAGGTTTGACTATATCACATGTATAGCTGGCCTGGTGGCAAGTGTGCATGAGGCAGATTCCTTTCCAGACTCTACCTCAACAAACACACTTTCAGCCAGAGAAAATTAAGTCTACCAATAAAGTCGGTAGATAATAGGACTGCAACTTGGAAGGAGGTAAGTTCCTTCAGACACATGATATTGTTATAACTCAGCCTCTGGCCACCTTTGTAAAGATCTCTTTTTCTAGATTATTTTGGGACTCTTTTCTTCCCTGATTAGCAAGGGGAATGTGAAACTTCCAAATACATGGCTCCTAGCATCAGGGAGGAATGCAAGCTGGGATGGGGGAATCTAGATTCAAAGAGGGACAGAAAGCTCAGGCCCCCAACAATCTGTTCATCTGAACTGGGGCAAAGCTGCTTGCTTAGCTCCCTTACTTTCCGAACTGTATATCCTGGCAGGGAGCCTCTCAGTTCCTATCACATCACCAGATCAGAACAGCAGATTTATTTTCAAGAAAGCTGGAACTTGTTCCCCACTCACAGACCTAAAGATGTACGTATGTCTGCTGCAATAGCCTGCCATTGTAGGCTGGATAAACACGCAATGAGTGCAATAAATGAAACGTACAGACATCTTTCAGCATACCTCAATGTTGAAATGTTGCTACTTCACTTCCAAAGCGTGCATCAAGAAAAATTTGAGCATAAAGCAGTGATTGGCACAAGACACATACAGCCCTTGCTCTGCCAGGGAGGCCCAGAGCCAACCGCAACAGCCAAGAAAAATGGGCTGGATCTCTCAGAGATTGGGCGAGAACAAGAACATCAAGGATCTGCATAGATCCAACGCACCTCCAGACTGTTCACAGTGTCCAATCAGGTTGGAGAATACAATTTATCATTTATCCTTCCCTAAAGGCATGAACTTGAACGAAGAAATGAACTTCAAGTACTGCATATGCCAATGGACCTGAACCCTGGCATCCATAAATTTTGCTTACTAGGCATTCACTAAGTATTATATTTCAGTATTATCCACTCAACTGGATCAATTCCTGCACGAAAACCTCAAAGCACAAAGGCCAGGAATTGTGATGCAAAGGGCAGAGCTGCCCCTCCACAGTCACATTCATGGGAGAGCAGAGACATCTCTCAGCTTCCATAGAATCACAGAATCAATGGGGTTGGAAAAGACCTCCAAGATCATCAAGTACAACCCTTGATCCAACACCGTCATGGTTACTAGACCATGGCACTAAGTGCCACATCCAGTCTCATCTTAAAAACCTCCAGGGACGGTGACTCCACCACTTCCCTGGGCAGCCCATTCCAATGTCTGATTACTCTCTCTGTAAAAATTTTTTTTCCTAATATTCAACATAAACCTCCTCTGGCACAGCTTAAGACCATGCCCTCTTGTCCTACTGCTGGTTGCCTAGGAGAAGAGACCTACACCCACCTGGATACAACTTCGATAGTCTGGGCAACCCATGAGACCAAGCAGAGGTGGGACAAGGAGCAGCATTCTGCCACAGGCTCTGGTGAACACTAGACGCTGACCACGCTGTGCCTCATTGCCGCTTCTGCCATTGTTTCAACCCACTGCTGCATCCGAAGAGGCTAAATTTGCAGCATCATTTTTACATGCCATTTGGAAGATGGAAAGTTTTGCAAGTGTTCTTCTTTCAAGTATACAACTTGGCAGTCCTGGAGAAGATCTTTATGACTGTTTGCCCAAAGCCCAAAAGAAGTAATTTTATACATATTGGACAATGCCCACTCAAATAAGCAACAACTACTCTCTGTTCAATTTGGGGTACTGGAGATCAGCTGTAATCACAATTGTGAGCTCAGGATAAGTAAGTATCATTGTGCAGAAGCCTTTATCAAGTATGTGATTGTGAGGTACTCTCTGACCATAAGAGTCAGTGCTGCTAACATCTATCAGTTTTTCAGCCTTCTGAGTATAAAGTCCACCCACAGGGTTGGAGGTTTCTGTGGATTGGGTTTTTTTTCCACCCCAAGGAATGAAAACCAACATGTTCTGATTCCTATCTTTTAATCATCACTATGGGTAAAGATATGCTACCATCACTATTTCAGCTGAGCTAGCTGATGAATTGCAAATGCTATATGTAAACAAAAACAAGTAACAGAAGGAACTTCAACAGGCTTAGCTCGCGTTTAAAATTCAAAGCAGGGGTTTAAAAGAGATGAAGCCAGGGAAAACATTGCATACTAACACCAGCCAAACAGGGAAAAATAACCAAGTTGTAAGCCTGAAAAACTGAAATGGAAAGAATGACAGATTTACTGCTGCATTTGATGCACATAACCACTGATAGACTCTCCCCAGGAAGTGTTGAAATTACCATCACTGAAATGAATCCAGAAGCTAAAAATTAAATTATCTTTCCCAGAACATTCCAATTTGGGCTTTGGCAATAACAGATGTTTTAATGCTCTTGAATATACGCACGCGCGTGTGTGCATGCATGCACACACACACACACTTAAGTACAGTATCCTCTTTCACGCAAGACCTCCCTCTTAGCTTTCACAAAGTCAGACTGAACTTCAGGTCATTCTGCAAAGTCTTTGCTTCAAAGTCTCTGCTCAAATGCACAACTGTCAGATTAAGCAACCCATAAGGAGTCTTACAGCAGCTCCAAGTTATGAATGAATGGTTATTTGTGAACTGGCCTGTCAAGACAGATGCGGTATTTGTCAGTGCAGTGTGGGTTAGATATGATGGGAAGGAGCCAAACAAGCAAAGTGAAAGGTCAGTATCACAACATTTCCCTTCCCCACCCCTCCTCAGTTTGCCTAAAACTATGTCACAGCTTTTGCTGAAGTCCAATACAGTAGTCTATTTTCATGCGAGTTACCATGCTTATTTGAAAAGAAACATTCATGCAAGAAAAGCAAAAGAAAAATGTGTGCAGAGGAAGAGAAGAACCGGAACATTTTTGTGCAAGAAAGCTAAAGCAGAGGGACAAATCCAAGACTGACAGAAAACAGCACATCTTTAGAAATATGGTGATACTTGAATCAAGACCACCCTGTGGAAGTTGAAACATAATGCATTGTTTTCCTTGTTTTAAACTGTAGTATTACAAGGATTACAAGCAGGTTAATTCATTTTGGAAGGGACATCTAGTCCAACCTCCAGCTCAAAGCAGGGTCAGCTTTGAGGTCAACTTATCTTTTATAATTTATACAATTATTTTTAATAACCTCAAGTCAGCATCACGCTCTACTAGGTCTTACATAACAACACAAAGAGGCTTCTCTCCCTAGGGGTCATTCAGTGGGGAAAAGCTCAGCTCTACAATAAAGATCCCGAATACTCAATGAGCATCACACATGAAATGAAAAGGAATCCTCACTCACTGTCCAAATTAAAACTTGAACAAGGGAGAGATTTTCTAAAGATCCCCTCCACACTTTCTGCTGTAAATCTGCTGCAGGGATGCCTGTGAGGTCTAGCATCTCCTGGAAACCAAACATAGATGCTAGAGAATACAAATAGCACCACAAGATGTATTTAGTGGAGCCTGTCTCATCACAGTGAATGAGCAGTCTCTCTACACTGCTGCCTAAACTCATCCCACATGACCTCCACCACGAGGAGCCAGCAGCTTTCCAAGTGGCATGTATGAACCGCCACACGGTTCCCTTTGGAAAACCTGACTGGTTTAAAGAATACTATGCTACCCAAAGAGGCAACTTCTCTACTGTGGACCAACTTGCAGAGCACCAAGAACACGTAAAAACCTGCTCACCAGACAGGTCTAACGAAGCCAGGTCTAGCACTTCATTTCTGCAGAGCCAATCCTGTGCCATTCGAGCTAAGAGAACCACGGTACTAAACAAGGCTCATGAGTCATTCATAAATTCAAAAACAACTGGTCACACTGGAAGAAGATAAAACACAACCCTTGACACTAAGTTTTTTTTCCCAACATTTTATCCTCTTGTTACAGACAAATCTTTGACTTTCTCCTCTATATCTTGCAGCTGTATGTCTTGTACAGTTGGGTGCCCAGCTGCAATCACTTAACACAGAAAAGACAGCAAGAACAAGCATGGGGGGCATGTTTTAAGAAGAAACATAGCTGCTACAGATTGACTACTACAGGGAGCCAACCGACAGTGATGCTGGAGGCTAGGTACCTACTAGTACACATCACAGCTGAAGGGGAAACAAGCAACAGCCTGTGGTGGAAGGCAGGGTGTAAGCTTTCCCTAAACAAATGACCAAACCAATCCTTTTAATCTCAATAAATCAGCAGAAACATCTGTAACACAGTATTACATTAAATAATACCTGGGGAGCATATCATCCTCAAGCTAAAAACTGCCTGCTTGAAAATGTGCTGCATGTGGTTTCACAACAGGAACGGAAACATTTGTGTGTCTTCACTCATGACTCGTCTTGTCACCATACCCTGGGGTTCCTCTCTTTATCTGTAATACAGAAGCAGTCTAGCACATCAGTGCAAAGGCAAAAGAAGGCAGCTGCCCAACAGGGACAGCCTTCTTCAGGATCACAGGAGCACTAAAGAGTTTCTTCTTTCTTCTGTAAAAAAACCCTGTAAAGCATTTCCTTCTCACTGGGCTCTGATGCCCAAATAACAGATTTCAACACAGTGAGAGGGATTTGAACTGTCTGGCTTTGTTCATCCCTGCAAATGTGCCACAAACAGGCACCGATTCAGGAAGCTAATTAAGCATACACAGAGACTTAATGCTAATGAGTCCATTCATGTGTGTGAAGCTCCGTGCATGTTTCAGAACTGTGATGAAGAAGCTCACTGAGAATGACAGCCAGTTCTCATTCACCTTTTTGCTCAGCTTCAGTGCAGACAGGAATCTCAAACTGACAGCAAAACGGTGGAAACAGTAACTTCAAAGCAACACAGCCATTCTGATGACCACTACTGTTCTCATGCAGAGCGTGGAGGATGAGCCAGGCTAAAATCAGTAGCTAATAAAGACATTGCTCTGCTTTCTTCCCTCAATCACCTACTCACACCTTGTACTGCAAGTGGAGCCAGCAAGAGCAGCACTCAGGGCACTTCCTGCACATCTCCAGCCATAAACAGAAGGGTACATTTTCAGAAAGGTCTCTGGGACAATAAAACATTCACACTGTCAGTGGGCTGGAGGGTGGGGAGCATTGGGGCAGTGCTGCATATTCACAAAAACTGGAACGGGCTGCCCAGGTAAGTGGTTGACTCATCACCTCCGGAAGTATTTAAAAGTATAGATGTGGCACTTAGGGACATGGCTTAGTGGTGGATTTCACAGTGCTAGGTTAAAGGTTGTACTCAGATGATGTTAAAGATCTCTTCCAACCTAAATGAGTCCATAATTTTATCTAACCTTCTCACCAAATTACAGAGAAAAATGCCTCGTTAAAACAGACCACAGAAATAAACTTAAGGCAGGTTTCAGAAAAGACTTGGGAATATAGCCCTATGTTTCTGTCTTGCAGTTCATCTGACCTTGCAGTGTTAAAGACAGTGGTTTTTAGGTATTTAGCTTTTCTGTAGGCTTCATCCTCTGGAAGAAACTCAAGGACCATGTACCATGCCAGACTGGCTCTCAGACCACCCCCTGCTTCTCAGCTTGGCACCCTGCTTACAGCAAGTGGATGGTTATTCAGAAGCCTGGCAGGAAACACATGTGGAGCTCCCCTTCATTAGTGCACTAGAGCATGTTATTTTATTATCCCTCCTAGTATGCAGAGGACTACTGTCTAGAAAATTACTCTGTCCCTTTTTAAAGCCATTTGCAATTTCCTGAGTTTTTTCATAACCAGCTAGGAAGAATGCACTAGTTGCCATTCATGAAAAAGGAATAAGGAACTGTTCCTCCCATGTCTCTCCTCAGGAAAGCCTTCACATTGCTGCAGGTAAGAGAGCAGGCCTGGCAAATGCCTCCTACAAGAGGCACTCCAGAGCACAACCAGAGGTCCAGCATAGCTAGAAAGATTAAGCTCTGTGCTATGTTAAATACAAACACAGGTGAGCTGTGCAGTCGTAGTTGTTAACATTGTGGTAATGATGCGGCCAGTGCCGGCAGCTACGTCTGCACAAACAATTCTGGCACCCTGATGACAAGGAACCCACATACGTGTAATTGCCAGTAAAATGAGTCCCTGTTGATAAAGTAGAAGCATGTTATTGTGCTCTGCCAGCTTATAATGTTGTCTTTCATGAGGTAAATCTTCCACAGAGCAATGGCTTATGTAAAGCAATATTCACGGTATAGGGCTCTTAAGAAGACTAATCCTAACACCAAGTGCAGGCTGGAACCCATGGAGGCTCCTTCACACTAAAATGTGGTATGGGAAGCCCAAAACCCATGCAAAACCAGTCCCAAAATCAGAAGAACTATGATTTCTAAGGTTACTGACTACTTACAAACCTCTCTTCAAGAATGCAGAAATTTAAAAATTTACCTGCATTGGCCTTAAGCCATTAGTACCAACCAGTTCACTGACTGTGGTAAAAATTGCTTTGAGCGAAGATGATAGAACACGCCCCTGCCTTCGCATACATGTGTGTGTTGCCTGTTTTTCTCAAGTATCCCAGTTATGCATTAGCATTACAATTCACAACCTTTAACTGTCTTGGCATTAAACTTCTGTTTATTATCAGTGCAATGTCAATCATCACCTAGCTGAAGTATCAGGGCCTAGAAATTCAATGACGAACTGATAAGTAATAAACTTCTAATGTTATCCAGCTTTCACAAAAATCAGTTTTAAGCATTTACTGAGGTAACTTCTCCTGGGCACAAAATTCCCAAGAACTCTTTCATGTTGTGTTCAGCTTCCATATCCCACCTTCCTTTGTAAACCAGTCTGTAAAAAACCTCAAATTCTGACTGCTAACTGGACTTAAAAGAGATCCAGTCTTTCAGTATCTAATGCATACTGTCATGAGCACAACACAGGCAGGAATGCTTTTCAGACAAAAGCTTTCTATTTTTTCCAAATGTCTCTGTAGTATTTTTTTCTGCCACTTCTTTCCCATCTGTTGCTTACAAGTCCGGCAGTCCCTGACTTGTTGAATTTCCAGGTATATTCCAATGTGTCCTTAACCTCATGTGGACTGTCAAGCCAGATGTCCCCCTACTTCCTCAGTGCAAACTATCAGTAAACCTTAGCATAACTTTAGTTTGAGCCTTAAACTAACAGCATGTGAAAAGATTAATATGAATAATTTCAAAACTAATCAGATCCCTTCTTTAAATGTTGACATAGTATTATTTATATCCCATAAATACCTTCTTGACTAAAATTCATCCCAGGAGATTGGCATCTTGCCAGTTCTATTCATATTTACTGTATTTATACAGTACAGTTGGCCAAGGATAATATTTAAGACAAAATATGCCTTAGGGTATATACAATATCTCTTATAGCTTTCCTTTTAAATCTCCTCATTGCTAAAAATATTTAGTCTGAACTTTACAAAATGCCCCACAAAGACCTATCAGTGATCTGTAGTGATATATTGCTGACTATGAGTATAATTAGAGCATATTTGTAATACTTGAGTTGTAGTCAGTTACTGAATGCTAACAACTTGTGGTAAAAACTGAACCACTGATCTTTCCCATGCCTGCGTTCCAGCAGCTTCTGACCTTCAGTGCATTCACACCGATCCCCTTCTCTCTCCTGCCTCCCTCCAACACAGTAGAAACCATAGAGTTAAAAAATTCACTCCGAGATGCCTACGAGAAAGTGCCTGTGGCCGCCAGAGCTGTGCTTTCAATTTCTTCCTTTAAAATATGGTGGAGCAATTTCTTCCTTACTGTCTTTTTTGGAAAGGTTCGCTCCATCCAGCATAACTAGAGAGCAGTGGAAAAACAGTTAACCTACTTACTCTGATGTTAGCGACAGCCCTTGCACAGTAGTGCCGGATCTACTGCTAACTGGCCCTCCGATCCCAAACGTCTGATGCACTCTGTTGGTAGATACCTGCAATCTCCTTTGCTCTTCCAAAGCCTCAATCGATACTTCAGAAGAAATCTGGCCTCTGACAACATTTTAAAAATAGATGCTTTTTTGTCAAGACCATCCAAGTCACACACCACAGATATTTTAATTTTCTGGAAAGTATGCAGCTCTTGGTTCTTTGTAGTTTGTTCAAGCAAGGAGAAAGGACAGATGTGTTCAGGATGGATGCATTTTACAATTCTAAGAGACTCCTCGTTACCAGGTCAACTCCACAGGCCAAGGCACTGCTCCTGGTCTTCCTAACCTTTGCCCATAGGTGTTCCTCTGCCCTGGGTATGATCTGACAGGTCTCAAAAAGATACAGTACACCAACGTGGAAAACAGACGTGACTTCTGTGTTTTTGCTACAGCTATGAATTATACTGAACCTCTCTGCTCATACCCACTTGGCTCCAAATATGCGTTTTTTTTTTAAAAAGAAAGTATTTATTCCCCTAGGGTAACAAGGGCGGAGTGTATTTATCATGGCTATTAAGGATGGTGCCATAATTACAATAATAAAATGGCTCTGAGTGCCAGGATGTCCTGTACCTGATGTTGTCATTTAAGACTAAAGGAAGAAGGGAGGCAGCTGCACAGAGCGTGGGGTTCAGATACCTTGGCTGGCATCCTAGGACTATCACATGCAAGACAGAGCAAGCCCCAAAGCTAAACTTGCTAAACTAAAAATAAATAAGGGGAAAATGCAATTAGAAACTCTAGGATAAAGTTACCAAGATGGCTGCATTATCTATTTAAGTAAGAGCTATGTGCTTTTCAGAAACAGACAGCAAGTATATAGGGCATCAAGTGGTGGGGGAGGGAAGAGCTAGAAAAGCGAGTTGAATGAAAAGACAAGGGACTAGGGTTCAGATATGTGAACGGTGAAGTTATTTTCTGCTTCTGGTATTCCACTTTCCTCGGTATGATGATGATCTAGATTCCTTTAAGGCAGTGCGGTGCTTTTGCTTTCTTTTTTTTTTTTTTTTCTATGCACTTAAGCTTCACTACCAAAACAAAAAGGCACGTCGTTATGGTTATTAATCATTCTAAGTGGATTTG
Organism: Corapipo altera; assembly: GCF_003945725.1. Lineage (NCBI taxonomy): Eukaryota > Metazoa > Chordata > Aves > Passeriformes > Pipridae > Corapipo > Corapipo altera. The sequence continues at coordinate 2,275,251 of NW_020884884.1, forward strand.
GTCAGCCCAGAGCATTTGTATCCCCCCCCCTTTTTTTTTTTGTGCAAAACGTGGCATGGATCACCAGAAGGTCGTTAAAAACAGCAAAAGGCAGACGGGCTGAGGCAGGTTCCAAGAACCGAGGCTACCCAGAAGGGAAAAGTTTTTCTGTACCTGAAATGAAAAGTGCCCATGAACCGAAAGGGGAGGCTAGTTAAAGTGGGAAGAGGAGGGAGGACGCCTATGTCTCTGTCCTAGCTGAGCACCAATCTGAATAGCAGTCTGCGGGACACTGTTCTGGAGGGACACAGACAAGACGAGCCGGCGACTTTTTTCTCTTTTTTAAGACCTCCTTTTCTTTTCGGTTATGGAGAGATGGAAACCTGCCCGTTCCAGACACTCCAAGGGAAACAAGAGCAGTGGAAAGATATTGGCTGTTTCTGGAAGCTATACACGGGGCTGCCGGGGAGCTAAACCCGGTGCTGGGGAGGGAGTGGGACCCTGGGCGGGGGGAGCTCTGTTCAGGTACGTGGTGGTGGGCAGCAGAGGCACTTTGAGGGATTCCTGGCTGACTTCAAAGGGGACCGGAAACCTCACGAGTCTGGGGGAACAGGTGACCACCCCCAACGCATCCACCCAGGCATATCTATATCCCACCACCTGAATTAAACCCTAGAAGCCTCCACCTAAGAGATGCTGAGGATGAGAGGAAGCCGAGCGAAGAAGGCACGTTACGATGCTTGGGGCTGCTATTTAAAGGTGCTGAGCACCGCTAAGCCTCGGGGGCTAAATTACGCACACATGCACAAACAGACAGGACTTACTTTCGGGGTAACCAGGCTGCATGTCTATTTTGTAAACTTCTTTGGCATAGTATTCCTCGTCGCTCCTCTCCCTCTCGCAAGTGGCAGCTCTGTGGTTGGCTTTCTCCTGCAGCAGGTCCCTGGTGCTGTTGTAGATGGAGATGACCTCCGGGGGCACCTCCTCGGGCTCGGGGTACTCGTCCGGGGGACTGGTGAGCTTGAGTTTGCTCAAGATTTGCCCCCGGATAGCCTCGATCCTCTTGCGCATAAACTGATCCATGTCGAGGGTGCTGCAGGTAGACAGGCTGAGAGCCACGGTGGCCAGATCCACTGTGAGGAGCACGCTCAGGAGATAGCAGTGCATTTTAAGTGTTTAAATACAGCGCCCCCCCCAACCAAAAAAAAAAAAAAAAAGTCACTTTAACAACGAACGACAACAAGGAAAAAAAAAACCAAAAAATAAAAAGGGATCCGTGCAAACAAAGGGGAGATCTGCAGACAAAATGCTGTTAAAAACCGGGCTGCGAGGGCGGCTCGCGATCGGAAAATGCACGGGAGGCGCCAGTGAAAAAATATCAGTAATAATAAGGAAAAAAAAAAA
>NW_020884884.1:2277033-2429533 GCF_003945725.1 Corapipo altera
CCTCCTGCCGAAACGCCAACCCCGCGCCGCGGATCAGCGAGGCAGCGCCGCCGCCCCGGCAGCCCTCCCGCGGGTCGCAGGCGCGGAGCCGGCCGCCCGGCGCTGGCCGCAGCGCTGCGCCGCGCTCTCCCCCCGCCGGCCTCCCCCGCGGCGCTGGGGCTGGGGCTGGCCCCGTCCCCGGCGGCTCTAGCGCTCCGCCCGGCGCCCCCCGCCTGCCGCCCCCGGCCCCTCGGCTCTCCCTGCGCGGAGGGGACGGGTGCCAGCAGATAACATCACGGCCGCGCAGGGAGAGGGAAATTTATACGATCTCCCCGCCCCACGTGCTCGCCTCGCTGCGAAGTGACGTGGAGGGGCTGCGGGAGCGGAGGGCTCCGCGCCGCCGCCCGGCTATTTATTCCCCTCCGCAGCCCGGCCGCCGTGCCTGCCGCTGCCGAGGTGCCTCGCCTCGGGGCGAGGAGAGGCGAGGCAGCCCGGAGCCGAGAAGAAAAAGCAAGTCCTGCCAGGATATTATTTTATTTATTTTTAAAATAAAAGCTTCAGTCCTTCTTGCACCTATTATTAAAGTAATTGGGCCAAATACCACTCTGGCTTTAGAGGAAGAATAACACGCCTCTTGGACACCACTCAGATGCGTTTCTATTATTCAAGGTTGCTGCTGTTAAGGCTCTGCCCGCTGCACCGTCACAGAACGCTCTCCGCACTGCCCCTCGGTTTCACTTCCAAGTGTGTTTTGGGCAACTCTCATCGCTCCCCGGGCAGCTTGGTAATCGGTACTACTGCCTAAGTAGGGAGAGCGAGAGATGAGGAGGATTTGCTCCTTCTCCGAGGTCTCCTCTCCTGTCAAAAGCATGCAAATACATCCTCATCTGCACTTGACAGAAACTCTCAAGCCCCAAATGCTTTGGCTATGCCTGTAATTCATTTTTTCCGCTGCCTCTTTTGGCCACAACAAACATCACAGGCTCCTTCCATACCCTTCTCTGCCCTAGGGAAATCACTCTACAGTCTACTAGGCATCCCTCAACTTAATGCCATAAAGCTTTTCCTTTACAGTCCATTTATCACCCCTGTACATTAACTTTATAAAGTGATCAAGTAGCCTTTTTCTTTACTCTCACCCATTTTAGCCTTATATTCCCTTCTGAATTAAGTGGGCACTGGTTTAACTTGCCAGAATTTCCAATTACACCCTCCTAGGTGGGTCAAGGCTATTTCTGAAGAAACTCTACGTTATTTCCAGAGATGAAAAAGCATGGAGAAGAGGGACTCAAAGGGCCACAGCTGTTCTAAAGAACAGCTCGGCCATCATTGGCCATATTATGGGTAAACACACATAAGAGAAGTTAGATAGGATGACTGGGACCTATCTGAAAGCCTAATGAGAATCATGTAAGACCTAAACCAGCCAAACAACACTGAAGACTTCCTCCAGCTGACCACATCTCAGGAACCATCTTCTTTCTGCAAAATGTTTGAATGTTTTCTGAAGCTGGATAATGGCAGTCCCCAAATTAAATGTGAATTTTTCCTTGCCAGTGAGGAAAAGTGCTTCCTCTGAGCAGCTGTGGCTGTGTGCTGGGGTGATGGAGGCACCCAGAGCATGGAGCTGCCACATACTGTTTGCCTTGGCAGGGCTCTGCTGCAGGGAAACCTTGCACCAACATGGCCAGCTAACCTCGTATTGCTGTGGATACCAGCAATGATGAGATTCTCCGAGAGATGAGGGAGCTAAGAAAATGTATTTTTGAAAAGGTATGTGTACACACACAGAGTCTGAAAGCAAACTTACTTTTCATTCTTTAGCAGTGTGTGGGTATATACATACGCAGCCAGGACTGCAGTCTCCCGATGCAAGAGTTAATGGTGCTTTCCACTTAAATCTATGAATTCCTGCAAGGCCAGATTAAACGTCTCTGCCACAACATCACACTTTTACTGCTGTACATGTCAATGTCCTGCTCCTGCTGACCTCAAAAACACAGCTGCAGTGTCAGGAATGGCAATGTTTCCAAAATTACTCAAATAAACAAGCAAGCTCAACATGTAGACTCAGCTGGTTTCACTTCTGCAACACACCTGTACAAAACCAAGGGGACAGTTCCTTGAGCTGTTACATCTCACAGCTCTGCTGCTAACCAGCTGAGGAGTCAGCTCCGTTACAGAAGGTACCTCAACCGCAAATACTTCCAAAGAAAAGGGTTATTAAATTATTTCCTCCAAAAGGTACAACTGAAACCATGGAGAAATTCCTTATACAGCAACTATGGCCCTGTAACACTTTGCTGCTGTAAATGTGCTGCCTGCCACTCACCTCAAGGGCTTCAGAGCAGCGAGTGGGACAGTCCTCGATACCCTCCTTCTGCAGGGAACCTCCCAGCATCTCTCAGGATACCTCTGCAGATACAGCCCTACCAGCTGGTAAAGTGTTTTGATTCTTTATTAGTGGTGAAAAAAAATTTAAAAAAAAAAAAAACAAAAACCAACAACCCAAGAAAAAAACACACCAACCCAAATTTTGCAGTGTCTTTCACAAATCCTGGAGCCTTAGGGATGAGTTACTGAAGGCCATCAACCCCACGTGCTCGGTGCCCGTCTGGCCAGGCTACCCATGCAGCTGGAAGGAGGTCTAAGCTCCAGAGGAGCCCTCCATGTAAGTCACCAGAGATCCAGCCAGGGTGACAGCAAACCAGTTTGACTGGATTTTGAAAGTTGCTGAGATTCCTTCAGATTTGTCAATGATTCCTCAAGTGTCTTTTAGACCAGCTAGGAAAAAAAGAGAATTAAGATAAATCTTGGGTTTGTTCTCATTTGAGACAAACCCTTTTCTTCTCTTCTGACCTTTTCAGTGTGACACAGGCTGTCAGGCTTACCCAGGTGCATGTCTCCATTTTGCCTCGCCACTGCAACAAAGCCTGATTCCCTAAAACTTTCTGATGTCACCATGGTGATGTTTTTGCCAGGCACAACTTCCCAGGCATAGCAGCATTCTCCATTCCAAAAGCCCCAGCCACTTGAGCTAAATCCCCAGCAGCTGCAGAAGCCCACCACACATGCCTGAGCTGCTCCAGTTTGCTCCAGGAAGGGACATCTACCTGCTAGCCATATCATTCAAATACACACCCACATTCATAAACATCGACTTTCCATTATGTAATCTAAATGGAAAATATCTGGAATGTATACATCATGATAGACCTATCTTATTTCAAAAATCTCTCCCCTGCACATTTAAGGGTTTTTTTGCCACAGTTGTCCTTTAACTATACTCAAACAGGTGTCATTTCTACCTTGCTAAAGTGAACAACAACAGAAGAGGCAATGAAAACTTGTCAGAAATGACAGAGCCAAACTGTGGGCACTCTATAAAGCTGGATAAAGCATAGTATCATCAGAATTCAATTATAACATGATCTTCTGCCTAGGTAATCCAGCTTCAAAACTCTGCTGTTAATTTTTGGAACTGATACATCTGTCAAAGTGATCCCAATTACGGCTTTGTATTTTAGCCTGAAAAGCTTTTTATTTTTGATTCATTCTGAATAGTTTTTATTTGATGACTACCTGTTTCTTTCAAATGCTGCTGAGATTATCAGACACTTAAGTTTAACTCAGCTTATACTTATCTCTTCTTTGTGCTTCTATGAAACGGCCTTGTCCTCTGGGGCTGCTGTCAGTGGAAGCTTTGCAAGTCCAGAAGTAGGAATGGGCCCTTAGCGTACACATAGGGAAAGAACAGAAGTTATCTGTTTTGGAGCTTTTAATTCAATACAATACTGTCTTTTTACATATTCTTTTTTTTTTTTTTAATAAACAGTAACTGTTTATTAGAAAAACAGAGACACCTGGAAAGTTACTTCACTAAATGTAAAGGTTTCATGTTTCCTATTAACTTAAAAATTACGTGGTCAGGATTTTACAATTTGTGGTTTCTTTTTAGATTGTTTTGGTTATACGCAAATGTGCTGTGCAAAATACAAAGGCAATAATCTTTCTAAAACTGCTGACGACCAGGTCATTAAGTAAGGTGGCTGGCCAGATTTCATAAACTAAAGAACATTGTTGGAAGAGGAATAACTTTTAAAAGTTAAGAGGTGACTTTTGTAAATTCTCACACTGATGACGAGCGTAGGATGATTGCACAATTAATTCTTTGTGACACGCACAGAAATCTGCAGTCGTAATTGTGGTCGTGTAGAATCTCAGTTATTCTGATGCAGGCTGCTAGGGAAAAAATTTTTGAATTCTCCTTTTTATAAAAATACATGTATAAAGGTTCAACTCGTAGAGCCAAGGTGGCACCTAATAAAGGTGAGGCAAAGAGGAGATGACAAATAATGGAAAGTTGTAATATATACTATAATAAAACCTTAGATTTTACTGTTTATTATCCTTAGTGAAGTAGAAGTCCATACCTCTGTGCTGCACATTTCATTAGTGTGTGCAGTAACGCCTGGATGAATTTGAGAGCAAACCCTGCTGACCTTACTAATACAAGCAGCCCCACTGCCCCAGGATTGCATTTCACAGAACCACAGCCCATTCCTGCAACACTCATGTTCCAGAAGATAAAGGTTACTTTATAGAACATGCTGTTCGACACGCAAGACTGCCATCCATATATACATATACATATGTAACTACTTGTCAACTTGCAAATCAAAGGTTTCTGATATATATATATAGAGAAAAAAACTTATCTGTATGAACCAGATCTTATTTTATATATATATATATATAAATAAATACAAAATATGTAACAGGAATAAGAACTTTTTTATATATATTTATACACACACACAATTTTTGCGTATTTATAAATATATATATTTATACACATATCTATAAAAAAAAGTTCCTGTTCACACAAATAGATTCAATAACTTCAGTGAAAACAGTCACAAGTCAACAGGATCTGATTCAAAAAGCTATCACCTCTGTGATCTTATGGAATGGTATTCTCTTCACCATCCAGTGAGAACACAAGTTGTAATGTCCACACAGTGGTGTACAGTCTGTGTGTTTAAAACTATACCTTAATAAATGACATCTAGAATGCAATTACCCCCAAAACCCCACAACCGCTCCACCTCCCAAAAAACCCCCTAAAAACCAAAACCCCAAAACAACACTGGAACTTTAGCCAGGACATCTGAAACCAGAATGACTAAAATCTGAAGGAAAGGGGAACGTTCAGGAGATGCTGAGATATTACAGCTGTCCCTTAGAATAACTCTCCCCTCCCCCCCCCAAAAAAAAGTCTTCTGAATAAGAGTAAAAAGGGAACAGAAAGGAACATCACCATTAGTCTGTATTTCAGTGCTAAATTATTATTCACATTTTACATAGCTTGGATTTTACAGCTCATAAAATGGTTTCTAGGTAGTACAGTTGTACCCTCTCTCTAAAGAGCACAGCCAGACATTAGGGGGACTAGGGAAGGAATGTAATGATCAATGGGGTAAACTCCTTATCCTAAAAATATACATGTTCTTTAAAGGCTGTACATATCAGTGCTGCATCCAAAGAGGTTTCTGCTTCCAACATCCAACTTGCACCTTTGAATCAGTTAAGACTTAAGTCTTCATAAAAACTTTGTGTATGCCAGAGAAGTTCTCCCATGGTTACACCTCCCAGAGTTTGATCCCCTCCTGTGCTTTCCCAAATCTGCTTGTCAGCCCTGAGGATGCCACAGTAATCTTCTCCACATCATCCAGTTTTAGTCTATGTGCTACCAAAAAAAAGGCCTTCCTTAATCCTAGCACCTGTGGTTTTAATCACCACAGGAAATCCTGTTTCCACTAAAGTCAGTAAGACTTAAATATCAACAGAGGAAAACTCACTAACTAAAAATAAAAATAATTTTATAAAGACAGAGAAATATAAGCATGATGGTTTATACACCAGGGGGTCTTGACATCTACTACCAGCAAGCACGACAAAGTAAAGACAGTAGGGTAAAAGTCATCCCTTTAATCCCAAGGTTTGAACTCACAACCTGCATCTCTTTGTCAGTATTACAGCTGTTGCCTTCTATTTCTGAACTGCTCAGTGATGATTTGGGTTATACCTCATTAACTAACACACAAATGATACCTGTAAATATTGTCTTCCTAAGAGAGCATCTACTGGAGTTTATTCAACAAATTAAAATCATGTAACTCAAGTCAGAATGTGCACCCAGACTGCACTATTGAAGTTTTTAAGAAAATTACATATTATAGCAAGATTAATTGGCAGCAACTTAAAAAATGGGTTAGCGAGTAATGCAATATTTTAAGTCATATTCTGCAACTACAAAAAACAAGTAGCTCTGAGTCTGGCATCCTGACTTCTTCATAAGCTGCCTGTGCAGTCTGCACAGATGAAAAGCTCTAAGCTAACACAGCTTCAGAAATGTTTTTTTCCTAATGGTTTTTAAGCAACACAAGTTCAAAATTATCCTAGAAAGTTTAGAGAAAGCAGTGCATTGTTTCACATTACCTCATGAAAAAAAACAAATCCACAACCAAACCAAACCTCATGCAATACCAAGCTTTTGTGCTGCACTGACCAAATTAGTGCAGAGGTTTTTGTGTTGCTTCTCAGCCTTACACATTTTTAAATGCATTTTCCATGCCTGGCTACTGAAGTCAGTGAAAGCAGTATTCCTGAACAACTGATCAAACTACGTCCTTCCATCTAGATGTCTGAGCTTGGTGACTCCGTCTAGAATTAGAACAGAAAGATCCATTTCTGTGTTAGTAATAATTTTGATACTTTTCTACAGTTTAGAGCTGGATCTTGAACAGGCTACCTATACGAAGTGGCAAAGATGTTCAGTATCTGCTTCTAGTGAATCAATGACCTTTTAGACAGGATTCTCCCCTAGTTTTCAGCTGGGCCCTGTGGACTCAGCATGCTGCAGTATTTACTCAATTGTTCAGCTTTCCCAGCAACAGGGCCTCCAAGCCCTGTATCCAGACAGATACTCTGTGCTTTCCTGATTCATGCCAGCCAGAGGCACTAGTTTGGGTCCAGGCTGCCCCAGGAAGCTGAAGAGCAGCTCCACCTGCACATCTGCCAGCCCCACCCTGGAGCTGAACATGGTTCCCTGTTTGGCTGTACACCACACAAAGAATTTGTGCACCATCCCTCTTTGAAACTAACAACACATGTGATCCCCCCCCCAAAGAGGGTGGTTTGCATTGGGACTGTGCTCAGTGAAGGGACTGTTCTCCAGCAGGAGGACCACCTGAGAGCACCTACTCTACTGTTCAAGGCAGGCTGTGGGTTAAGGTCAAAGATCCATAAAAGTGTAAGGAAGATGAAACGAATTGTGGTTTTCCACAAATTTAAGAGTCCTACGTTTTCTAGAAAAATATGTTGAGCAAACAAGATTTAAGAACAACAGATACCAAAATGGGAGAACTATCTTCATTAAACATAAAAAAGCCCAATCTGTACTTTGGACGTTAACTTCTAAACTTCCCCATCATGGCTACAGACTGACAGCTGAAATGCCTCCTCTCAAAAATTCAGGTGTTTTGAACGTCCACCTTATTAACAGTAAAATCAGAGTGTAAAAATGCCTACATATTGGCTGAAAATGCAAATGTCAAACCCAGTATTGTCTCACATAAAGGACCAAATCCATCACTCCAGTCTTCTGAAATTAAAATTAATTAATTCATGACAAGGCAGATAGTTCAGCAATGTGCTTCAACAGGAACTGAAGTGAATGAGAATCAAAGACAACGGTTTGTCTCTGGGAAGCATAATACTGACATTATAGAAAGATACACAGGTATCACATTTCCCTTCTTACTTGAACTATCTTTTTCACATAAAATGTATTTCACTTCTTTAATTCTAGGCAATGACACCAAAACTTAAAGAACACTCAGTATTTTTTTTAAAAAAGGCAAAACATAGCAGATAGAACAGCAGTGGCACTGGCAATCCTGATCTGAGCTGTTGGTTGCACTGGTACATGAGAAAGGTGTTCAACATCTTGCAAGGCCTGACTAGTCCCTTTGCTAACACAATCCACTTGAATGAATACCAACATATCATCCTCTGAGGCTGGATTTGTTTGACCAATATTCATACTGGAAGTGTATTTATACTCGCATCTAATACATTACTTTGGCTGAGTAATGCATTGAGGATCATGTCTGAAGGTTCTGAAAATGGTCCATAGTCTTTTTCTGTTATCGTGAAGAGACACTCACTTGAGACTTTCATGAAGTCTTTTCATAATATCAAGTATTTCTTTCATAAGCATGTAACACATTTCAGCAGGTACTGTCAAGTATTTCACTTCTCTAAAAAACAGCCATATACTGTTGTTACCTGTTGTACTACTACATTATTGCAGCTGTGCAATATGAACCTTAAGCTCTTTTGAAAGCTCTTTTGAAACTCACTGGGACTGTAAGTGAAGGTGCAGAGGCACACAATGGTGGAAAGGCTAACAGTGTGTGTTTGATTGCCCTTCGCCTCTAAGGAGCCCTGCAACGTGGTGGCTGTACAGTTGTTATGCGCAGGTATGTCAAAGCCTCAATTACCAAAAGCTCAGGTACTCAGCCCTCTAGTAACAGTTTTCATTCAGCTGCCTGACTTCAGGCACCCTTCCCAAAACGGACCCAGAGCAGTTCTTGTCCCTGGACATAGGGTACCTTAAGTAAAAGGCTGCTTCATTTCCCATAAAATTTGCAATTTATGGATCGCTTAAAACCCAGAGAAAATCATCTTGAGATAAACTGTACACAACCTTGAAGTCAGTGCAAAATCCACATAATCAAGAAATCTTTTCACTATCATTTTGCTTGTATCAAGCAACACTTGTATGTCTTTCTGTTCTGAAAAAGAATGAGAATGTCCTCCATTATCAGGTTAGAAAAAACAAAGTCCAAAGCAACAGTGATTGAATAACCACGGGCATTCAGCCACAATTTCCAAGATTATATTCATAATGCACTTTATAAAGGGCTCATAAATGGCTAGTAGAATCTTTAAGTACTTCAATATTCAAATAGGCTTTAAAACTATGGCAATAACTGTTTCTAGATTACGTGTGAAGTTTCTGATACGTGTAACCACTTTATCTTTTAACGAACTATTTCTATTAATTATTCAGCTACTTCTGAGAACACTATAAGAAATCTTAGTGATATCAAAACTTCAATGCAAGTCTGATCTAGGTTAGCAGTTTGCAATTAACACATTTACTGAAAACAGAGTTAAGAAACACTAAGAAGATGTTGTAAAATAATGCTCCAGAAGTTCATGCACTGGCATGAGAGAATGGGCTATTGAATTAACTGAGGTACTGTGAAGAAACAATGCTTTTTATGAGTATTCCTAAAATCACCTTCCAAAGTGCCTCTGGGAAGACACTTGTGCTCATGAATTCACATTCGAAAGCTTGATAAAAGTGCCCTAGTTCATTTAACAATTTGGTATCCAACAGGTTAAACACATGGATTTAAACAAAAATAAATCATTTCAAGGGATGAAGCACTGCACAAACACAAGCACCTCTGGTGTTGAAGCTATTCAGTTTGACTGGAGTTTAATTTTTAACATGCCCCTTAAGACAGAAAAGCAATTGAAAAGATGCATTTGAAAACAAAATGCTTTGTCTATGCAGTATCAGCCACCGCTATCAGTCTGAAAAAGAATGATTAAGAAAAAGCCTTTATCTGCTAGATCACTTATGGAGGTGAAACATTTGAAGCTTACATACCGCAAGAGGTTAGAAGCCACTGCTTTAGAACAGCAGTAAATGAAATCTGCAGTCTTCCACCATCTGTTAACTAAAAACTTGTCCAGTCTCCAGTGTCTGTCACTGAAGTTTTAGACTCCCGATTTAACATCTTATTTAGCATAAGGACCCTATCTGTGTAACAAGATCCTGATTCTTCACTACCTCAAGCTTTCTCCTGGCCCTCTCACTCCTTACCTCAGCAAGTCTTGAAGAAATCATTGAGCAATTCTCAGGGGTTGGAAGTGAACAACACTGACAACTGCTCTGTGTGTATATTAACTATGCCAGGACTCATTTCATAAGAATGAGAAGTTTGTCATTTTAAGTTGTGCAGAGTGTTGTGTGCCAGATGACTTCTGCCTTCCTCCCTAGAGACAGCCACTGAGCCAGCACTGAACAGATGCAGCTGTATAGACCACCTTCTTCTGGAAGCATCACATAATCAAAACACTTTTATGGCCTCCAAACAATCAATTTCTCTCTTTAAAACAAATCACACACACACAAAACATTATCTTCACCAGGAAGCAGCTTCCAGCTCTTTTGTTCTGCTCAACTTGTGAACCCAGGAGAACCTTACTCACAGCTGCAGAAGCAGGAGCTCTTCCCTCCATGTTTTAGCAGGGAAGATGCTGTGGGTGCAGCAGCATTAGGCAAAACAAGGATATTCCATCACCACTCCCAAAGTGTTTCCCTAACAGGAGGCTGAAGAAAAGCATGGAGAATATAGTTATTTTTTTCCATAGGCCAACTCATGCCTTCCTTGCTGAAAAAAATTAACACAATTGATGTGAATTGTGCTGGGGGGGGGAACAGGGGACAAGACATGGGGAAGAGCTGACCCTGTGCCTTCTCTTGTTAAACAAAACTGTTGCTTTGCATGCAATCCATAGAATATTAAACTCTACATACTCTGGAATTGGCTTGAAGCCTAATAAAACTGGAACCACCCCATCCTTATTGGCTTTATATAGATAGGTACAGAAATATACAAAGTTGAGATGATTCATGCTCTCTGGAATGAAGGGCAGCGGCACAGCTTTGCTTAAGCAGAGATATTCATGGGAGCAGGAAAAACAGACCAAGCACTCTGACTGCTGGGAAAAGCTGCTGAAGGTTGTTCTTGGTAGCCATGGAAGAGGAAGAACATTACTGAAAAAGGGGGTAGGGCAGTTGATCCCACAGCTAAGAGAGGAGACTGGAAGGTGTCTGGGTCAAACAAAGTTTAGATCTTTTGAACTGCTACTCAATAAAAACAAAACTTGTGAAATAAAATAGCCAACAAATGCCTAAAATCAAAATATGTAGTTAATTTTAGTTATTCTAGGAGCTTCTCTGCATCTGGCACAACCAAAGGACAAGGCACAGTATAAAATTTAAATAACTACTCAATATACATAAAAATATAAGTATTATGCTCCTTAAAAGGCGAGAAATGCTCTCTACATATGTGAAATGGAAGCTCAAAATATTTTTAGCAATATTGATATGCTCCACTTTTTTCTTTAACACGAGTCACTTCAGTGCTTTAATCAAAACATTACTCCAAAAATGCACAAATAAACAACCAAGTATTCTTAAAGTATTTGGAAAGTATTCCAAAATTTTTAATAATCATCTCGGGATGTCATAGTTCCTAAGAAAAACTTAAATTATTTTCCAAAAGTTTGATCTTTGAGAGAGATAGGGGATATGAAACTAGAGAACAACTGTAGATTTAAGGGTGCTGATGTAATTTTTTCTCACAAAGTTACTGAACTCTGTAGAAAGAAAGCAACGACAGATTAGAATATTATGCTGCTTCAGAGACTCAAAATCCATTGTGGCATATTTTTGCATTGCACTAATGAGATGGTAACTCTCACAGAACAGCTGTACAGATGTCGAGCCTTCAGAAGCCTGGATAACCATATGTCAAACTTCTGTGGTTTTGCCACTTGATATTTTGAGTGTATGCCTTCGTTTGTGATAATAAATATCAGGCCACAAACTAATGTCTCCTCAGATATCTAATATGTTTAACACTCAAAACAGCTTGAAAATCTAAACACTTCTGCTGTTAGCTTTGAGTTCTCCTCAAAGAATTATGCTACAATATATACCAGATGAATAGGCTAGGGATAACGCAACGATTACCAGTTGTTGGGATGGGTTTCTCTGCCATTTTGTGTCTATGTTTTTTATCCTGCAGTACACACAAAGTTCAAACATCCTCTCCCTTCTCAGTGTCTTCATTAGGAAAATCTAAATCCGCTGTCCTACTGCACATTTCGATGAAGGCTGAAAGTTTCAAAGTTGCTCCTAATGGTATCCTGCGTATAAGCAGGTACAAAGAAAGGTTTGTACATAAGGCATCTGCAGAAATGGACAGAACAGTACTATGTATTTTAAGTATCAATTAATAGGCCCCAAGGCATTTGCTTCCCACAGCAAATGGGGAAATGTGATAGCAAAGTTAAACAAACGACACAGCATCAGACAGCCAGTCTGGAACAGTGAAGGCAGCAGAATTCATCCCCAGCCTCTCATTTATAACACCTTAGTCACAACACAATTCCTTCTGTATGCATATGTTTACATAGAATATATTCTTATTATATATGTTAGCTTCTACACCTTCGCAACCAAACGACGACTGAGGAGAAATTGCTGTAGCTTAAAGCCAATTGTGTTACCCTGACAGATGTCTTCCAAATTTCTTCTCGTTTGACCCTTTACAGACCTGAGGAATTAGCATTAGGGCTGACTAAACCCATAGGATGTATCTCAGAGGTCTATCTCCTTACTGAAAAAGAACTGCAAATGAAGCAACAAGAACACAATTTCATAGAGTATTGTTAGAAAAGCCCTCGCTCCCCAATGAAACCAATAGCAATGACTGTCCTTTCCTCTCCTACCAGACTCTTGGCTTATACAACTTCAGACTTACAATGGAAAAAACACACATATATATAAATTATATATATAAACCCCAATCAGTAGGGTCAAGTCTCTCTTTTTACAATTATGTCTCCACAGTTGTCTCCAATCAAACTAATGCTCCAAGACCAGAACTATCATATTAATGGTTACTTTTCTTTATTATCTACAGAACCTTTTCTGGCCAAAGTAGTAAAGACTCTATAGGAGTCCGATAACTTTACAAGGTGACGGCATTTCTGTGTTTATTGTAAGCCATTTCTATTGCAAATTGCAACAACTTTTCGAAGTGCAACACTGATTTGGAAATGCAGGCATGCTAATACATCAATTGCCATGACTAATGTATAAACTTTTAATGACCTTGGCAAAATCTTTCCTTCATTGGGCAAGTGCCACTATTTTGACTGTACAAAATGTTTTGGAAATATGTTGAAAATTATACTTGTTTTGGAAAATATTTCAGGATTTCAGTATAGCAAATGGAGCTATATTAAATAAAAGTTTGACATGGAGGAGAAAACACTCCAAGGTTGTGTAAGTCTTTTTTTTTTAAAAAAAAGAGGTATCCTACAAGTGTTGTACATTCACAGAATGCTGACTTTTTATCCAAACAAAGTTAAGAAGATAAGACATTATCTTGAATTGTTTTCAGTTTCATTCAGTCACTGTCATCTTCCTGTTTCAGACCACTTCCTTGTTCAGTATCACCCTCTCCATCGCTTTCCTTGTCCCAGTCCTTCATAGATGCTCCCATCATGAAGTCATCACGCAGTATATTCCACTCTGGCCCCTCTTCAGACTTCACTTCACCCTGAATGTTTGAGGGGAGAAGAGGGAACAGAGGAACACGAGATGAACGTGAAAGGCAGTAAAAGATGGAAGCTCTTCAGGCAATCAAAATAACACCTCCTACAGTTTGCACTGGCAGACCTACCAAGGGCTAGCTCTTTATGCAAATAGTACACAGAAACATGCAGGACAACCATAAATGACTTGATGCTAAAAAGCAAACTTCTTATAACCAACCAATAAAAGAAATATGGAAACAAAACAATTATTCCTCATGGATGAAACAGTCAACCCTGGGCATGGCTTCCTTTATTAAAATCTTTCTTGGCAATCAGAATGGATTTATGATATCATTTATTAACCCCCAGGTGCTGCTTCATTAGAACACTTCTTGGCACATTTCTAAAACATAAATATGGATTTAATAAAGGTTTGACCCCCCCCAATTTAATATTTAACATATTCTGTGATATGTGAACCAAAATCCCCTTTATGTGGATTATTACCTCACTACCTGGGCTTGTCATATTGTACAAAGCTGCCTCTAAAAGAAACGAAGTTGATCTACGCTTAGCAAGCCAACAACACTTTACTCCAAGTTTCCTACCTCTTGAAAGTGAATAAACTGAGGCCCACTACATGGACTGGTGAATAATAAAGAAAAGTGATAGGAGTGTAGTTTCAGGTCAGCACTGAAAACAGTGCTTGGTTGCAGTTCTTTGAAGTGACAGATCACATTTGGGCAGTGCAACAGCCCCATCCTGTGGCAGCAGTTTTAAAGAACAGCTTGAAGCTATTCCTACATCTTTACTTGAAGGAAAATACTAAAAGCTGTTATGTGTACTGAAGAAGGATTTATTTCAGTGGTTTACACCTTAGTAGCAAAATACTTCCAAGGAACAACATGGCTCAGTGTCCAGCAGGCAAGCAAAAAATTGTCCTACCAAAGTGGAATTAGGGACACTGAAAACACTAGTTTTGCAGGGTCTTTGAAACACAGTTAACACTGGCATCTCAGGTGTGATTTCCCCACTCCCCTGCTCAAGAGGATGGACATAAGCTGAC
The DNA here is from genome assembly GCF_003945725.1 of Corapipo altera. Taxonomy (NCBI): domain Eukaryota; kingdom Metazoa; phylum Chordata; class Aves; order Passeriformes; family Pipridae; genus Corapipo; species Corapipo altera. Next base: position 2,291,558 of record NW_020884884.1, read on the forward strand.
TCACTCTAGTTTAAGTGACTAGCACCTCCTGATACCCTACAGTGGATGGGGTCACCTGTTGCAGCATCCTCTGCAGACAAAGACTTGCCTACTAGATGCAAAACCTGCAGTAATCACTGCAGCGATCACTGTAGACATTTGTTCATGCCTCTTTTTTGTCATGTATCTAAGAATGTGATATTTAGAACCTCTGCATATTGAATCCGATGTTTGTGCAGTCTTTGGGAAAGAGCAGAATATGGAATTTAATAGCAGGAGAAAGGAGGAATAAAGAAAAGGTAAATCTAACACATCGCATCACACCAACAGAAGTTATCTGAGTGCAAAAAGTCCGACAAACAAGGTATGTATTTTTAATAGGTAATCAAAGCAGAAATGCCAAATGTGATTTCTCCTACAGTTCTTTTTGAAACATTACACTCACAAAAACAGAGTAACAAGTCTTAACACTTTCCTTCCCAAAAGGAATCTCCCAGGGCCCAGCCCAAAAAAAGAAACTTCACAGCTGTTCCTCAAGATGTTTGCACTGTGTTTTGCTTTGGGGTTTGCTTTTGTGTCTTCACAGCTGCTCTCATTAATGCCTACTCCCATTCAATCCCCCTTTTCCCCAGGGTAATGCCTCCTAACCATTTTCCACTCTTGCAGCAATTCACTTCAAATGCTATACCCAGTAAATCTTAAAAATCATCTCAGACAGGACGATCAATTACCTGGAATCAAAGAGCTACCGATAAGGTGGGTGGGTCCCTAGAAGACCTTAAAATGTTCGCAAGGGAATAATGTGTATTAGTGCAAACAGAGGTACTCTGTTCTGGGACGCAAGGAGAGGGTAACTTTTTTTCCCTCTTTTTTAAACTGTATTGCAGTTGGTTTATATGTTTACATTTGCAGAGTAGAAAAAGGTTTAAAAAAATTACAAAAATCACCAAGCTTTTTCTTTTTTAATCTCAGATCTTTGGTAAATCACTGTTTGAACCGTGACATTTAAGAGAGTTAAATATGAAATACCTAAGTGTAAACATCCCATATTAATTTCAAAACAATTCACTTTTTTTTTTCAATAATAAAACCAAATTCCATTTTTTTTCCCAGATGTGCAGAATAGGGATTTTTTTTTTTCCACTTGCTTATTTTGTTTTGGATTTTAAACAGCACAGAAGCTGTAGATTATTGATGGCAATGACAGTGGAAGGCTCAGGGTTTGAAAAGCCCAATCCTCAAATTCATCACAAGCTACTATTCAGCAACCATTAGCCCTTCTTTCTGGCTATGTCAAGTGAACAACAGGACAAAAGCAGGACCTTAACAAAAGAGGGATGCTGATCCTCCATTACCCAGTATGTAAGGCACCACAAAGGTTTGAATAGAGTTTTACAACAAGCCCTAAGGAGAAAGACAGAGTTAGCATGTTAGTGCCTCAAAGATGAAGATTAAATGCTTGAAAGCAAATATTTAATCAATTTTAAGCATGCTTCCAAGTGCAGAAAATGCTTTGTTTAGTATCTTCATTCCTAACTCATTTGCTACTCTATTTCCTCCTCAGAATAAAACCTCTTCAAATCTACTGTATCAAAAAACATTCCTGAAGTCTTAAGAAAATATGCAGAAAGACTATTTGTATAATTAACAATTAGTTCAACTGTAACATCACTTCCCAACTTGCTTTATGTAAGAATGTTAATACAGTTGGGTTTTCAATGCCATAATCTGGTTTCATCTAAATAAAACAAAAATGATTCTTGGCACGTGGAAAATAAACCATCTTTCACTCGACACAAATGCTTTTGAACTTCCAGTCAGCTGTTCATGCACATCTCACTACAACACTGAAGTCCCCTTTGAACACCCCCAAATGAAAACAAAGCAGGCTATATAAACATTAGTGTAATGCCACATCATGCAGATCCTTGGTAAGGCAAGGATCCTCTCCTCTTTTACATACATTGAAATGGATTTGTTCTTTGCAGAAGTTGTGGCAACCTATTTCAAAAGGTTTGAGGTATTTTACTAATTGCTGCCCCTCAGGAGTCACTTGTACATTGTAATGTACTTGTTTTCATGAGATGAAATAAGACAGACCAAAACATGCAGTGTTGGTTACTGTAGTGCAGATACTTGCTGCGATGGACTGATAGTCCAGTTGAAAAACGATCATATAAATAAAATAAACACTATCTTGCCTGCTTGGTGTGCCACCTAAGCTCTCATAGCATAAGGTCAAGTCTCATAGAAGTCTCTGTAGCAGGGACATACTTCCCAAACTAATTCTGGTTTGAAGACATACCCTCTACAATCTGCACCAGGACAAGATGAACTGAAATTCTTAGCCAAGTCCTAATAAAACCATCCACCCTCCAACAATGCTTAGTTCTGTCACCTAGAAAAAAACAGGTGTCCCTTTCAGGATCCAGGCTGGAACTGCCTCCTGGATGTCTTAGAACCAATTGCTTTACAAAAGCCTCATGGTAGCAGCAGCAGCTATATGATCAAGATCAAGTTAGAAATCTCCCTGTTTTGATTCATTTCTTTACCACCGCAAAAAACTGGAGCTACATAATTTGCTCTTGGTAAATGATGTGACAGTAAAGTATCTTCAACTGAAACCTGCCAAACTCACACTGGAGTTGTGGCAGACAGCACTGACACCAAAGTGTGAGGTCAATCCTCTCTACTCCTTCTGAAGCTGTCAGAAGCAGCAGCAGGATACTTGTAACCATACATAGCTGCTTCACTCTGCAAGTGAGTGCCTTAGCTCAAAGCCTTTTGCCTTTGAAAGCTTAAGGGAATTAAACTCAGTCTGTCTAAGCCACAGGACATTGTAGTTTTCATCTCTTGCTTTACTGGTACAGCAACATCCTAAAAACAGAGCAGGAAAGTTTGCCAGAGCTTTTCAAAACATTACACTTAAGCAGACCAAAGTCCATAATGCTTATTGGTAAGTAATAGCATTAAAAGATGTTCCTTGAAATCAGGGCACACTGGCAAAAGACAGCATTTCATTCCATCTCCCACCAGCTTGTGTCACTTGAGCACACTCCAGCTCCTGCTGCTGCAAAAAAGCAAACATACCTACAGCACCATAGAGATTCCCCTACAGCCTGTGTCCAGAAAACACTGACTGCAGGGTATTAATAAAGGAACATTTTTCAGATCTAGGAATTACAATCAGCACACTGGACTCCCACGCCTTTGTTCCGTGTAAAAGATGAAATGCCAGAGCTTGCAGGGGCATCTCTCTTAACCATCACCTACAATAAATGTTATTTGTACCTGTCAGGGAAGGAATTTCTAACATAAATATCTCTCAAGTAACAACTTTAAGCCCTGAGACAACAATTCTAACGTGTCTAATTAATCTGAACTGCCCCCCCCCCATCCCTCTGTTTTGCTCAGTACAAACATCTAAGACCTTGAAATACAGAGAAGCTTTTGTCATGATGAAGTTAAAAAGTGTAACTGCCAAAAAGCATTCTCACATACATCTGACAATTATCTTCCCTTGCCAGCCTGCATCTTGCTCCAAATGATTGCTGCTATTCTGTGTCTCATCCCCAAGCAAGTCATTTTAAACTGAGCTCAAAAAAATAAAAAACAGTACAGGCATACACTGAGGTGTGTTAAATCTCAATTGAAAATAATAATAATAATAAACCACTTGGCAGAAGAGGAGGAGAAAATGGAAAACAGAACACCAGAATAATCACTTCTCCTAAATTAATTTTCAGCAATATCCAAGCTCACAGGGTAAGAAAATAAGTTTCCTCCAGGCTGGGAAGAAATAAATAAAACTGCAGCTGAAGTATGTAAAGCAGAAGTATAAACAGAAAACAAAATGTAATTATTTTGAACAGAAGAACGATACTTGGGATTGATCGTAAGTGCTACTCACAACTTAATCTAATTTGAATTACAGCAAGATCATGACTCTAAGAAAGGTTCCTATGTAAGCCTGATCCCAAGCAGCCAAAAAGCCACAGATTTACAAACTGAGATTGTAACCTGTACCGCTATTATCTTGAACTTCTGCGCTGAATTGTCACAGCAACTCACTTTGGGAAGCATTTTCAAGCTCACAGAACATGTGAGCTGCACAACAGAAATCTATTCTGCTGCAGCATAATTCTGCATGAGGATTTATTCCCTGGAGTGAGAGTTATTCAGTACCCATTTGCATCCTCTCTCTGAATGAGCTTTGTATACTTGAAGTAGATGTCCATTCTGAGGATAGCAACAGTGGCACAGGAAATTTAGTCAGTTCACAAGGTTTCTCATACATACCAGAACCTGCTTTGGTAATTCTAGTAAATAAATCTAAGAATGAAATTTTTTTACAGTGTGTTTTGAAACCTGCTGTTTCTGTTCAACCTTCTCTGCAAGTAACACACTGGAATTATTACTACAAGCACAACAAATACTGATTTTCCTTTTGAGCACAGCCAGAAGACCACCCAGAGCTTAATGACCTCTACGAGGAATCTCCCCATCCTTACATCCCCCTCTAGGGCTTACTACAACTGGGGATGTGCGAATGAGAAGGAATGCTTTGGGTTGGCATGCAAAGGCTTAAACATGTCCCAACTTTATAGGGGTCAGAACTGAATTACGGATTTTATAAAAACAAGCATTAATCTGGGCCCAAGCATAGAAGACAATTCATGAGCATCATTATTAAATGCTCAGTTGCAAAGAAAAATCTTAGGAAAAGCTGATGAGAGAACAGATTTCCTCAGCCTTGGTTCACCAGAAGCCTCATAAATTGTTATTTCTGTCAGAAAAAAGCAAAAATATTTTAAGAGTTCAAGCTTAACACAGGGCCCCTTCTGCATATAGGACGCTCTGGAACTCCTCAGCCTGTGCTGTTCTCCAGCAGCCATCTCAGAAACCCTTCTGCTGCACAAGGAATTTTACCACATGTTGCTACAAGACATGTTTGGCTATACCGGCATGGAGATTCCCTTCACATGTTTTAATGAGCATGATGAATAGCATGGGCATGCTACACCAGAAGCTGCCCACAGAAAATAAAAACTCACCTGAAAGTAAGACTCACCTAAATAATCCTATAGATAAGTTACGACTCAGGTATGAAGTGTTACCTTTACCCATACCAACAGTTCCCCTTGCGGAATACATTCTGTAATTTGTAACTCATGTTCAATTAAATACAAGGCAAAATGACAATGTCGTAAACATCAAGTAACTACACTGTCTTTCCACTTGTCACTCCACTGACATTAAAAAAAAAAAAAAAAGAAAAGAACCCTGTCCACAAGTAAGCATTTTTAAGAAGGTACCAAGTAAAGATAAGCTCAAAGTAGACTGCAAGTTATTCCAGAGAAGATACCTGGAAAAGACAAATAGCACATGCCCTGTATGAGGTTATCATGCAACACATCAGGGCAGATAATTTATAGCCCATATATTCTTTCAGCATGCCACCACAACTCATTTTCAGTCCTGCTTGTTTTTATCTCCTGTAAAAACAAAACTCCTTCATCTTCCTCATCTATATGTTTTTACCTTTGCATCTGCAACACCTGTTTATCAGCAGTTATATTACTGACAGTGAAACTCCTGTCTACTGTCCTGGCCATTACTATCTGTGTATTCACCTGTTACTTGCATACTTTATTCACCACTAAGTCTTCACACAGCTTTCATGGTTCATGCACTTGATAGACAGAATTCTTAGAGCAAACAAAGCACAGCATCAGGATCAATTAATACTTGACATAAAGACCCAACAAGTACTGGTTGAAAACAACATATGATTAAGACTTTTGTGTTTAAAGCCATATATTACACTTTCATTGTTTATTAGACAAAAAATTTTATAGCAAGTTATGGTATTCAAACTAGTTGAATTGTAGTCATTAAACTCAGCTAAACAGTCTGCAAAATATTGTTCATTTTGTACTAGAAAGCATACTGGTTAATTACCAAGAGCAATCTTATATGGACAACTCCTTACCAGCTTCCATCATTATTACTAAAAGGAAGATTATGTACCAGGAGTTTTTCTGTTTGGATGGTATTCAAGATAAAGGAATAAAGAACTTTTCTACATAGGTAGCACTTCAATCCAGAAATAAATGCCACACCACTTCTCACATGTAATAAAAAAAACTTCTCTCCATCAGCTGGTCCTACATTTCTTAATGTGTATTTTCTCCAGACAGAGTTTAAAGATCAACCTAAACAATACAGAGATCCACAACATCCTTGCTGCAAGTTGCACAGTTCCTGAACCATCAAGCTGCACCTGGAAAATAGGCAGATACAGCAAGAGTGCGTGGTAAAAAGCATCCAGTCAAGACTAAGGCCTTCAGTGTGCTATCCCTCAGAAGTCATGTACTCATGTCTTTCAACAGTCTACTTTAGATAAACATTTTCAAGTCACAACAGATTTTTCTCAGATGTCACCCATTTATGCAAGATACTTGTGCACTATCTCAACTGGGTACTTAAAATTTTCTGCAGGTTTTTATAAAGGCTTGTCTTTTGGCACAGTAAAGAAACGTGCAGATCTGCAGCTGTTTGGAGTATTTTTGATTCTTTTTTTTTTTTTTTAATAAATTAGCAGCTTGAAAAATTTTGAATGATCTGAATATGACTCAAATTATTTCCTACAAATGATGGTGAAATCCTTCAATTTGTCATTATGATTCAGCAAGAAGTGTAACAGAGATTCCCAAAAGCCTGTCTCAAACAATGAAAGCTACAGTAATGACCATGTCCATCACTTCCAGCTGATGAGGAAGAAGTAGGGCTAATAAAAAGCCTCCCCTTCCTGACTCAGGATTTCCACTTACATTTGAGTCCCAAAAGAAGCATAATGATCCAAAAAACTATGAGGTAGGAGGGTGAGGAAAAAACTAAATCCCAGAGCCCACAAGGAACTAGCTTTTGTGTAATTTTATTACTAAATGTGAAATACCTAAGTTTTTATGTCTACTAAGCAGCTTGTCAGACTAAACCTCCCTACCCCCATTGCCCCTGCTTTTACTTAAATAGCTTCTGCAACATATCCTAAAGGTCTTCAAATCCAAGTCTCTCTGATTTTATATTCCTGTAATTTCCCCCACACTATCACATATGAGTGGCAAACTCATTAAGGAACAGACTATACCCCTCAACACTCCCAGGCTGCTTTCTAAAAGCAGCTTAAACCCGATGAAGGAATATGTAAACCGCCCATGATCCCAATCCCTTATCTTAGCCATCTGGCTACCCTTTCTCTGCATTTCTGACCTTTCCATCTCCTTCTATGTTTCTGTATGGGTTTTCCCAACAGCTGCAGGTGGAGAAGAAATGACACAGACCACCTGCAGAACACTGTCCAGGGTTCAGCAATGAACCAAAAAGAGGTCAGATCTTTCCAAGAGGCAGCTTTAGTATAATTTGTAATAATACTAGGTTAAAAAAAAACAACGTATATTTTCTAAGCTTTCAGTAAATTTCAGAAACACTCATTAAAAACTGGTCAGATTTTCCCATACAAAAAAAGAAATACTGAACTCAGCAAATCTCTAACCATTGAAAGCTGGAAGCAGTTTCACCCACCACTCCTTAAGTCTACCAAGATAAACAGATGAGTAGGTGCCCACAGAGGTCATTTATAATACACATCTGCTAGTTCAACACTCTAGAAATCAGAACATTTTATACCTTAATAAAATTTCAAAGTAAAGGAATCACTTTTCAAGATAATTTCCAATAGAAAATGCTTAGATGGGGGAAACAAACTTGTTCAGATAGACAAGCTCCACCCAAACTCTTACTTCCAGAGAACATTTTTTTATAAAACTTTATGAAATGTTTAGATGTATTTTTCTCTAAGTATATTGCCCTGCCTATAAGAGTTATGAACAAAGCCAAAAGTGGAGAGCTGCTTTTATAAGGTTTCCAACTCGATTTACCAGATAAAAGTCTAATAGGATTTGACTCTTAGTGCTTTGTATACTTACGGGAAGATCAAAAGAAGATGTATGCCACAAGTTTTTCAAATGTGGTTGTTTTAGACATAGTTTTACTGAAAAAACCCTTGCAACATCTTCTGGGAAAAAAACCACCATCGCAGTACCCTGTGCACTAATAAACAAATAGCAAGGCAAGTTACTTTCAAATATGACAGATGGAGCTGTCTCAGTATTTCAATCACAAGTCCCTGTTTATATTCACTTAAAAATTTGCCAAACTTCAGCCACTTGGTGCTGAAGGCTTTTGCAATGTTTCAACTAAAATCAATTCATTCCTTTTCACAGAAAGACAAACTTAAAATATTTTGTCTTCAGCTCCAAGAAGGAAAGAGACATTTCCTACAGGAATCCATTAAAGCCTTGCATGATTCATTCTTTTTGAACTTAAAAATCAGTTAAGGATGTATTTTGCAGCTGGGAACATATCTTTTGCCATCTCCATAAACATTTGCCTGGACTGGGACAAGTTATAAACATCTGGAAGAAGACTGCCCTCCCCAAACCTCAGGTCATCACCTCAGTAGATACAATAGGCATTTAGCATCCAAATTCTCTGAAGATATCTGTCCTCACTGATCACATACTGTCATATCACATACTAAAGTATTTTAGAAGACAGCGTTAAGCTGGACTGTGCATGACTCATGATGACAAAGAAGGTGTCATTTCTGTGAGAACAACTGTCAGGGCTGCCCTCACATCAGGCACCAGGATGCTGGGCTGTGTGCTTGGTCCTCAGGTGCAGGGGGAAAGAATCTGTCAGGAACATAAAACAGGAAGAGGATAAAGAGAGATAGATGGGAGCAAACTGCAAAATCACAGTCTTTTTTCCTTTCTGACTTCTGATCAAGTATTTGGAAAAACAAGAACAGAAAGGGAACTGAGTATAAAACACAGGAAAAAGGGTTAACCTGGTGAAATACAGCCCATCACACCATTCTTAATCCTCTTATCTGGAGTTGAACTCACAGTGTCAAGTTATTGACATCTATCAATCAAATACACATTTAAATATTGACAAATATTGACCTACATTCCCACATTGACACAGATGTGCGTTACCAGCTACGGCAACAGATAGGGAACTGAGCTTGCACATCTTAAAAACCTAATCCTGTTGATACCCAAACCGTTTAAGTCAGTACATCTTCTAAACAGTAAAAAAGTAAAAACATCACCATCCAACAACTTCTAATACTTCAAAACAACTCTTTACCTTAAAGAGCATAAGGACTATAGGATATAGCAAACTGGTGGCAGGCTACACTACATTTGCCTCTACGAATAAAAAGCAGCATACAGCAATTAGGTAGTCAGCAGCCTTCTGGTATGAAACCAAGAAACTAAGTTAAAAGCATCAGCTCCAAACATACAAGAGGTGACTTTCAAGAGTATGTACATACGTTTGGGAAAAACAGGTAAAAATGCAGTATCCGGAGGAATCCAAATTAAAAGTTTCTGTGCATGTGATGGGAAAGCATTTATTAAAACTGGGAGAACACATCTATTATGACTGCAGCTGAACTAAATTAATAGTTGGCTGCCCCCTCAAATCTGCTGGAATACATGCATGCCTGGTTACTCCTTCAATTTGTTCTGTAAAACCAGCACACAACATTTGTAGTAATAAACTTCTGCTACTCTGCAATGCCATTATCACCTAAGGAAAAAAAGTTTCCTTTTAAGATTAAAAAAGGTGTTGATACACCTTATCAGATTTCTAGAAATCATCTCTGCCTTTATCCATACTTCAGTAACAAACTATTTCCTACAGCTAGTTAAAGCAATTGTTCAGACTATTGTAACTTCAAACAGATATATGGATGAAAATAGTATTATTTTCTGCCCTTCCTCCCCATTTCTATACTGTGGAAAGATTGGGAAAAAACAGAACATGCTGATGGCCAGTACTCACACAGCTGCAAGAAAAAGAAGGCACTCTCACAGTTTTTACAGACCTAACATTTAAGCTGAAAAGAACATTTTATACCCTCATTTAACTTGAAAAATGAAAGCTCCAATGCCACTTCTTGTATCCCAATAAGAACAGCAGTCAAAGTCAAAAGTGTAGTACTTCTCCTGCCCTTGAACAATCTTTAAACTACTGCTTAAAATTAGTCTTATGAACAAAAGAAAAATCTCTAGTAAACCTGACTCTAATCACTGTGCTTAAAAATTACTTACTAACCACTAGGAGCATTTATAAAATATGCTTCAGGCAGAAGGAACTTTTCTGGAAAAGCACTTTATTTCAAATCCCATATGAGCAATAGCTGATATGAAATAGCACTTGTATTCTTCTCCACTCATCTTCCTTCCTATCAATAAATTATTTTAGAATAGGTACTATTTTGAGACCAATAACCAATTTTTTCCAGATGTCATCACAACACAGGAAGCAAATTGTACCTTCAGGTCATGTAGCCAGCACATTTACAGAAAAATTACCTTACAGAATTTGGATCATGGTTACTGAAGTAGGCCAGGAAATCCTGCTCTTCCACCATTGAAATGCTCTGTCACAGATCTGGTGTAAGAAAACTTACACGTTGAAGCAAAATCATGCTACAAAGGCCTAATTGAAAATGAAAGGTTCATGAGTTCAGGTTATGCTTGTCATAAATAGTATCTGTAACGTTCATGCCAGTTGTTTGTATGTCACTAGAAAAATGTTTTACCACACAGTAATGCTTTACAGGGAGTAGCACAAATGACAAGCAAAATAGTCAAGATGAAATCTGGTACTGAACAACCCTGTTGCCCTGACATGCAGTAAGGGAGAAAAGGTGAGGCTGCTCTGAGAATGCTAACTCTGAAATTCTTTGTTTCCTTACATTAAGATTTGAAGACCTCTTGTAATTCACTACATCAGCCAACACGTCTGCACAACTGTAAGAGATCAGAAACTTCATTCAACACTGGAAGCAAAGGTACTTCCTCAGAGCACCCAGAAATTTCTTCAGGACCTAAAGAAAACAAAAGATTCCTGCAAGGAATCCTTTACTGCCACTACCTACTTTTGTATTTCTTCCATAGACATAAAGATGATCTCAGCCTTCAGGGCTGGAAAAACAGCATCTCTGATAGGTACCTTTTCTAAACCTGTAGTTTAATAATATTTCTTACAATATCTTACAGGTGGGAAGCTGCAAGATACAACCAACACGTACTGAAATGAAAAACTGCTCTGTAAGGATTGTGTTGAACAAGATTGAAAGCTTTCATATCTGCCAATAAATGCTTCCCAAAAAAAACCCACCCCAAAACTTAAAAAAAAAAACAAAACACCTAAACAACAAACACATAGGATTTTTTTTAAAAAAGAAAATTATTATATGTTTCTCCCACATTGCAAGGCTTCAGACAAAGTGGTAAGGGGAGGAATATTAGATGATCTTACCCAGAGGCAAGCATCGTGCACCGTCCCTTGGAAAAAAAAACAGGATAAAATATTACACAAGTCAGCTGGCTCAGCAAGTATTAAGAAATACCTTGATAAACAGCTAATTATATGAAAGGCAAAGGTTTTGGCTCCAGCTCAGAAAAGTAATTACTCCCATCTGGGCACACGAAACCCCAAGAAGGGCTACAGTTTCACAAGACGGGCACAAGAAAACTTTCACAGCCTTGAAGTCTTTTTTTTGCAGTTACATTGGTTGGTGTACGCTAAGTAATAATTAGGTCAATGACTAAAAGTATACAAGACTATAAACAACGTTCTCATGGGCACAGGTTACTTGCCCTTCCCATCAGTGTCTGAAGCTGATGGAAGTAGAGAACCAAATTCTGCTGCAGATGGGCCTTTACAGAGCATTCAATTTCTTTTTCTCATATATAAATATACTTGACTAAGAAGTCAATCAAAACAGAGCTTTATAAGGGGTTTCTTCAACAATCCCTGACATCTGGAAGAAACTACCAAATTTTCAAAAATATGCAGCAAATTCTGCATTCAAAAAGTACTGCAGAGCAAGAAGAAGCATTAGCCCATTCCCACAAATACAGTCAAGTCTCCTGTCACAGCACAGGGCTTGAGTCAAGAAGGGTTTGCTTTCACTGGTGAAACTTTATTCTGCTATTTTTCCTGCTGACTGCTTGTTTCATGTGGGTGGGGTAGTATTTTTATTGTTCTGGACTGCATTTTAATTGATGGCAGAATGCCTGGAGTTTGGGATTGGCATCTCTTCCATTGTTTTTGTTGAGATAAATAAATATGTTTCACCCCTCTTTTCTAAAAATTAAATACATGCTATACTCTCAAATGGTAAAAAGAAAGCAGTCTGCTAGAAAGAACAAACCCACAAAACAAACAAACAAACAAAAGCTTTCAGATGGCATAAACAACTACCAAACTCCTGTTGCAAGGAATTCACTACCGAAAAGCCTCATCCTGCTTACTACCCTCTGATAAACCCCCAAAGACCAAGAAGCAGAGCTATGACAGTGGAGGCCAACAGTACTGTTCAGTGGCTAAATGTCTCTGTAATTCTGAAGAGAAGACTGCAGATCAGATTTTGGCCTCAAGCTCAAGCATTAACTACCAGGATGGGAGCCTGCTAAATGAGTAAGATATGTTCTCAAGAGAAAATAAGGAAGATTAAAAACAGCTTGAAAAGGAGTTATTGAAGAGATTGATTCAGTATTGAATGGAGAGTCACTGAAGCAGAGGCAGTAAGGAAGAGAGGAAGAGGGGTGGTCTATCTAGGCAGACACACTATTTAAAAAATCCAACCAAAAACCTCGATCCCTGTCCAGCTTTTGTTCACAAGTAATGTGAAGGCAGCACCTACACTAACAGTCAAACCCAACAATAACCAGCCAGCCTCTAAAGCATCTCCAGAGCACTTGAATGGAAATATGCTCTTACTGATGCTGCCAAAATAAGACTTTTTTTTTATAGTATAGAAACATTTGCAATCTACGTTTTCTGACCTACTAATTAGAAAATTGTCCTGCTACAATCTGACACAAAAGAAAACAAAGGTCCTAGTTCTTGCTCAGCTATTGCTTCAATGGTGACTACAACACTAGTTGGCACTGCTATTGTTCTGATATTCTGCTATTCCAGGGGAGGAAAAAAAAAACCAAACAAAAAAAACCAGAACCACACACATGCACGCTCCCCCAACCAAAAAAGCAAGCTGGAATTATTTAAGGAGAAATAAAGTGTCAGCACCAAGCTAAATTGTTCTTATTATCTGAAGAATTTAAAAAATACTTTAATATTACACTTGCATGAAAATTGTATGAGCACTTCATGCTAGGCAGTGTTTCAGCATGTTCCCCAAGTGCACACAAACAAAAAACATATGACAAACTGTTGTCTCCCAACTGATTAAAGTATTTCTTCCTGGCACAGAAAAGCACTTAGTTAACTGCTGTGAGTCTGGGCCAACAGCAGTATTCCACCCACTACTGAGCACAGAGTTCAAACCTGAACACAAATACGCTTCAAAAACGTGCAGCTTCTGAAATACGAGAGAGAGTATGTCTGAGGAACTTGTTTTCAACCCTGAGCTACTTGGTGAGCTGAAAGAATCACTGAAGAGTTGGGCAAGTCTAATTACACCGCGCCTCAAACATGTTAGAAAAAGTGGAGTGTATTTCTTTCCAAAACATCATAACAGCAATGAAGCCACATCAACCTAAATACGCATACAGAATCAGGGAAAGAAAAGCCTACATATAATGTTTAATATGTCTCTATTTCCTTCTGTTGTGGTATTCACTTTGTACAGCAAATCCCTTCAGTTCTGGATACCGCAATCATCTGAAGGAAGTGAGTTTGACATGACTAAACTCTGGGTACACACAAGTAGTACAGTCTAATACACTGTGTAAGACGAAGAGCCTCCATGTCTTTAACAATTTTTAAGGAGCTATTATTGGCCAAATTCCAAATGTCACGACCCACTAAAATCTAGCAGTTTGTTCCATGCTTGATGCAAAACCCAAGAAAAAAAATCCTATATTTTTTTTTAACATACAGCACTTTGTATTTTGATACTCAAAATACAGAGAAAACAGGCTAAGAGCTACTTGTTCCCTTGCTAAGAAGTCTCAAAACACCCCAGCCATTTGGATCACAGCTGTTATGAAGAGCAGGCACATTAACATACAGTAACTATACTGAGAAGGTATCTTGTATGCATTTTCTTCTCACAGATGAAGCCTACCTCTTTACATTTTGTGGCCTTTCCATCATTCTTGCCTCCTTTAGCACCCTCCATGTTTCTTAAAACACTGATGAAATCTTTCTTTGAAACAGTAGACAGCAGTTTAGCACGTCGCCTGTCAGAGCTCCCAGCTTTCTTCATCTTCTCATCAATGTTCTTTTGGTGCGCCCTGACAGCATTAAATAATTGTACAACACCTCTGGGATAGGGGAAAAAACAACAGAACAAATTTTTTAACTCAAGTTCCTTTTACAGAAATGAACCCCCTACCAAAGCAACTAACTGGTGCAGATGCTGGACAGCTTCTAGCTCCCCAGAATGGTTAGGGGGAACCTCAATTTGGTTAAGAAGTAACATTTGCTATAATGTTCACTCCTCCTTTACAGTTATTGCTAGGAACCAGTAACAAACAAATCCACACATAACTATTCAGACCCTGAAGTAAGCATAGTAACTTGGCACTGAAATCAGTGCATGAGCATGTTTCATCCTCAGAAGCACATTACTCGTCCTACAACCAGATATTGAATTCCTCAGGCAAGATCTCAAGGGCAGCTGAAGTAAGGGGACAAGGCAGAGGAATGATTAAGGAGGCAGACACAGGCAGCACATCAAGGTGTTCAACTAGTTCTGTGACACCAAACTACTGAACACACTGAACTTTACAGCCATCAGTCTGGTGAATCCTCTGCAGAGAAGCAAAAAACCAGAACAGTAGAAACAACTGTTCTGCATTTTTAAAGCATTAAATTAACAAAATGATGGGATTCAACAAAGCACTTCTGTTAAGCAAATATTAGATTCCCATCTAAATTTTTACTCTTTCATAAAGCTTCTGAAATCTTTTGCTGAACTTGATACTGTACAATGCAGACCTGTATATAAATCTCTCGGCTCCTGGTAGTCACTTCTTAAGAGTTCAAACTGATTGGAAACAGATTACCTGCATAAGCCTTTTCTTCCCCTTTTCCTCCTCTTTTTGATACACATATATTTAAGGAAAGCATTCAGAAAAACTCTTACCTTGTGGCAATTCTCTGAAGATTTCTTTCTTTCTCTCGGTCTTTGACAACATCTGGCTTCACTCGGCACATCATTTCCCATTCCCGCTTTTTATCGAGCTGCATTATAAATATTGTTATAAGAATGCAGCATACACTGATAGAGTATGTAGCAGGAAGAAAAAAAAAAATCTGCAAAGTTCAGTTTGGTTTGAGGCTAAGGGAGGCTCCAATATGGGGCTGGACAACAGGTCTGAGGTAAGTCTCTTGCGTTGACACACCAGGGCCCACAGTCAAATCTCAAAGAATCACCTGCTTTCAGTGACAAAAGTCTAGAATAAAAATGCTTTCACACTAACTGCCATGAGCAAGGAAATTATTCAAACACCGCTTTCAACTCCAAGACTCACAAGCTGATCACAGAGAAATTCATACATAATAAAATTCTGTGTCTACCAAGACAGGCACGTCACATTTTAAGCCTTGGGAATTTGACTTCCCCCACAGAATTAATCCCAGTACAGCTCTGTGACCAACAGTGAGGCACATCAAAGACTGCAACAGGCAGAACTCAAACACCAGGAAGAGCACCAAGTATCCACCAGACAACAACTCATGTACAATACTGATTTTTGTCTTTTTCTTTTGAGTCTCTCTGTTTCAAAACCAAACTGATGCATTTTCCATTACCAGGGGCCACAATATCACCAGCTTTGTTTCTGCTAAAATAGGAGACCACTGTATTTCACAGTCTCTGCTTCAGGAGAAAGGTAGTGAATTTTTTTCTTCCCCTTTGAACAATTTAATAGTGTTCTAGGCCTAGTGATGTTCCATTAAATCTGTTTTATGCAAGAAGTTTTTAGTGGAATTTCAGAGTCCTTATCTTTATAATTCCAGGCAAACCACTATGAATTTCTGAGTTTATGACCATGTTTTGGCCTTTCATCAAAAGAACTGCCCTACCCTACCTTTCATCAGCAAGCAATCAGTGGAAGGCAGAGCACTTTTAAGTTTTCTTAAGGTAAACAAGTCAGTTTGGGGACCTGTAGCCCACCTCTGTTCTGCAGTATTCCCACATATTTACTGGATGAGAACAGGTATTTAGGACAACCAGAACCGCGCAGATGCTGTACTGAAGCATCTCTGCATTTAAAAGGCAAGCTGTGGCCCAACCACAGCATGTCCCAAACTGTCAGGTGACTAACCTGGCTATCCCACTGAAACAGAATGGGTAAGATGAGACATTAATACCATTAATGCATTTGTAGCCTGAAGGTAAATCAATCACAGCCTGGAATTAAAAGTTCCACTAAAGACACAAACAAAAGACTTACTTGCCAACATAATTTTGCTCTCTTCGTAACAGGTTCAGAACCAGAAAGCTATTTAGGGAACAGACACAGTTTTCTACAGTAGTAGAAACAGTAGTTTCTAATCAAGAAAATCATTGAGGAGAGCAAACAAGTAGTCACAACCGCATCAATAGTTACTACAGTCTCAACCTAGAGGCCTTGATTTCGGACGTTGTGGCATAATTTAAATGAAGGAAGTTTTCTTCTTTTTCTCCCTCTCACCTTTTGTGATACAGAACTATTTTGACTTTTAATTTTGACCACGTGAATTTCACTCCAAACTAACAACAGAATTAGAAAACCAAGCTTAAAGCAGCTGCTTTCACCCTCTCAACAACAAAAACACCTTAAGCCGACAGACTGGAACAGTCCTGCTGCCAAAGATCAGCCTGCCTGATGACCCAGAAAATGCAGTAAGGGAAAAAGCCCTACACAGCATGACTGGAAAGTAAAAAAATTGAAGTTACTTGACATCACTGTGGAAGAGAGATTCCAAAACTGAGATAGCCTCAGAGCACTCTCCCAAATCTCTGCTGAGACTATCTTGCATATAGTAGCCCACCTGACTATGACTACATAGGAAATACTGCATCTTTTTCTCACCTTCATCCTCTTTTCCAGCCTTTCTTGTTTTTCCTTTTCTCTCTCCTTCTCCAAGCTTTTATTCTTGGACAAGATGGTGGACTTATTCTGTGGAATCTTTTTGTTGAGCACTTTTGCCATGGCATCTGCCCAGCCTGAACTTGGGCCATCTTTGGAGGTTGTTGCCTCTTCAACCACATTGCCAGGCGCTGCTGTTTCATCTTCATCATCACCATCCAGGGCTTCATCTCCTGAAGAGTAGCTGTCTTCTGGAAGTTCTGAGCTTAACTCAGAATCTAGGGATTAAAAAAAAAAAAAAAATTATCAGTACTTTTTCTGGTAAGGATCCATCACTGGTAGTTCCATATCACTTTGCTCCATATGTAAATGTTATCTGAGTCCAGGGCCACGTACTGCTGCACATGTACTGTTACAATTACTTCCTCAAGCAGGCAAACACCATCATAATGAATTTACTAGAAACTATGCAATGCAAGCGCTTGCTCATCTCAATAATGATTTAAAGTGATTGAAGTGGATGGCTAAAAGGGAAAAGGCAACCTTGGATATTTTTTGTTAGAATATGAATATTTTAATGTTTAGGGCTGGAATTGTGGGGGGAAAAAACCCCTATATTTCCCAGTTCAGAAATTATAACTTATAAATGCATATACATACATATCTTATGTATACATATGTGTATGTACACACATACATACAAACTGCAACAGTGACATCTGGTGTTTGAGTGCAAACAGCCACAGGGATTAAACTGAAGCTGGGAGGGCATTCCTTATGTGAAAAAAAAATCTGCCCAGGGAAAACAATGCCATCAAAAATACAATTACCAAAGTACAATGAACACAGGGGAGATTGTTTTGTGAAATGCAGAATCAAAAGAGTCATCAGGTACTCTAAAGAAACCAGAAGCACTAAGCTCTTCTGCCATAAGTAACTGTTCAAGTTCTTAATACAGAAATAAAACACCCCCAAACTCAAGTTTCCTTACCCTCTGAGCCCTTCAAAACAAAACTAAAGGAGCTGAAGCAACAATATCAAAGTTAGTAATCAAGCAACATCAAGAGAGCACAGAACAGCCAACTAGATGGCACATCAAACACATGAATAATCTGCCACTTTCCTCATTTGTCTGTTCAGTGTGTCAAACTGCAAAAATTAAAGTCTTTAATGGTGCAGATTAACTAGAATGAAACGGGCTGCAAGTTTAGGGTGTGCTAAAATTTGTTTGGTTATTTCAGTGGACCCACTTTATCACGTAATGAAGAGCACACATATTTCCTGCTACTATTAACTACTATTCCACTAATATTTGTGTCATGTGAAATTTTAAATTAATTTCTTTATATACAACTTTCAAGGCCACAAACCAAGTACTGGACAGAAGGAGGCTGGTTTCTGACCCTGCCCAGTCCCACTAGCAAGGGGCCAATTCCCCACCAGTTGACTCACTTTCACGCATCTAGCACTCACACTACTTGAAAAAGAGTACTACTACTACTACTACCATTACTGCTACTGTACTCACAGTACTACTGAGCCAAGTACTTTACTTTGTAAGCACTGCTTTATGCCATGAACTACCTTTATCAATCAAATCATTAAGAGAACGAAGTCAGGACTGCTTCACAAGATCTGTTTTCTATAAAGCCATGCAGACAGCTATTAATGACATTCCCCATTAATCAACTGTCTTTTTAATTACTTAGCAAACATAAACATACACTCTGTTGCCAGACTTATTCATTATTCTGCCTTCTCCATGTGCCTTTTTAAACCAGAAAAAATACAGCCCGACATAGCAGCAAAACAGTGGCATTAATCAATTTAAAACAAAACCTCTAATGCCCAGGCACATTTAGAGGCTTGGAGAGCATTTAGTTACCGTCAGAGACAGGAGTAAAATTACATGTTTACAAAACAAATGTGGAAGAGAAATAATTACTGAGTACTTAGTCATGATCTAGATCAGGATGACTTCTACTAGCATCAAGGTGCACACAGTGTTGCATCACACTCCACTTGAGATAAATAATGGGTTTGATCTTTTTTTTCAACAGTCCTTCCTATAAAGTGGAAATTTAGAAGCTGCAGATATGTTGAACACATTCACTAACTACTTAAAGGCATCCTTTTTATCCTTTTAGATATCAGTATGTTTCCATATCCTGAGTTCCAGATTAAAAAAAATAAATTCAAACCACTGCATATGAAGAAACTGGTGCATCACCACAGCCTGGTTCCTATAGGTAAAACAATGTCAACTTTTCATCCCTAGGCCTTGTCCATGCTAGGATAACACTATCTAGTTTTTAAACAATTAATCAACCCCCACTTATGACTTTTTTATAGATACAAAAGCTAACTACTAACAAAAGTCCAAAGGTGAATTCCCCAGTTGCTTGACAGTTAGCCATAAATAACAGATCAGACTTATAAAAAGGAAAATTGCAGAATTATGTATTAATTTCCTTTACATAATATTTTTTGCCAGTAATATAGGAGGATAGTGCCAGATAATACCAACAACATTTTGCTTTCAACAATTACAGAGAGATTAACGAGGCTTCAAGGACCAGCCTTAACTTACTCTTTTACACATCAGAGCATCAGACAACAGCATGAGATAAAGCAGAGGTATTTCAGAGTAATTTAGACTAGATTAACTCTATCAGAAGTAGGACCTGAAGCTCTGTTCTGAATTGTAAAGCTTAAAGCCTGGCACAGGTTTAATGTAAAAAGTCTTAATTGTGTGTGTGGGAAATGCACATTTCCATACTTTACTCTTCTAAACTTGCTCAGTGATGAAGGTGTAGACGCACAGTTAAATACAGAAAACATTCCAAAACGAGCTCTGAAAGAAGCTCTCACACAAAGCTTTCCCTTGGGTTCAGTTTTGACCCTCAAAGCAAACAGAACCAATGTGAGCTACAGCTCCAAACGGCCACAACCTTGATTCCTCCCAGAATAAAGAAAAAAAAGTAATCCAATTACAAGATATAATTAAAAAGCGATCACAACTAGTTAGGTACACCCTCTCAACTCACAAGGAGGCAAGAAGAGCGCAGAACTGTGCGTAAAGGATGGAGTATGAGTGTTTGCGCTCTCCTGCTGAATCACTAACTTGCGTATCCCACGGGTTTTCTTCGGAATAGAAGCAGATCTCGGTCTGGCACAGAGAACTTTTGCAGCTCTGCACAGTCGCTCCCCCCGCTCCCAAGGAGGCAGCGAAAGTTATTTTGGTGGGCCCAGGGAATTAACCATCTGCTGTCGGTACCCCCTAGCTGACTAGAGAAGGGCAGGAGCAGAGGGCAGGACTGGGCACAGCGGGAATGCCACCCACGGGACCCCCGGCTGAGAAGGAGCTTCAGCAAGTGGCTGTGCCGGGGCCTGAGCTCCCATCCCCCGCGAAGACGGCTCCAAGCCCCGGCCCAGGGTTCGGAGTGGGGGGGATGAAGGGCCTCGGACCCACCGGCGGGCTCGGGCGCGGCAGAGAGGAGAGGCCGCCAGGGCCAGCGACGGCCCACAGCGGGGAACACAGAGGCTTTAGAAGAAGAGAGGGGCCCACGCTCCGACCCTCCCGCCCTCGTTACCGCTGTCTGTGCCCGCGCCCGCCGCCGTCCCGCGCCCACGTGGGCCCGCCACGGCCGCCGCCATCTTCCCTGGGGTCCAGCCAGCACCGTGCTCCGGCCCGGCCCCCGCGCCGCCAAACTGCGTTCCGGCTCCAAAGGTTCCGGACAGACCGAGCGGCGGCTTCCGGGGCGGGTTGTGGGGGGAAAGGGGTCAGATCTGAGCTGATGAATAAGGCAGGGAGGGCAGCCCGTGCTCCTGCTCCCCCTGGGGCGCTGTCTACCGCTCCTCCAGGGCAGGGCAGAACCCAGTGAGAGCCGAGGGCCCCTCCCGCTCGGGCTGTTCGAGCCCTCGGGGGCGCCGTCGTGGGGGCACGGAGAGCGGACATGGACCGCGGCCTCGCGGGACCCGAGTGCGGGAAAAGGTGGAGAGCGCCCTGGGAAACCCTCAGACCCAGCAAAGCTCAGCCTGCCTGGTTCACAGAGTCACAGCGACCCTTAGCCCTGCACGGGGCCATCCGCAAGAGCTACACTGTGTGCCCGAGAGGTTGTTGGCTTCCATCTCGGGGAGCCAGTGTGGGTGGGCGCAGCAGCGATAAAAATATATAAATTAGTGTTCTGTTTGTGTAGGTTGCCTGGTGGGAAGAGGAATTTGGAATCTCCACAGTGCTGATGTCCCCAAGGACACTTAGCCATGATTTCAAACATTCCTTTAAGGCCCAAAAGGAGGTTTGTCATGGGGAGGATTGAAAAACTGAAATTATCTTTCGTTGGCTTTTCAATCAGGAAAAAAAAAAAGAAAAGAAAAAAAAGACAACTGACCATTTACTATATCCCTGAACATTTACCATTTTCACACTGATACCACATACTTTTTGAAGTCATTTTTTCTACATTACAAAAAGATTTTCTCAATCTTTAAGGTTGGTCTACCCTAGGTGGTATCTATGGAAGGGATGAGCTCAAATTTCCTTGGACACCAAGTGGGCCCCAGATAGGGTAGATCATGGACCTTTTGTAAACAAACCACAGGTCTCTGGGATGAGCTGTGCTGTTAAACTTCACTTGACAATTACTTTATCCACCCAAACCATGATGATCTAATGCTTAGCATAAGTAGTTTAGGTCATAGATCACTGACTATGCTATACATTCTTTTACAAATTTTTCAGATTAAGAGTTTTGGATGCTAGAAGTTTTTGCAAACTCCAGTTCATGTACTGAAATCCGTTTCTCTCAATGGTAGTATTTGTTGTTAGCACTGGGTGTTCAGAAGAGCACACTATCCCCCATGTGTAGGGGAACAAAATTTCTTATACCTTAGGTTAGAGAATTTCTTATCTTAGTAACACTTATTTTCTGTCACTTCACAACCAGTGAACGGACACACAGATTTTAAGACCAGACTGTAACATTACCAGTCATCCAGTTACTCAATTGGAGGCATCTGTAAGAACTATATCTTGAAAAAAGCACCACCTAAAACACCAGAACTGTATAGGAAGCAAATCTTCTTAGGCAACCTCTTACATAAAGGTGCTCTAAACTAAACAAACAAAAATTAGTTATGAAGAACTGCTGTTCTTGTAGCAATTAAATGTGCTGGTAGGCAGAAGCTCCAGTATTCCTTGGAGCCCTAAAGTAGTGCAGTACAAACAACTTTTGACATTGCAAAGTACATCTATAGATATGAGCGAAGCTAGAAACGTGTCTGAGAAGATTTGACCCAAACACTTACTGTCTTACATCATAATTATTAAGCAAGATCCTGTGGATGAAACACTGCACTGCTCTGCAACTTTGCTGACACCTTAGAGAGCCTGGATACATAAACAAATATTAAAATAAGGAATGGTGGCTCATATTGTAAATGAGGTGCAAGGCAATGCTTTACCTAGCTATTACTGATCTTAGACTAGTGGATTGATTTTAAGATGACTTGGTTGCTTTTTTAAAGCTCAGCTATCTTATGATGGTGCCTCCGAATTACTACTGGAGAAAAATGTTGCATGTAGCGTATTCCTCAGTATTTTGCAAGTTTTAAAATCTTAAAAAATGTTTCTAATTTTCACACCCTGTATTTTTGTGAATACTTTTTTTGTTGTTGCAACACTGCACAACAAGTGACCTTTGTCTCTGTACTTCTATCATTCCACAATTTTTTTCCATAATGATGTGGGTTGCAGCCAAGATAGCAAATTTTATTTTGCTCACTCGGTATCAAGTGGGAAAATCAGAGGTTGGACAGAGGTCAGAAAATGGTGACAGAAATTCTTACCTGGCTGGGGAAACCGTTTCACAAGGAAAGATTATAAAGGCTAAGTAAGTGTGTCTTGGTTAAGTGCTGGCTAAGGACAATGGTACTGGACTTCTGTTTCTGTCATAAGCTGTCTTGCAGAGCAGAGCTACTTGGAAAGAATTTCAGTCTAATTCATTGTTACAAACAAAGAGAAAACTCATGCTGAAAAATTTGGGCCAGTGCTGTGATTTGCAGAGTAAGAAGGAAACTATAAACATCCTCATGATGTTTATTGAAGAGGCACAAGCACTACAGGAGATGTAATTCCTAGTGTTTTACGCTGTAGGGCTCAAATCCTACCGTGTCTGCCAATAATAAGCAGTAACCATTTGGTCAAGTCTGCTATGTGATGATAAAGACACCATTTGCTTGGCATGATTCATCTCTGAATCATGTTGTGTCAGAAGGGACACTGCTAGGAGAAGGTTATTAAATTGCATAGACAACAAGCTCTTTCAGTATGGCAATTACAGTCTTCATTTCCTAGAACACACACCTTATTGAACATATCTTACTCGTGGTAGCATATTTGTCTTGGAAATATGTCAAAATCTTCAGATTAAGTTCTGTAATGGGCTCCAGTAAATGACGGGTCTGAACCTTCTTCCCTCAGACTGAATTAACAAGTCACATCTCTGAGAGCATACTTCTCTCCACAAGCATTATCCCAAAGCATTTGTCAGCAAATTTGTTGCCAAACCTCATTTCAAATGACTGTCATTGTCTCCCATCACTCTGGCCTGAATGTTTTTCTGTACTGAAATTGTGGTCTGAAGAACACATGGCCTACAAAATCTTTCCAAAGCAGACAAAGCAGCAGTTACCTCCCAGTTTATCATTATCAGCAGCAACTGAAGAGGAGCAGAGGCACAAGCTGACATTCTGCATGTACAGGTCTGTAGTAAAACCACAGCTAATGAAATAGTGCACAAAACTTTGACCTATGGATGCAGCAGAGCCATGGGTCTGGTACAGGAATTTGCAATCCTAACTCTTTTTTAATAAGATTTTAAATGTGGGGTTTGGGGATTTTTTTTAGCTGAAAGTTTAAATATCAACAATACTGGGAAACAGCGCAGTTGAAGCAGTTACTGTGTATTCCTCATTACAAAGATAGCAGCAGCAAAATCATAGAATGATAGAATGGTTCAGGTTGGAAAGAACCTTACAGATCATCTAGTTTCAACCCCCCTTGCCATGTGCAGGGACACCTTTCACTAGACCAGGTTGCTCAAACATCCATCTAACCTGACCTTGAGCACTTCCAGGAACAGGAGATCCACACTTCACTGGACAACCTCTGCCAGTGCCTCACCACCCTCACAGTGAAGAATTTCTTCCTAATATCTCTTCCTAACACCTACCCTCAGTCAGTTTGAAGCCACTACCCCTATCACTACATGCCCTTGTGAAAAATCCCTATCCAACTTTCTTCTAATCCCTTTCAGGTACTGAGAGGTGCTATAAGGTCTCCCCAGAGCCTTCTCTCTTTTCCAGGCTGAATAACCCCTCTCTCTTAGTCTGTCTTCATAAGAGGTGACAAGTAAAGACAAAACCTTCCTTTGGTTTCTCTTTGGAGTGATAGAGCTCCTTTCTGTCATGGTCTGTTCTAGAGTTGCAAAGAACACATAGATCCCAGCAACATGCTAAGCAAAGTGACCAACATCTACTGTATACCTGTTGTCAGTTTGTCTCTGGGAGAGAAGTTTGCACTTCAACACAAATGCATAAACACACAGGCAAAGGTGTAGTGGGTTTATGTAAAAGAAACCAAGGTCAGAGAAACATACCTTGTGGTTAAGCAAGGTAGTAAAAGTTTTGCACTATCCTTAGTTCTTGTAGGAAAGTACTCCACAGGCTTGTCTCGTTCTGTGCAAAGGAACTCTTACCTAGGTAGACAGGATTAACCTTCCTAAAAAAGTTCAGTCATTCTTAGTTATCAGCCATGATCTTCATCCCAGAGTGTAGCCTCTCAGATATCCTGGGTGCAGACCACCAAAAACCTTAAAGACAGGAGTTCAGTTTTGACTTAATTGGATAGGTGTGGAAGTAAATTAGAGACCTGCTGCCTCCCATGGCCTTTGGATCAAGTTCTTCATGTTTAAATTTCAATAGAATAGAAATGAAAAAAAATTATATAATTACAATAATTACTAATGTAGCCCCTTGTTCTGTTCTAGAAATTCTTATGGGCATCTCTGAGAACTGAGCATTGTAGCATCCCTCACATATTCCTGTGGCATTATCCTCAGCTTCCCAAGGCCTTAGTATCCGAACTGAACAACTTTGTGTTTCTGATCTGTCCAGTTGTGTTTTCTTTTCCACCTGTCCTCTATGGCTGCTACTACCACTCTCTTCCTCTCCTGTTTATGAATAAATTGCCTTGATGCACACATGTCTCCCAAACAGTTACCCTTTCCATTCCAATGAAGGCTGAATTCCGAGCTGGTATAATAAAGTTTAAAATCTTTGCCACTTTTGTAGGTCATATTCACAGCCTGATTCCTGCAGTAAGAGAGATCAATAACACCAGATAGGAGATGAGCATGATAAAGCTCTCCAGTGCCCCAAGATTTAAACATGTTTATTCTCATTTCCATTTCTTTGGTTTAGCTGATGCCATGTTTTCTACCCAACTCTGCAGGGTAACTGCAGATGAAGAAAGAAGGGCAGTTCATGAGTAAATCACAGAATACTGAACTGTCATATAATAACTACCACTCTAATCTCATATTCAATAAAACTCATATAAACTGACATTTAATAAATCATAATAAAGTACTACCTGGTCCTCTGCAAATGTTTTGCCTCATGAAAGTTCTGGTCCAGCTCCCAGCAAGGTCAGTTGGAAACTTTGTACTTCTTTCCCTGTGAATTCACTTGGTCCCTAAGCCTCACAAACATCATTTCTGTTGATGCTTTTAGGATGGAGACACAGAGGGATAAACACAACATTTGCATGCTTTCATGACTGTATTTTTTGACGTAAATACCTGGTTTTAGACTTAACTGAATACTTGTGCAATCGTGGACTGAAGAATGATGCTATAAAGAAACTGTGAAATTTTGCCCATTGAGTGTGGCAGGTTAGCACATTCTGTATCCATGAAGTGATGCTGGGTAATCTTAAAACTGTGTTTTCCTAACTTTAAGTGCTTGAGTTTGCAACTGTCTCTGTTATTTGACACAATTTATTCTGCATGTGGTTGCTAATTATTATATATCAGCTTTCAACCAATACCACAGTGCCATTTGAAATACATCTTCCTGGTTTAAGTGATAGGTAAGTTTATATGTTATGTTGAGGAGCAATTATTAATTTATCCCACATCAATATGAGAAAATGAGAGATAAAAGGGCTTAATGTACCTGGTAGCTAAATCTTAAATTCTTCTCTGTTTCTTCTTTACTCACTCCATTCATTAATTTATTCAGGCTCAATAGTCATTCTTATTCCTATATTTCATAGGAATTAATTATGGTAGTGATGTATTGCCTGACATAATCCAGTTCAAAACATGAACCGGTGACTGGAATTTTAGGAATTCATGTCAGATTTTCTCCATTTCATCAATATCTGCATCACAGGAGTTAACTGGAGTTACAATGAGCAAACGAGGAAAAGAGCTTGTGCCCAAAAATGTGGATTTATGTCCAGAGCAGACTTTAAATGTTTAAGGACTTGTCAAGGAGGGCAGGTGGGAGAACAAAAGAGTCATACTGAATATTGTATCCAAATATTTAAGGCTTTAAAGGTGGAGGGGTTTATATTTAAATTATTGTCAGTTATATTCATCATATCTGATAATTTTAAAGAATTCTCAGTAATGGCTAGAAAAGAGAAGAAGAAGAAACTTGCATATATGAAAAGTCAGAAAAGCTTAGGTAAGCTTAGAAAGTTGTCTCCTGCTCTCTGGGAATCACAGAAGAGACTGTGGCTTGAGCCTGTGTGTAGTAGAAGAATATCCAAATACCTAACACCCAAGCCATAATTAAACCTCAAAGTGTGAAAAAAGTGCCAGAACAGTGACTTAGCTTGTAGGCACTGAGGGTCGTGGAGGGACACTTCCTGTAAATTCTGACAATGGGAAATGTCCTACAAGTTATAAAGCAACAAAATGCAGAGAAAGATAATTCTGTAAAGTGATTAATTATGAGTAATTTATTACTACCGAATAGTCTCAGAGAAGTTTATATACATTTTTAATTAAGAGGTTTATGTACTTGTTACCTAAATATTTTTAAATTCTGCCTAATTATTACTTCAAATAGTAAAATTTGTTCATTATTATAGCAGTCTTCACAAAACCACGTGAAAGCTCACTGCAGTGATTTCACATTGGCCATAAAAGTCATTATAAAATAGAGATGCAGAAGGGTTAGCCAAAAACATTATTGCAACTACAAAGCAAAATCTGTATTGAGATAATTGAGGAGAATGAGATAATACTCTTGTACAACGGTGTAAGAGCTAAAGAAACATCACGTTAAACTAGTTTAAAATTTTCATAATATATTTCTTTGAAATGCAAGACAAGGAAATTCTGGGTTTTAGCTGGACTTGACCTTTACTTTCAAATTTGTTTGCACAAGATGAGTAAGTGCATGTATATTTGCTCTTCATTTAATACCAGATTTTGATACGCATATCTCCAATAGCACCTAGTTGCCTAAGTTAGCCTACTCCAGTTGGTAAAAATAAATACCTAAAATCTCACTTCAAAAAGCTTCTAAATCCTTCCTCGTCAAAACTCATATACCTGTGAACTCTCAGTGCGTGAATTCTCTCCATGAGTTCTTGTAAGCTTGAAACTAAGCCTCTGTGTAATTACCTTGATGAAGCCTGAATACATGAGGTTGCAGGCACATGAGCTGTTACTAGGATGTGCTACTTGCACCCGAGTGCTGATGAAAAGCCATAATTCTCATATGAGCAAATACTCTGTAAAATGATTAAGTTTTAGGTTTTTTCTCCTGTCAGATGAAACACAATGGGAACTGGTTTACAGTGTTTCCCTTCATACTCTCAGGTTTTCAAGTAATGGTATTTTTTAAAAAAACCTGAACTTTTCTAGTAGCAAGGTCACAAGAACGTTTTAAACATAGGAAAATAAACTTTGCATTCAGTTGTATTGCTGCAAACTAATTTATTCCTAAAAATTAATTCCTCTTCCTCCACTCCCTCCTCCTCACAGTGGAAATCATTTACAAATCAGCGAATCCAGCTAATAATCCTTCAACTGAATGAGAACTTGGCCAACAACCATAGCTAAGACTTATTTAAACAAGGTGAGATCTATCAAGAGTCTTACCATGCCTGGGACATATTTAGAGGAACCTAAACTCTTCAGTGAAAAGTGAGTTATGTATGTTTAGAGATGTTGAAGTAAAGGTAAAGGAAAAGATGTCTGTCAAGCCAAAAACCTGTTCTGTTAAGAAAAGTGCTGGAGAGATTCATCATCCAATCTGTCTTCATCAAGATTTCCTCTCCTTGTGTTCTTGCAACAGGCACCCTTCCAGCTAACACTGGGTTTATTTTTCAAAGTGTTTTAGGAGGCTTTCATCTTTAATGAAAGACAAGTGGATAAATTCCTGGTTCCCCTGAAGTCAGTAACAGATCCCTCATTATGTTCAGGGAAAATAGAATTACATACTATATTTTGTCCTTGTGAAAAAGTGTAATTACTAGTCATTGTTTGTCAAGTTCATTTTCTTACCTATGAACTTACACTGATTTACCTTGATGATGGAATTGCTAATGGACAAACCTGTTATGGTAATAGTACTCTTTCAGCTTTCATCTGAATGCTAGCATTAACCAAATTCAAATCACTTTTTTTTTTCCCTGCAGCTCCAACCGAAATTATTTTTGCAAATGAACTCCCTAAGTTTCTTTTGATGCAATGAGTTTGGATGTTTGTAATAGGCCTAAGGAAATTATTCAAAGAACATGAGGTCAGAGAAATAAGCTGTACTTTTAATTTCAAAAACAGTTCTGTAAATGTTCTTGGTTTTGTTGTGACAGTAAGTCCTACTGAGTAAATCAGGCTTGTGGGGCTCTTCAGTCTCCACCTGAGTCTCCCCATGCTTACAGGATCCTCACTTGTTCCGCAGGAATGTGGATACCTGGAAGTCCTATGGCGGCATCAGGAAAAGCAACTTGGCCTTCAATATAGGGACAAAAACATTTAGCTAAATCTGGGATTTGTGAAGAGCAAAAGTAGAGGATTTGTTGGTCTTAACCAATAGATGGACAGAATGCAGTGTTTTGTATGAGAGTAATTTTTCAACTCGCCTGTCTTCATTTCTGAACTTAAATGTCTCATGCTGGCCTTTAAGAAGAAAAAGGTGGTGTGAGGGGTGGAGGAAGTGATGCTAGAGAAAGACTAGAAGTCTGGCAGAGAGATGTACACTTCTTTTGGGTTGGGGTTTTTTTGGGGGTTTTTTGTTTGCCTGTTTGTTTGGGGGTTTGGGTGGGGATTTTGTTGTCTTTGGTGAGGTTTTTATCATTGTTTGGAGATAATCTTGAATCTGTCAACCTGATTTTTCAAGTGTGAAGATTCAGCTCTAGGAAGAGCCAAAATAGGGGATGTGTGTGCATTGCTACTTAAAACCAGACCCAAGGTTTTGGTACTGTTGCTAGAAATAAAAGAAAGATACCCACGTCTGTCTGAGAAGACAAATGTGAATCCTACATACATGTGTGAGTTTCTAATGAAGCTCTTTCTGCCTTTAGAAGAAAATGTTTCTGTTTATCTTTAATAGAAATCCATTGCGTGTAGCTATGTAATGGAATCTCTCATTTTTTATTTGCATCTGTTAGCTTTTTATTGCAAATAGGGCTCTAAATCTTACTTTAGAAATGAGTATTGCACTATATGTCAGTGCATGTGCAAAGGAAGCCATTAATAATGTTCGTTATGAAAACCTGATCATAAGTGTTTTTAGTCCATTAGCCATTCAGCTTTATTTATGTCCTCTTTCAGGAAGAATTTGAAGCCAGAATTCAAAAGATGAAGTTTGAAAAAAGAGCCACACATGAGGTCATAAAAAGCTGTCACATTCAGGATGCTAGAAATTTCTTCTCTTTCTTCAAGGTTTTCAATAACCTTTAGAAAGACAAATGAATATTCACCATCTACTGCTTTGCCATCATTAAATTACAATGCTTTTAGGAAACAAAACTCCGGTGGACCAAGCCAAAGTAATCTGCTAATTTCAGAAAATTAAAATATATTGTACCTGCTTGGACTGTTTAAATGTACTGCAGGTAGCAGCTCTTACAGAGTCAGTCCCTTCCCCTCAAGGCTTACATGACGTAACTTTATTCTTGAGTTTTTGTTCTGACTGCCAAAGTGTGTAGATTTCTGATCTCTTTTAGGATAAAAAACTTTTAAAATAAAGTACTGAGAAATGTGCAGCCAACTTCTCATCTTCATAGACTTACTCCAACTGACTTTTTTTTTTTTTTTTTTATGTATTACTGAAAAAGATTAGGCCCTAGCTCTAAAGTGTCCTTTGGTCCTATTTACAAAAGGCACCATCAGGAACAAAATTTTGTACTAAAAAATCCTCATGAGCTAGCTGAAAGCATAATCCTATTGAAAAAAAGAAAATATTTTTTCTCTTTCAAATAACAGTTTGATTTCTCTTGCATTTTTTTCTTTCAAAAATACTGTGGCACTTGCATGATTGTCAATATAAAACTGTTTGTAGTTGCTATTTTATCTGAGAGTAAAATCACCTTGTACCATTGAGATTGGGAAAAAAAAAAAGGTTTCTTATGTGTTCCTTGGAATATAGTTACTGTCAGCTCCAGAGATTTCTTATGTATGTTTACTGTTTTAATGTATCCCTGAAGCTATGACTTGATCCCCTTGCATTTAGAAGTAGTGTTTGGGATTTGAATTGTCAGCAGAGGAGCTGCTCTCAATGCATCACCGCTGCCATAGGTAGCGGTGGCTGTGGCAGCCACTTTCAGGAGCTGCTGGTGTTCATATTTCACCAAAGCCTCAGGAAAAGAGGCTGTGTGAGAAATAGGGCAGCTTAAGAAAGAAATGATCTCAGCTAATCTGTCTTCATCTTTGGTTAACATAGTAAGAGACAAGTTGATTGTGTATAATACAAATTATTTTATGATGTATAGGGAGACTTTTTTGCTCTGATTTGCATAAAAATGCGGTAGTTAGCCTGACGTAATAATTTGGCATTCAGTGGTTTTCGATCGGCTAATGCTGAAAGGCTGAAGTGGTTTTTGCATGAAGAATAGGTCACTAACTTCTGAATTAATTTCTGTAGGAGACAATATGGATGCAATGTTTTTAAAGCTTAATTTAGATTCAAATTAATGTGAAGACAAGCTCCTTGAGTCACCTAGTCTTTCTCTGTGGAATCATTTCTAATTGAATGTTAAGATCAAAGTTTAAGTTTATAAGAAAGAAAAACAAGTGCAGATAAATAGTTATTATCTGACATCCTTATGAAAATTCATGACCTGCCACTTTATCAGAGACCTTTTAAGAATTCTAATTGTGAAGTATGCATAACTATTAAATGGCTAGAGCGCTTCAGTCTCTTGATAAGAAGCGAGTTAAATAATTGTCCTGTTTAACTTGTGCTTGTTAACCTTTAAGGTCAACTAGTTTGAACATACGTTTAATGAAATCCTGGAGCCAGAATTTATGATACTGCTGCTGAATGTTAAATTGGACAATTTACATAAGCAGGACATTAACCTTCTGAGCACTAAATAGCATTTTAGCACTTAGCCGCTGGGGACAATAAGGGACATGTTCTATATATTTGTGATTAGCTTGCCTGGAAACTCTCATGATGACCAATTGGCCTACCAAGTTTAGCAGCATAATTAAATGAATGGACTCAGCCTAAGTAAATTATCAGTGCTGTGTACAGTATATCATTATAGTCCTAAGGAAAAAAAAAGATATGAATAATTTAATATTACATTACTAATTTATCAATGCTAAGTGACTGTGAGGAGGCTCTTTGTAATTCGTTGTTTTAAATTTGATATTTGATTTACTGCTGGTGTGATTAAACTTGAACCTACTTCATTTCTTTATCAGAAATTTATGGTAAGAGTAGACTTTTTTCTCAGGATAATGGATGTTTTTTTCATTTTCTTCATCTTTGACGATAATAGCAAATACAAAGTATTGCATATTGCCAAACTTGTAATTAAGCAATTTGTCATAACAAGGCACGTGTGTCATCTTTTGGCTGGCAGATCTTGTAGCAGATAAGGGCAGCAGACCTGGAATTGTCAATGCTCCAAGCTGGAGGAGCAGTGATAGCAGCAAGAGCAGTTTAGGGTATGCTTTTCTCCCTGAGCTGAAAGATGGAGCACGATATCCACATTCTGCCCACTTAGCTATTCTCTTGTGGCAACTCAAGGCCGTATGTTGTGAACAAACAATGTGCATTTTTTGGCATAGGTGCTGTACTTTTTAGGACAATTACAATTTTTTGGGGCTGGTGCCTCTTCTTTGTCTTGTGTTAGGTGGTGCTGCGCAAACATGAATAAGGACATGTTTTGAAGGACAAGGTAGGACCTGAGCCATTTCTCAAGGAAGATGGCAAAAAAGCATCTGGTTGCTTTTGTGCAGGTGCTTGTTAGCTGGGAGACGCCTTCAGGTGGGTGTTACCTGCGGTCATTGTTGTTGAGGCCTACAGGCAGGAGCCACGCTGGCAGGCAGCTGACTTGTGTGTGGGTACTGCGTCTCCAGCCCAGCTCACCACCTCTGCCTAAGAGGTTACCCTTGGTCAGCGGAGATAGGAGTATGTTCAGGGAACTGGAGCCAAGGAGGACAGTATGGAGCTGGCTGCCATTTCTGACACTTGGCTGCTCTGCCTGTAGACTGGGAAAGTGCAGTTTTTGCAGATATCGCTGCCCGAAGGCATTGCCACCAGTAAAGTACGTGTGTTACAGTCTTATAAAAAAGGAAACTGAACAAAAGAATCAAGACAGTGATGGGCATATAGTAAATTAATAACTCATGGATGTTTAAACACAGAGACAAAATAGCCCCAAGATCCAATTCTGGAATTGCACAATAAAGCTGTCAGGAAGATGTGATGGCATTGCTGTCCTTCCCTAATGGGATGGAGCAAGGAAGGCTGCTGAGCTCTGCTCTGTGTGCCCTGGGGACTTTGCTTAGGGTGCCAGAGAGGCTGAGAATTGCTAGCAAGCTCAGGTTATGTGCACGTTGGTGGTGTTGGGGAAGAAGCACTCAAAACCTGAGATTTTCTGGCATTCCAATGTCCTACTTCGAGTTCTGCACTGTCCAGTTTCTTTAGCTGTAGAGAAAGGATAACAGTACTGGGTATGAACTTAGTCTGTTACTGTGCCAGAGGAGTGTAAATTTGACCCACTAGTGAATTCACTGCTGGATGTCTATGATGTACTCACAGAGTCTGTATGGATTAGATCTTTGTGCTCATTCAGCTACACTCACTTCCCTAGCATCATTTCTTGTGCCTGAGAAAGTCATGGTGTGTGAGAAATACAAGATATAGTTCATAATTCGTGGATGTTCCCCGATACTGCCTCATTAAGAAAGAGAAGTGGTTCAAGCTCATGCAGGAAATGAGAAGTGTTTTAATTTCTCTCTTTTCTATGTATTTCTGGCAATGCATGAGATGGACTTGAATAAAGCTGCTTTTCATTACAGAGGATCAGACTGGTTTCTTAAGTCATACTTGTTCCAAGTACTTTTGCTAGAAGGGAAAAGGGAGGAAACCTATGAACCCTGGTCTCTGAAAGAGCACCTCTCCTGATAAATGTAGTAGTGTTTCTGAAACGGGTCAAGCATTCATGGGCAGGAACAAATTTACAAGATTCCTACCTGTTTCCCCTGGAAACCAGTTAAAATTATTCCTGAGATATTGGTGACTGGTTAGGACATTTTTGTGCTTTAGAAAAAAAAACCCAACAAATCCCCTTGTGTTGACAATTACTTGTGTTGGTATTTTGGATGCTAAGGCTCTTAGTCTTTCTCTGGCTAGCCAGTGCATGCCAGCCTTTTGATTATCACTTATTACACCACAGTTAGAAACTCTTAATAAAATAGCAGAACAGGAAAAACACTTTAAACCATCTAAGCCACATTAAGACTTACTAATATGTCTGATCATATCATCCTGAGGATCATTCAGGGTGTCATCTGTCAGCTGTAGACATTTGGTAGACCTAAGAACCAATTAAGAAGGAAATTTTGTGTTTTCAGAAGCTGGTTTATGTGAAGAGAAAGCTCTTTGAATTGCTGTTCTTTCCATGTAGGCAACCTTGGGTGACCCGAGTTCAGGGCCTTGTTGTGGCAGAGAAGTTCATGTAATGTTGGGCAAGTCACTGAGTTTGAATGCATCAGCTTCTGAGCTCAAGTTCTGCCATGTACGGAGTGTAAGTAATAGTGTTATCCTCCATCAAATAATTCTGTGGCAATGAATACTTCGGGACTGTGAGCTACTCTCGTGCTGCAGGAGTGAAATCTGTATAAGTCATTCCCCTTTCCAGTAGATAGTAAAACTCAATGGAAAGAAGTTAACTTTTGTGACAAAGAGGTTTCAGCCTGCTGCATAATAAATACGCTTGCATCTGGGTTGAGGAAAAAAAGGGAGAGACAAAGTCACGCACCAGCCCTTCCTAGCCCCAGAGACTCAAACTGTTAAAAAAGATACATTATCGGCACAGCACGCATCTGTTTTTCTACTCTATTTTTGTGGCATCAGTGCTTTCAATCAGCCGTCACTGGGAGCACAAGGTGCAAGGGTCTTCAGAAACAATTTTAAATGAGCTCTTCTATATATGACAATCATCTTTTCCCTCCCCTTTTCCTTCTTCTGGATATTTGTCATTTGAGACATTTCTCTATACATTTTCAAAACAGTTTTACAAATGCAGTCAAAGTTCTTGGCTTCCCACTACTCGCGGTGAAGGAGAGCACAGCTCATACAAAACACCAGTGCTGCAGCTGTACAAAGGTCACATGGGGAGGAGAGAGACAGCAGAGAAGGACAGAGAGGTTTGAAGGAAGCACCTGCCAGCACCTGCAGTATTTTTATTCCTGTAGGAAGCTACTTGTAGTAGGTGTGAAGGGACCAGAATGTGGGTTACTCTACACTCAGGTTATCCTTAATGTTGTGCCCCTGCTGTTTTGTGGATCTGCTGTTGTATAGAGCCAGGGGTGTTGGTGTGTAAGTGACAGGGAAGCGACAGTGGACACTCAGCATGAGACTGTGGCAGTTATGCTGCTCCCCAGGTGTTACTCAGGTAGCCCTTTTTCTTTCATCAGTCATATTTCCTTGTCTGAAATGCTGAAGAGACTGCAGGAGGGTTGTTAACCGGTATTAAGACTGCAGATTTCTCTAATTTTGTGGTCACAGACAATAGGGTTACACTGGCGAGATGAAGTCTTGTTTTAATGAACAGATGAAAGAAGTGGTGAGTTCAGGTAGTACAGCCAGTACAGATGGAAAAAACTTAAGGCAATTGTAGCCCACAGCAGCAGACCAGCACAAATCCAAATATGATGAATCTTTTAAAAGACTCAGTGGTTATCTGTCACTTAACCTCATTGGCTTTCCTCATGGCAAGATTAGTTTACACCTCTTTTGTTTCTCTTCTTTTCACATTATTTGAATTCAATATAATCAGACAACTATGTGGTTTTGGGGTCTGATTCCCATCCAAGTGAACTCAGTCTTTCAATTTTCCTCTTTTGGTAATCCTAGAAAAATCTCCTGCTTCCTCTCAGTCCTCTACCACAGTCTTATTTTAGGATGTATATCTACATTCTAGTTCAGTTGGGGTTTTTTTCCCCCTCCGTCAAGGAATATTTTAATTCTTCTGAAGCAGACAGTCCCTGTTGGAGAGGAAAACTCACAGAACTGTGAACATTGCACTAGGTGATAGTGAGGAAGAACAGAATAAAATACACACACGCACACACACACTGAATATGCAACCTGATTAAACAGAAAGACAGGCTTTTCCTTCAGTGGACCACTAACCATCAGTCATGGCACAACCTGTTTTGCCTAATCTTAAGCTATTTGCAAGTATTTAACTCTACTAGTTTTAAAAATGCAGCAGATACATTAGCTGAGGGCACTGGGCAAGAGACTTTTCCTTATATCTTTAAAATTGCCCGAATTGATTTACACCTACAGGAAGCTGCACGTTTAAAATTACTGGCACTGTTTTGTCTTTGCTTTCATATGCGTTTTAGTCTCCCTGTTTGATGATGACATCAGTTCCTTAAGTATCCCTCAGCTTCTATTTAAACATGCTAATAGCAGTATATATGCAGAAACTGGTACACTTGAAGAGTTGTTTTGTGTTACTTGAAGCCATAGTTTGTCTCTGCATCTTTTTTCTCTTCCTTTTACATTTTCTGCTTAGTAAAAGGTTGATAGTCAACAGCTCTATGAAATTATATGTTATAAACAAACTTAAAAAAATTCTAGTTTTAAAGAACCTCTGAAATGGATTAATCAATGCAGCACTTTGGCAGGCTGAGGAGATTTAAAAATTCTTTCAGCCTGGCTGTAGCTGTAAGACATCTTCCCACAAAACAACTGTTATCTTTTAAGAAAAAAAAAAGACATTCCTCTGTCTTGTTTTCCATATAGATATTTGTAAATATAATCCCTTCTGTTGGTTTGGTAAGTCAATCACACAAATAGGTACCAGTTATTCAGTGACTGCCTTGGGCTAAATAGAGCAAATGACAAAAACACTTTTAGGTTGTCATGTGTTAATGCAAAATGCCCCCAGCCCCCAATGCTTATTCATCTTCATCTAGTTGACTAATGCTTTTCCCATGTTGTTACATGTTGGTAAATTAAAGAAGCCTTCCAGACAGTTCTGTCAACAGTTTACTGAAATGTACCTCATTAGTGAGGTTGAGCTGTCACATGAGTGTAATTTAATCCTATTGAATTATCACTCAAAAATGCTTGAATACCAGGTCTTTATACAGTGAGAAAGAAGGTTTTCTAGGAATACTGTCACATCATAAATTGATTAGATGTGAAGCATGCAAAGGAAAAACCCCTGAGTTTTTTTATACTTGCAGTAAGACTCGTGACAGCTCTTTCACTGCATCTTGTATTTTAGAGACCTGCATTGAGCAGATGCATTTCTTTTGAGCATTTGTTTTTCATATTCGTAGCAAAGTTGAGTAGCTGAGTGCCATGCTTAAGATGGAACTTTTTTTTTTTGTCCACTGAAACAGAAAGGAGAAAGAAGAGGGAAAAAAAAGGTAAGGAACTGAAAGGCCAAGAATGGATTTCAGTTGGTGTCATAGTAAATCATATGTATTTAGTCCTCCTTTTAGAGAACACTAGGCATTTTGAAATTTTTGCAGTCAATTCTTTGTTGTTTGACCAATGCACATATTTAATCCTTGAAGTATAGAATCTGGTTCTATATATGTCTATGTGGGTGCCTGAGGGTCTTTAAGCACACTCTGTTCCTACTGAGATAATAGAAATGGACCCCATATGCAGACTGAGTGTGATGTGCTTGGAAAAGCTCAAAGACAGCATTTGTCTGAAAAATTTGATGAGATTGAGCATTTCCTAGATGTAGCATTTTAATGATGCTTTTGTCAGAATTGGTTTGTGAGGACTTGGGAAAAAATTTAATGAGAGACAAGGGTAAGATCTGCCCAGTGATGGGCTTTCCTGGACTGTTGTGGATCATAGTTCAGAGGACAGCTACTCTTCGTACACCCTACCTATATGCTCCAAACACTAGATGGTCCGATTTATAGCAGAAACTGCAAAAAAAATCATGAATACTTTACAGGAATGGTCTTTAAATCTGATCAAACTGGGCAATTGTTTCTCACTCACCCCAGCAATCCTTCCAAGCAAAGCAGTGATGCGATGGACAAATGTACACACAGATCCCACACTTCATCCACTGTTGGTGAAGAGGAAGGGGGAATGGAGTGGTGTCCCAGCAACTCACCTTGCTGGAGAACATCCCACAAGAATTCTGCTACAGTGAAGGAAAGCTCTCCGACACACAGTCCTCTCCCCACTGAAGGTCACCAGGGAGTCTCTGTGGAGCACGTCCTCCGTGCTTGGGGCCAGCCCTACCTAGTTTCCTCTCCTGGTAGGTCTGCTGCCTTTACATATTTAATGAGATTTTATGGTTTTAGGCATTGTAAATTATATTCTCTTTCTCAGACCTCTAAGACCTTCCTCCACCTACCCTCCCTTACCTGTCAAGTTTCACTGGGTATGCTTTAAATTCTGGAGAGGAGAATACTGACTTTGCATAACATAAATGAAAGAGTGAGAAAGCATTACATTTTCATAGAAATTAAATGAAACCCCCAAGATTCTGTCCTTGAGGGGAGACAGCAAAGCAGCAGATATGCAGAGAAACAATAGCTTTGGGGTTTGGGTTTGTGTGAGCATATTTCACGTAAGGAAAGCTCCTGTACTTTGCAGGTAGCAGTTGTTAGGCAAAGCTGGATTTTACTTGGTTTTGTAAAACTAAGAATTCTTGCTGTTGTCCTGCACAGGAAAAGTTGTACATGTCTGTGGGAAGTTTGTATTAAAAAAAAAAAATGCAGCAATTTCTCTTTTGGACTTCTACACTGGTAATTTATTCCTCAGTGGAGCAAGTGCTCATTTTCACTGGGCACATCAAACTTTTCTTCTGCAACAGGGACTGCTACAGGCAAAGAATTTTCAGTAATGAAAATGCAGTGTTACATCTTGTATGTGTGGCTGAGCACAGCAGCTGAGTTCAATAGCTGAGTTCAATAGCAATTCTCAATGCTACTGAGAATGTGTTACCTATATGGAAAAGTTTTCTGTTCCGAGTTACTGTATTGGAAGTAAAGAGATATTAAGACTGGTCAATAGGGTTATCAGCAGAAAACTAATCACTCCTTGCCGCTCCTAAGTTATTATTGCCACAAAGGCAGTCAAATTTGATCTCTCATTACTCTGTATGAGGCAAATGTCTGATCAAAGTATGCCTAATGATTCTAAACACTTCCTTACAAGTGATCACTTCTTTACTATTTTGAATGCTGAGCCAGGAATAAAACAAAAAGGATCACGTGCTTTCTGGCACAGGTCAAGATATATACTAAAAGAGTATCTTGCTCCATTGTCTCAGGTCATGATTCCTTCTCTGGGTTCAGGAAAAAACTGTACGTGTAATTCTGAAATCATACAAAGAATAGTAGAAAAAGTAACATGAGTTTAAATATGAATCCTTATGGACCAACTGATTTTCATTTGGAGCTGAAATAATGTTCAGTAGAAACTCTCCACCCAGTTTGAAGAGAAAAAGTAATTTTTTGTTAAATAGAGTAGTTCCAAGATACTAGACCCTGATTCCTTTTTCCGTAGTAATCCGTTAACACATAGAAGCTCCTATAGCCACCAGGGCCTGAACCAGAACTTCATATAAAAGGGATGCTCTTATTTTTGGGTGGCTTTGGGGAAACAAGAAATTTGGGGTTGGTTTATTTGGGATTGGTTTTTTTGGGGTTGGTTTTTTTGCTGGGGTTTGATTGTGGGGTTTTTTTGGTGATGTTCATTTTGTGTTTGTGAATGTAAAAAGATTAATAATGCTATGCTTTCTTATATTCTTTTGTTTGGGGTTTTTTGGTTTTGGTTTTGGGATTTTTTTGTTTGTTTGTTTTGTTTTGTTTTTTTAATTTATTCTGTACATGCTGTAAGTATGTGGAACTCCAAAAGAGTATTTTCCTTCTGAGCTTAGAACTATCAGTAAGCTGCTTTCTAGCCCTGTCCATAAAACCATTTTCTAAAAGAAAAGCAATGCAAATTATATAACAGTTTGCCAAAATGTACCTAAAAAGCCCAGAAACTGAAAACCACTAAACCTCATTGTTATCTTTCTGATACAAAAGTCTTCTTTATTGTCTACTTTTTCTTTATAGTTCTTTGTTTTATATTTGTTGGTTTTTTTGGGTTTGGGGTTTTTTTCAAGATCTTAAGGAAGAATAAAACTATATATATAGTTTCACTGGACTTCTCTTTCATAGCTAAGTATATCAAGTTGATAGTGGCTTTCACCACTTTCGGAACTTTCTACTTCCTAAACAAAAAATATAAGCAAATCTAAGTAGGATAAATGTTGTAACAGTGGGAAGGGGATCTTATTATCCATAGAAAATGAGTTAGGAAACCAGATATTCTTCTGCAAATTATGGGATAACAATCTTTGTGTTTCAAAGATTATTTTTTTTTAATTCACATAGGGTTTAGAGGTAAATTTGGAATCCTAGTAACTTTATTTTCTGTTTTCAGTTATCTTAGCAAAAAAGTACCTCTTAAATTAAGTCACTTGACCCCTCAAAGAAAGCCCATTGAAGTCAAAGGAGAGATTTCATTTACCCCATGAAATTTTTCATCAAACTTTTCTAGGAAACATCTCGTGTTTTTTTTATTTTTTTTTTCTAAGTGTTGTACCTCTGATTGTTGCTAGCACAGTGCTATTAGACCTTTCTCTTAAAACTAGTTAGTTTACCAGTTCTTAATCCTGGGATAAGCTTATAACATCACATACAGAGATTTTGGGTTTTGCTTTTGTGAGTGGTTTTAAATAATAATTAGAAATGTGGTTTTGAATATTTGAAGTTCTTACAGTTTCTGAGTGCAGTATGCTTTGTTTCCAGATCCGCTGTCTTGTTTTGTTCAGTTAAGCCAGGCCTGGGGTTTGTCAGATCCCTAAGTGGGGATGTGCAACCAGAAAACTTTCAGCTCAGCTGCCTGTGCAACCAAAAATTTTTCTCCTTGCCAAATTAAATGTTTACTGGTGTTATGAACTGACTCTGTAGGGTACTGGGGAGTGTAGGATCACATACCTAGGAGACAGGGAGAAGTTTTATTTCATTGCAACAAGTACCTATCTTGGCTCAGCCATTATTACGATATCCTTAATACAATACCTTTGGTTTAGCTGTAGGTGATGTATTTGAATAAATTGGGTGAAAAATGAGCATCACTGCAGGCAGGCAGAGTTTTACCATTGCCTTTCCTGAAGCCAGGCCTTTACCCAAGGATCTGCTTGGTGGCATCGTTGGAGGACAGTTTCTGACCTGCATTCACATTGACTAGTCCTGATGGGCACTGCAAGAGACACAAAAAGGCTAACAATTTATATTTGATTATGTATTTAGTCCTTGACCATGTAATCCACCACACTAGGAAGTACTTTTCTAGTATTTGAAGAGTAAAAATTCTGCATAGTTTCAGAACAGGAGTAAAAAGAGAGTGTTGCCTGAACCTTCTTCATTCACTATTTCACCTGCAGCATAGATGCGTAGTAAAATAATACACTACAGTATCATCCCATGATATTAAGATCATAGCTTTTTTCCCCTGTGAAAAAGCAGAAACTGAATACCTGGGCACAGAAGTGTAACATAAGAAAAGGGATAGTCATTACTCACAAAGAAAAATGAGAATGTGGAAGCTGATATGCCTAGGAATTTTTGCAGAGGGTGGGCATGTTCCCAGAGCAGGCACATGCATGACTGGAAGAGGGCATTCGCATTTGAAGACAGATTTGCTGCTTGTTTTATTCCTCTGCTTTCGAGTAACAATAGCTTGCAGCGTTAGGTGGTTTGAAAGGGAAGATTCAACTCCCACACCAAAAACCTCAGAAAACCAAAGTCATCCTGGAAAGGGTAACAGAATTGGAAGTGCTTAAAATGAATGATACTGAAAAAGAAATCAAGAAAAAAAATACAATTTCTTTTTTGTACTGCTTGCAGATCTAGTACCTAAGAAAATCCTTGGCCTGTCTTCTTCCCCACCATCATTCTTCTTGAGTTCATGTTGAAAACTGTGCCTGCTTGAAGACAAACTTTGAGAGTTTTTTTTTTCCCCACCCTGCACAAAAGGGCAGTGCAAAGGCAACAATGTCAGTGTCATCACCCCGGTGATAAACTGTCTCTTCAAGCAACATGTCCGCTAATTATGAGAAGAAATAGCGTCCAAAATCTTTAGTTCCCAGTGTTTAGCATTTTACTGAAGTGGAAGTGTACTGAAATGGTAGTACTTTATATGCTCTCCATTTGTCTTTGTAAGAACTGCCCAAGAGCAGATAACCTCATCTTTTCTTTTGATGCATCTACTACAATTTCTACTAGAAACATTTCTGTGGCAGTCCTCTGTGGCAATCTTTTGTGTAGATTAAAAAATGTAAATGATACTACCTTTGGGCTGTCAGGGCAGCACTTCTACATTTTTATCTCATCTCATGGGCTAGGTGCTCCAAGCATCAAGTGAGGTGCAAAGCACCTCTTACCCTTTTACAGATATCATATAATTAGGCATGCAGACATCTTAAATATTGAAATGAGGTGTGACCTAAAAAAGCTGAAAGGGAGCATGTTGGGAATGTCCATACACCAGCATGATGCTGTATGAAACCATTGACAACAGGCTTCTCACAGGGATGTTAGCCCCTGAAAAGTATCCTTTTAGTACGGTGTTGTCTAGCACTTTGCTGGCTTCCTAACCTAACTTGTGGTTTCCATTCTATCTTGGTTATTTCTACATGTTAGGTTGTACATTTAGAAAAAAAACCAACAAACAAAACAAAACT
Source organism: Corapipo altera (assembly GCF_003945725.1). Classification (NCBI taxonomy): domain Eukaryota; kingdom Metazoa; phylum Chordata; class Aves; order Passeriformes; family Pipridae; genus Corapipo; species Corapipo altera. The sequence continues at coordinate 2,334,161 of NW_020884884.1, forward strand.
CACCATGAAAACCACCCCACAAAACCCACAGAACCCCCCCTAACAAACAAAAAAAACAAACCCCAATGTTTTGTATTGACTAGCAACTTGCCAGGCAACAGCAGGAGCAGTCTACTTCCCAAGGGCAGATGAGACAAGAGGCAAGGGTAACAGCAAGGGAAGCTCAGGCAGGGGTTTCTCAGCCACACAGTACCTGAACAGGAGGAGCAGGGTGAGTCCAACAACAGCAACCAGGGTCAAACAACAACCCAGGGAGGCCAGTGGACAATGCCAGGCCAAGGCATCACCAAGGCACAAAGGCAGGTACACTCTGTGTGAGAGGCTGGTCAGGGCAATTGCAGCCTGTTGGCATGCTTGGGGCCCTGACACAACCATCTGCCCTGACTCTGTAGATATATGGTGTCTTATATCAAGCTGAGATGTTAAATTGTGTGGGTGTCAATGGTGAAGACACTGGTGCATGCCTGCCCTGGCACAGGAGACATGGGAAGAGCAGAGAGAAGTAGACCTCTTCTCCCTGTGACATGCTTAGATGAGACTGTAAGCAGAGTAACTTGTAAATTGTCTTAATTTACATCTGGACAGGGACTTAAGTGGGCATAACTACAATCCTGATGGCCTCTGACTTTTCCTTTATGAAATAGATCTTGGCTATGGAAATAATCTGTCCTTCCTGTCTCTAAAGGGCAGGTTTGAAAAGGCTCTGGCTTTTACTTTGTCACGACTGGGTTGAGGAAATGTTGAGGAAAAACTGGTTTTTTTCCAGCAGGGTCTAAACGATGAGAAATATTTCAGAGACTTGGAAACAAGGCATACAGTTTAAAAGATATTACTTTTCAGTTCTTCATTGGGTTTGCTCTTGTTTATCTCCTTCATTTTTATGCCCATGAAAAGTGCTAGGTTGACAGACTTGGAGATGAACTTCTCTCTTTATCCAGCTGTCCTGACAATGTACTTCTTCCCTAAGGGACCACTTTTAAGGGGACTGGATGGTAGGTTGATTCCTACATTATGCGTCTCTGCCAGCAACTAACTGCCTGTGAGGAGATGACCTAGTTCTGGTTGTGAAGGTGATGGGATTTTGGTGGGCCAAACTCCTGGCCACAAAAATTTGAGCTTTTAATAATTACCTTAATCTGTAGGTAAGGTGCTTCTTTGGCTTAAGTACAGGGAGAAATCTGTATGCACACAGACATAAAATATATGTTCTTAAATGCCATGTACTTGCTTTGCCTTATATTGCTATTTGCTCTGTGGGCACAGCCCATGGAATTATTATCTTTACAGCTATTTTGCAGTCATGACACTGTTATTACCATGCAGGAATGGGAAAATATTATCTTTTTTTGTGTCAGTTTTCATTAAATTGCTAACATTTTTATACCAAATAAAGAGTGGAGACTGTCAGCCACTTCACGCTTTTTTATCATTGCTAGGTGAACAAGAGGGGGTTCTTTTTGCAGATACTGAACTGTGAAAAATGATTTTTAAAAGGATAAACAATTTCTGTATAAAATACAGTACATTAATCCTACTGCAGCTTAATGTAACTCCCTGAATTTGATCATTTCTTTAAATCCTGAAATCAGTTGGTTCTCGGTTACTTTTCAATGACATTTAACAGTTAGACTTAAAAATACAGAAGAATGCATTATAAGTTTTACCCAAAATGATTATGGCAGTCATTTGAATAAAATACAGATTTTGCAAGCTGTAAAGCATATCATTATACTATATACTGGTCTAACTAAGGTTTGGTTCACAAACTACAGTGCTCTAACCAAGTCATTAAATCTATCTAAAAGGGCCTCATTTGAGAAGCAATAAAATTTTTAATCATTTTATTATTAAAAGAGTGTTTAATATGTAGCTAATTAAATGCCAAAGGCAGGTTATCTGAGTTTAACCTTCAAAAAGAAAATGATGTATCAAAGTCTGCCTCTGGCATCATGGGATAGAAATGTCATCCTCATAATCATTGCGTGACAACTAGCTGGTGGCCTTTTCTAGAGCTATAGTTAAATTACCTGATTAAATTAATAGCCATTTAGGTGTTTTAGGAACTGCACAGACCTATACTAAATGAAAATTAGGTCCATTACATTTTCTGAGTGGGCTAGATAGACCCTAAAATAAAACACGTATGCCATTGTCCACATTACTTAGATTAAGCAATTAAAAGCCCTTTCTTAAAAGCTACTAATTTTCCATAATGTTCCAAGAACTAGGTTTACACTAATGATCAGAGAGGAAGTTTTTCCTCTGCTTTCCCCCACTTTTCTTGTTTATTTTACTATTAAAAAAATACCTCTCAACTGTGCAAGCATATCTGTGTTTTGTGCTGTGTTGACTTCTCTTAAGTCTGATCTCTGGAAGAGCACCAAAGGAGGATATTAAATATACAGACCAAGCCCCATTAAAATCACACAGTGGTCTTCCCTGTTTGAGCTGGAGTTCTTCAGCATTGGACTTTGTCTCCATGACAAGAGAAGACCTTGACTGGCACAGGTGTGTGAAATGACAGGTGAAGAGCACAATGCATGTGCTTGCTGTGCCAGATAGAGAGCTTTCAGCTGTAGGAGTGACTTTCAAGACTCCAGAAAGGATATTTCCTTTGTCTCAGTAGTCTGTTTGAGAGAGAGGAAGAAGAAAACCCCTCAACTGTGTTCATTTTGGATAAGGTGACCAGTCTACACAGTTGTTCAGTTATTTGTACAGTTGCATTCTTTCATGAAATCCTAATGGACTTTCTTGCCCTTCCTATAAGAGATACAGTTTATATTACTGTGCTTAAGGAAGTTGATTGGGAGTGCTGGGAGACACCTTCACATTGTGAGGCAGATTCTGGGGATGGTGCTCAGTGGAGCTGGAGGCACTCACATCTCCTTTTGATCCCTGCCCCCAAAACGAAGATTGTTTGTATCCATCAGATTTCCATGTCCCTCTCCAGGGCAGATTCCAACCACAACCATGGCACTGGTCTGCTCTGAGATCTTTGAATGGTCTGCTTATCTGTCTGTCTCTCTGTTTCCACTCCTATCATCTCTTTCTTGCCCATTTAAGCCATGCATTCTTCATGGCAGATGCTGTCTTTTTACAACACAATGTTTAGCACAGCAATGCCTGAGTCTCAAATGGATCCCATGAACAACAGTGTATGTAATATCTTCTTCCTCTGCAGAAAGCCCAACATAAACTGTTCCAATTTTACAAAGCTACCTTTCCTGATGTTGGTATTACTGTACTTGTCTGAATTTTGACCTTCCACATAGAACTTCATTTCAGTACCAGATCTGTAGATACCTAAGACACCTAATCCTGGATGATTTACTGCTATATGCAGGTATGTGTTCACCATATGGCATTTTCTAAGTACATAGTGTTATCTAAGTGCTTAATGCAGTTAGAACTGTGCTACAGTTTTGATTTAGATATGGATTTTATGGATGCTTATGCTTTAATCCAGGTCTTAATATTTTGTACGACTCTCATCCAGTAAAATGCTCCATAGGTGCAGGTGTTTGAAATACATTGAATCCCACTGAGTCCAGCAGGACTGTATATACACATTTGACTTTGCATGTACACATTTTTAGAGTCTTTTCTGAGTGACATTATAGATTTCCAAAAAATAAAGGAATCTGTTAGAAACCAGGCTCTCACTGAGTAGAGCTGTTTGTTTAGTAGACAAGTCAGTATGCTCTGTGAGTCAAACGTGTTCTTCAACCTGGTCTTTCTTAACACATTAGATAAAAATGTTTTATACATTAGGCTTTGAAGTGATGCAGTTTTAACTTGATTAGTAAATTTAACTGTGAAGCATGATTTGTAAGAAACCTGAGACTATTTTATATTTGACTCCAACAGTGTTTTCAGAGTTAGTAAAATGAAACATGGAGACAATATCATTGAAGAGAAGGTATAATAGAAGCTATAGTTTAATAAAGCATGGCTTAGTATTTCATTTTTCTGTAACAATTAGAAAGACAGTAATACAAAATTTATAACCATTTCTGCAGTTTTAAATGGTGCTTGCATTTTTGTTTGTGGGGTTTTCATTTTTTAACCCTACTGTGTAAGCAACTTGTTTTACCGATGATGTGTCCATAGCATAAAACAGAAGTTCCTACAGAAACATTTTAAATTTGTGATAAATTACGTGCATCAGGTTGTTAGGTGATGATGATATTAATAATTGTGCAAAATACCAGTACTAGATTTATTTGACATTTAAGCTTGAACGAAGTTTAGGGACTTGCAGGGGAGTAGACTGTTTTGGGGACAGTCGCATACCTCCTCACCATAGGAGAGCAAGGACCACAAAATGTTGTTAGCTCAAGAAGTGGACTCTCACTGATCTGCTGAATCATACTAGGACTGTATGTGGTTAAAAATAATCTACTTAGAGGCACCCTCAGTACTTAAAGAAAGTGTCTTTTTCTATCTGTCCCCCAAAACCAATCCAAAAACAACCCCCAAAATTCCATTTTCTTTTCATAAGTGAATTTGGCTTGCAACGCAAGCACTATGGTTTTGACAGCTACTACAGTTGCCATTCAGTAAATGGGGATAATTAATGGAAGAGAGAGGCATAAAATAAGGAACAAACTTGGATAGAGAATTGATCTGTAGAAGAAAGAGAGAATCTTTACTTCATCCCTTGTTTACACCAAAATTTTGCTGCTGATTTTGTTGTTTCTTTTCTATAAATGTGAGTATCAATGCATGTGTGTTTACTGAAGGCAACATGACTCATACCCTTTGGGTTATCTTCATAAACTCTTGAAGTAATTTTTTTTTTTTTTTAGTAGGGATGATTAAACAGTGATCAAAGTAAGGGTGAGCACAACCAAAGAAAGTGAACTCCTGAGCTCCTTAGAGGGTCCCTCACACATATCTCTGGAGTCACCCACAGGTGTTGCCTCAGTGTTTGGCTCTGAGCAAGGACACACATCCTTCTTCAGTACTTGCAGCATAACACCTCATTTCTCAGTACAGCTGTGTTTTCATCTGTCCTCACAGAAATTTAAAAATCAACATGTTGAAAGGGGTTTCAAGTAACATCTGACTTTTCATTTTGTGGGGATACCTACATGCTTTGCAGCATTTCCTCATCAAACAAGCAAAGGAGGCATTTATTTCCCCAGCACTGCAAGGGCATGCAGTGGCCATGCCTGGCCCCATGGTGCAGCATTCTGGGGCCAAGTGTGAAGAGAGGTGCTGTGTCTGCCTGAACCAGCTGGGATAGGCACTCAGACAATGCTTCTAAGTGGGCAACATGTAATCCACATAGCTAGGATTTGGTAGAAGTGCTGCCCCAGTATGATTTGTGGGGTTCATATAATGTTTTAGGTCTGAGAGAAGCCAGAGCTGCTGGACAGGGTAACATTTTCAGGAACAGTTTCAGTTTTGAGCTTTTAGAATCTTGATAGGTGAGTTAGAAGTTATTCCCGTACTTAGCATTGGATTTATGCTGATAACCCATATATTAGCATCAGCATGAGCTGCTTGCATAAATGTTGCTCTGTGGTGTATAGGGAGGTAAGAACCACTGAACCACTGTGATCCTGCTGCAGGAGGTGTATTCTGAAACACCAATAGCAAGTTTTACTAGCCCCAAGAGGAGCTAAGTTTGCATGATGCAGATATGTTGTACATAGCAAACTGAAACTACAATAAAATAGCAATTTTATAATTACAAGATGTCTTTCATTGAGACCCCAACATGTTTGGGGAATTTTGAAGCACTAATCATAACAGAATTTAAATATGAACCCTGTTTTAGTGCCCTGTCTAGTGTTGCTAAATGTGTGAATTAAGGCACAGAAACAAATGACCTTTATATTAAAATATCAAGTAATTTCTAACCCAAACTGTTTAATGGAGACTTAGACAGTACAGGCTGTACAGATAGAATCATAGAATGTTTTTTGTTGGAAGGGACCTTAAACATCATCTAGTTTCAACACTCCTGCCATGGCTGGGGGCAACTCCCACTAGACCAGGTTGTTCAATGCCCCATCCAACTTGGCCCTGAACTCTGCCAGGGATGGGGCATCCAAAAGTTCTCTGGACAACCTGTTCCAGTATCTTACTACCCTCACAGTAGATAATTTCTTCCATATATCTAACCTAAATTTCCCATCTTTCAGTTTGTACCCATTCCCACTTGTCCTGTCACTATGGCTCCTGATGAAGAGGAGTCCTTCTCTGTCTTCCTCATAGGCCCCCTTCAAATACTGGAAGGCTGCTGTGAGATCTCCATGCAACCCTTTCTCCAGGCTGAACAGCCTCAGCTTTATCAGCTTGTCTTCATAGGGGAGGTTCTCTAGCACCTCAAAATAAGTAAAGAAAACAGCCTTGGCCAGGGCTCTTCACCATCCACATACAACTGATTTTTTTTTTCATGAAGGAAATGCATTTCTTGACAACACCAGACAAAAGAATGAGAAATACAAAGTAGCAATGAAGGCACAGAGGTGCTTTTCCTGTTATGAAACATATGGGAGAAAAGCAGTCTTGTAAAAAAAAGATTCTGAAAAATATCAAACACAGGCCCCAGGTGAAGAAAATGCCATTGGAGAAAATGTTTTAGCAGTGCAAGTTCTTCAGAAATAGATATTTCAGGTGATTTTTTTTCTCTAATAGTAGCTGGCTGACATTTTCCAAATGTTATGTTCCTTAAAATTACTTTAAATCTTCCTTTGAAGTCTCCACCTTGTGGGGGAAGGGCTCCACCATACCAAGATTTTACTGGTGGTACCAGGCTGAAATTTAGATCTCTTTGGTGAAGCATCTCTTTGAGAACAGATGAATCTCTGATCAGGTGACTTGTCTTCAAGTGATACATAGACTATTTCCTTTTTTCAAAAGCTTGTTTTGCAAAGAGCTTTCCTGTATCCTTTGCAAGATCTTGTCTTTCCCTTTAGTGCTCCAGTTCACAGTGGTTTTGTGGGAAAGGAAAATGAAGGAAGTTAATTAGGGTTTAAGCCTGTATAAAACTAGTTACTGGGCTTTCTCTGGAGCAATTCCCACTGCCTTCCATAGCAGTTGAGCTTAAGAATAACAGCAATAGTTTAAATAAAGTTCTTCAAAAGTTTCTTTCTTTAGTTAAGAATCACATCCCTATGCTTCACTGAGTCTTGACATTCCATTGGCTTCACTGCACCAGCTCAATATGAGCTAAGATGACAGAACTGAGCACCAAATAATTCTTTTGGTGAGGAAAATGTGCTTTAAGCTCTAAAATATTAACAATAAACACAAATCAATGTGTCTTTATGGCTAGATCATGATTTCAATAATGGGATATTGGATTTGATAAGCATTGGAAGCTGCCAGAGCTGATGAGTTAAATACTAGAAAAAAAATGAAAAAAGCACAGTGCAGACCAGTTAAAAAAAAAAAAAAATTTTTGAAGAAAAATGGAAAGACAAAGGGTGCAATTTAATGTTTAGAATATGATTGGCGGTCACTTAGTACCAACAGGGTGCTGAAAATGCTGAAATAAAAATGTAAGTGATATTAAGTGTAATTACAATGATTCTATTGCAGCATCTCATTTTCAAAGCCAATTCACTCTTAAGGCAGACTTGCCTTTTCAGTGTTAGTACTAGTCCAGACTTCCAGACTTGCCTGTTTGTCCCTTTATTCTGAGAGGAAAACAATAAAGAAAAATTATATACAAACAGTTTAGATATTTATATGTCTATTTCTTCCACCCATCTAGTTAATTATGGATTTACAGGATTACAGCAGAGATCTGAATTTCTCCATGACATATCTTCAGGGTGTTGAGAGCTGACTAAATCCCTTTAAGTTTATAAGGAGGGACGGGTTTGCATGTGCAGTCTAGGCTCACCGTACACTGTAACCCAGCTATAACCTATTACCAAGGTGGTCCAAGGTGAGTTCATTCAAATGTGGGAGCTTCTGAAAGGGTAGTGAGCTGGTACTCCACGTGGCTGGAGCTGAGCCCCTATTGGAGACAGAAATGTAGATCTATTTTTTCCAGTTGATGTGACTATTTGATGAACTGTCATTGCACATTAGAGGTGTCCATATAGGAACAGAGCACCTGGAGATGCTCCTGAAAGGTGGGCTATGCTACCTGGTCAGTGGTTCCTGGGTTACTGGGATTTTTCTTCAGGATGCCAGAATTGGGCAGTTTCTTTCACTACTTGAAAGAAATAAGCACACTTCTTTCCCAACAGTTCAATGAGGCACACAGAACGGGTGAGAAACCCACTGTAATATTTGAGTAATGAATATAAAACAGCCTGACTTCTGTATTCTCTTTTATTTTTTTTTTAGCCCTGGCTTGTAGAAAACCAAATAAAACTAAGCTCAGGATCCTTTGATGCCTCATAGTTTTCTTTGCTGAATCAAATTCATCACAAACAGTCTGGACCTGTTAAGTTTATTTCCAGCTTTTACAGTGTTTACAGCTATTTGGGTCTTTGGGGTGAACTCAGTGGAAGTGTTGACCCAGAACTGAAGACTAACCCTGGATTCAAGCAAAACATGCCACAAATAACTGGCTTTGTGTTTGGATCTACTCTAAAACAAGTCAGGATTTTTTTCTCTTATAGTTTGTCCAATATTAGCCAGGCTTCCATAAAAGGCTTATTTTGATTTTTGGCACAAAGTTTGGGGTCAGTTTTTGGAAGGCAGTGTTGTTTACCTTAATTTGAAGCAGTGGTCAATGTCTCATAAAATTTGAAGATGTGGAATAAGATACGTATCTGTTTGCTAATGCAGAGTAGTGCTTTATTTAAATCTGGTTTTGGGGTGGGCTTTTTTTTGTTGTGATTCTGGGGCGGGGTAATTTTTTTATTTATTTTATTTTATTTTTTAAAACCTGTGTAATTTTTTTTAACATGGCATTTGCTGGCTGCCTGCACTGCTCCTTTAAATACTAGCTGGGAGATACAAACGTGCATTACCTCTGCCATTCTGAACAGTATATTTATCATTTTTATTATTTATGTTTTTGGCTTGCAGTGTGGATGCAAATGTATTAAATGCTGTTAAGACCTGTGTGCTTTAGCATCTGTGGAATATCATCACACCTCCAAGGCTAAGCCTGCAGCTAAAGTGTTTAAGAATTTATATGGCCATTCTTTTTCCCTCTCTGTGGCATTAGAGGGAGGAAAAAAAAAGCAATAATGAAATGCATAACCTACATCCACAGAAAATATAACTGGTCTATTTATGATTATGATTCACAGTTCGGTCACTAGAAATATACTACTGTTCTGCAGTTTTATGCCTTTAGCAGTTATTTGTTAATGGCAACTCCTGCACATTTTTTCCCACAAGTCTTTTGGATTTCAAGAGAAAATGTGTCCTTCAAACAAGTTATTTCTTTGAGGGATCTTTCTGTAAGTGGATTCCACTGTGTATTGACTACTCATAGTATTTTCTGTTATCATCTTGTCAGGGTTCAATTCATTACTCCATTCATTATTCAATTTGTTGGGCCATGAGCATCTGAATAATTGAAAACTGCAGAAGTATTATAAATTATAGTGTCGCCATGAAATCCTAGTTTTAGTGTTTATGGCTTGACTTTAAGAAATCATTCTCTGTTGAAAGTTGGCATATGAGGTCTCATCTTTAAAGCAGAATCTTATCAGTGTGGTGGTTTTTAATATCTCTATCGCTGCACACTTAAGAACTCAGGTTGCCTATGTGTATTAAGTTACGGACTTTTTTAACAGTTTATCTGTTTTTTAATTACTATTGCCATCTCGGTGATGTGGACTAGGGACAGATAAAGAAATTAATTTGTTTTGAGGTTAATAAGCAATTTACAGATGTAAATTAAAAGACTTTTTTTTTTCCTTTCACAAAATAGAGTTAATATAGTTCCCCTTATTAAAGAAAAAATATTTTTGTGGTGTTTTGCAGGTTAAAGATATTCCTATACAGAAATATAAACTGACATTTAATTATTATCTTAACTAAGTACAGTATGTTTTAAATGTGTTTTCTTAATTTTATTTTTACCTCCTGTGTTTTGATTTGGAGTAGTATTATATTTCTACTTTCTGGATAAATTGTATTATATGACATCATATTTATTTTAAGACAAGAACTATTTAATTTCTAAAAATATGAATACCTCATAGACTACATTCTTCTCTTGATTATGTTGCTGAAAGTTCAGCAGAAATGTGCAGGGTACCCTGCATTTCTTGTTTTGAATTTTTAAACATTGCCTGTCTTTGGCCTGTTGTAGGCCAAATATGGGAAGATATGACAAAAGAAGTGAATGTGTCATTAAGGCTACAAAACAATTATTTATTACTGTGCTAATTGTGTGTAGCCTCAAATGCTTCTTCATGAATAACTGTTAGGATCATCTAATTTTGTTATAATAATATAGGAAAGCTTATAGTCATGCTATTGGCAAGCTACAAAATACCAAGAATGCTGTAGTGATGAAGTTTCCTGTATCAGCACATGCATTACCACGCCAGCCATCTTTTTGTGTTTGGCCACCACCTTATGCAGAAGACAAGAGAAGGGTATTTTCCTGTGATGATGGTTCAGGGATCACTGTTGGCGCTCAGAGCTTCGTTCAGCAACAAAAACCTGGGTTCATGGTATCCTTTGGGGTATCTTGGCTGTCCTGTGTTTCTACAGCTGTTTGTGCAACAGGGTGCAAGGCTTCCTAGATTCTGAGAATCAGCCCTCTCTGTGCAGGTGCCTCAAGTACCTTACAATCCATCTCCTGACCGAAGATTTGAAGGTGTTCAGCCTTGCCGGCTGCATGCTCTGTGCAGCTTACAGAGCAAGCAGCTACCTAGAGCTGGCTGCAATTTTCTATCAACAAAAGAGATAACTCACACAGAAGAAGCAAAAATGGAGTTTCTTCATACTTTTAAGAATCTGACCCTCTCCACAAAGCCGAAATGAAAAACCCTGCTTTTGAGTCTTCCCAGTAACACCACAGCAGAAAAAGGCCCCAGGTGGCTCTGACTGCCAGGGATGTTCAGCTCATTTGTCCAAGAGCTCTCTGAGCAGTGTTCACAGGGACAGCTCCGTGGGAAGCCTAGCCTTGCCAGCACAGCTGGCCACTGTGTTGCCTTCACAGCTGTAATGGTGATGCTGTGCTGCAGCTGCAAGGAGGCTGAAAGCCAAGAAATGCAGGGTCTCTCTGGAAGCAGGGAAATCATCTGGGATCTCAATGAGGCCTGGGAGAGTTTGATTTGTGGTCCAAATCCAAGCATGTGTTTACCATGTTCTTAATTTACATTGCCTGCACAAATTATCTTTGGAATCTGAGTCTTTGTACTAGGCAGGAATGAGGAATTTTATTCCCTAAGAAAAAGTGTAGGAAATATGTTTTATATATCCTAATTTCCTATGGGCATCTAGAACTCCTTCTTCATCATGCAGGAAGTAAACACAGGGGGAATTCACCCCTTTATGAGTTAAAAACTGCAGTTATTACCACTGTTACTCAAAATTGGGTAATTTTTTTGCCAGGTTGAGGCAAAAACATCTGCGTTGTGGAAGAGCTGAAAGCAGCAGCTCAGTGTTAACATGGCAATGCCAAGTTGTCTTAATGTGACTGTTGTGCACTTGCCCACAGGACTGCCAGGAGCTTGGCCTTAGTATTACTAAGGCCAACTGGAGTTTTGCTTTCATCTTTGTCAGATCCAGGGCTTCACTCCTGTATTCTCTATCATGAATAATTTTAAGTGTCAGGACCAAAAAATGTCTTCAACACTAGTCAGTGGCAAGATGCTAAAGGCTATCACAAAGAGAGATGATACCTATGGTTTCTTGTGGGCAGGTGCAAAAAGACCGAGTAAAGGGGTAGTGATGAGACAACATGGAAAGCTCACCAGGTCTGTGCTGTACCTATACATAACTAAATCCCTGAATACATATGTAGTTCCTCACCAGATTTCTGCACATAATTTTCAGTGAAAGCCAAACAGGAGGAAATGTTAAACCTTTTAGAACAATGAATTTGTGTTGGTAGGAAGAGACCAAATTTGTTTCTACCTGCATCTGAAATCCTCATGGTGATCTTGATGGCATTTGTTTGGATATGCAGTTGATGGGCTAAACAAATCTCCAGGATTACTAATATTGTTGATTTTGGAGAAATATTTAAAAAGAAAACCCAAAAAAGAAGCAAGAACCAGATGGGGGACAAAGACACATGGCATCTGTCTGTCTGGTCCCCAACCTCAGCTGTGCTATTATTCCTTTGTTACCTGGGGATATGGCACAGAACCATTAAGGTATTCCAGCATAGCCAAAGCCCAGAGCCTGGTTCCTGATGATATTCTTTATAATAAGTGGGGGAAAAGCATAAGGTGGGGAAAAAGCATGATGTTGGGAGGGGTGGGAAGGAACATTTGCACATATTTGGTTGCATTCGGACAGGGATCGGGACCCCCATATGCCATGTGGGTCCCTGGTGTAGGATCCATGGTGTAAGTGGAGGAGATGACCTCTTCTGGGAGGGTGTCAGGCTTGTCCAAAGCCCCTCGAAGGCAATGGCTGTTGAGAAGGGATCTGGCCACGTGAGGCCTAAGTGAGGTACTTAGAGAACAAACTCCTGGTGCATAATGGAAGAGAGGCAGAGAATTAAAGGGATTTGGATCTGTGAGGGTGCAGGTAGGTGTTGTGATGGTGAGCAAGCATCAATGCACCGTGGAGCTGGGGAGTACAGGCAGCATCAAAACTGGAGGGGAATAGGAGGAGGGAGGTTGATGAGCAGGGAAGAAGGTAAAAAGGTTAGCAGTGAAGTATGCAACATCCTACTAGCTTTATTTTCTGTCCCGTTATTGATAATCTTATTTCTCAGTCATTATGTAATGGGCAGTTAGTCTGAGTAAGAAGACAGATTAGGTGTAGTAAGCACAGTGATTAAAGCAGCAGGATAGAAAACTGCTTCAGGAAATCTTCTGCCCACTAACACTTTTTTTATATCGAAGGAGGTAGCATCTGATTTAATGATATTTTCTAATAAAGTAAGGATTTTAATCTGAAAAATGTTTTTCTTGCCTTCCATGCTTTTAAAATCAGAGGCTGTTTGAAGTCAAGCAAACTGTTCTATTACCAATCTACTACATATCCCAGCCCACACTGACAATGTCTAGCTTGAATTTACAAATAACTGGGGGGTTTTGAGACCTAAAGAGCTTTCTATTTATGTTTTAGAATGAACAAAACTGGGTTTTCAGGGAAAACGTATTCTCATGTTCAGCAGTGGAGGAGCTGCCTTTGTGCCACAGTACTACTCAGAGTGTAGGATCATATTTAATAAAGAGATATTTAGTTTGCTATTGGAAAAGGATTGCTGCAGGAAGATATAAAAGCTACTTAGATATTTTTATAGAACTTTTGCATAAATCTTGTATCCATAACCTGATCTAGTGACATAAATATTAGCAGCTTGTTTCTATTTCACCTACTATAGAACCACTGCTGTCCTACAGCAATAACCAGCAAGGGAATAGAGCTATTTGCTGCTGTCATAAATAAGATGGGGTGTCACAGCTGTTTTCATTTGACTGAGCAGTAATGGAGTTAATTATACTTCCAGTCTCTTTGTTTTTGATCTGTGTTTCCAAAGTCATCTAAGCTTCTTGAATTCTTGCAATTTTTTTAACCCTTTTTTCTGTTCACCTAGGTTAGACATTTTCTGTAATTTAGAGGGCATTTTATTGTTATAATTCTTTCTAGTATTTATCTATACTTTTCTTATTACTTAGATTTTATTATTATATGAAAACCTCTGCTGAAAATCAATGTATTTATTTGTATTAAGCAACATAACAGATAGAGAGCATGGTCTTTTGGAAGACCAGACACAAAAACTTACTTTTGCTGAAAAACAAATCTGTTTTCACATCTAGTAATGCAGGAAACTTGCTTTAAGAAAAAGAACAACATAATAAAGCTATTCTTTGATCCAATCAATCATATTGCCAAAATAATGAATTCAATTAGGGAAGTAAAAAAGACAGACAGACTTGCACAAATAAGGAAAAGATGATTCATGTTTAGGAACACTAGTCCATATAGCTGCTTCACAGCAGCACATCAGACAAAACTTATGGCAAGAAAACCTCTCTGGTTTTGGCTACTATTAGTTTTTCAATTACTTGCATTTTTTGTTTGTTCTCTTCCCTTTATTTTTGGTTTGTTTAGGGTTTTTTTTTAATGCAACAGTAGCAGATAAGGGAAATCTTTGTTTATAGGCATTAATGGCAATATCTTAAATGTGGCCAAGTTTTGCAAAGATAATTTATTAAGTCTGTAGTCATTCAAAGAAATATAGTTGTTGAAATGTCTGTGATGGAGGCTCTGATTCTGACCCAGCTTTATGAAGTTACTGGTTTTATGGAAGTCAGACACCAGAGTGTGTATGAAAATCACACTGGACACCTATCTGCATATCTCCATGCTTAAAAGGTGTTTTGAGATGTGCCTTCAGTGATTTGCAAGCAAGTGACAAAATGAAACATGAGAGCAGCAAGTACTACAGCTACAATTCTCTAGTATTAATAGTCTATAATTGTTAAATCTCAGAAATACCCTTGAGATTGTAAGCAAGGAGGTATCTTCAACAGTCAAACATAAATAAGGTTGCTAATACACACTTAAAAATTCAAAGTTACTTGTAATTTAGCATGAGAAAAAACACTGACATCGATATATGCTAGCATAAAAGTCTGTGATAAGTAACCTTGCTCTTAGTGTATTTAACTAATACAGTCCTCAAATCCAGTTGTCATACTGTTACGCAGCATTACAAGACTAAGGGTTATGTATTATTTTGTCCCATAGTTTAGGGTTTTTTGACAAATAAGTAACTAACTGAGCAGACAGGATGAGGAGAGAGAGAAGAGATGAACTTCCTGGAAGTCCTGCCAAAATGTCCCATCACTGGGACACAGTGGCCTTGACACACAGAGGAGTGATACTTCTCAAGTGTGGTTTTAGCAGACTGCTGTCTCAAGTCAGCCCTTTGAAGGGACTGCTTGGGAGTGCATTTGTTGAGATGCTGCATATCTACTCAGAGCACTTGTAGATGGGGAGTGGCAGTGACACTGTCAAATACCTTCACAGAAGACAAAACCAGCTTTTGGGGTGAGGGGAAAACGTTATTCTCTAATGACTTAATACTAGTTCAAACTAGAGTGTGAGAAGTCAAAGTTTCCATTTTCTGCTGCCAAAACCTTCAATCTCCCCCCACACCTCACCCCTACATATGGCTATATATGGTCAGGGAAAGTTTGCAAGTTGATGTAAATTCTAGGATGATGGGAAGATATTTATGATTTAGTGAAAGGTAAACAGAAGGTTGAGCATTGTTTTGTTCTGGGGTTTTGGGATTTTTTTTTTTGAAGGTAGGTAAAATTTAAAATCCAGATTACATTGTGAGGTGTATAAAACCTCTACTTTCAGTAGTGGATTTAGCCAGATACAGCCTTTGCTACAGAAGGTCAAATCTTTCACTCTGAAGTCTTTCAGACTCTGAACCCAGTTTGCATATTGAGCTCTCAGAACTATTTTCAACTACCAAGGGCATCTGAGCATGAAGAACACATTTCTTGATGTCTTTAGTTACAAATTGGCACACAGATGGGCTGCAGTAGTATGATGGGGGGGGGGGGGGGGGGCTCACACCTTAATTCCGCTCTGTTTATTACCCAGGAAGTTTTGATCAAGTTTATGGTGTTAAAGACTCCAACATATCAACTCCATTGGAGAACAGGACAAGCTATTGTAAATATGAACCATCAAAGCATTAGCCATTTCAATGAAATGAAGCAAATCAATTGTTTTCTATAAAGGTGCCTTTCAGATCTCCTTTTTCAGGTTCTGAGATCCCTTATCAAGTTCAGCATTATTAAATGTTGGACTATGGACTGCAAGAGTAATTTTTTAGGACTTCTAAAGGGTCACTTTGCTGCTAACATGCTTGTCTTTGCATTTATTTTACTTGACCTAAACAGGGTGATTCACGCACACACAAATATACATAAACCCGAATTAATTCTGTTGCATATAATACTTGTTTGAGCCTTAACCCAGCAAAAAATTTGAGGACTTAAAGAAAATCAGAGATGTGTTCAAACGCTTTTGTAAGATGGGATTAATATTTCCAAGGAAATGCATCCATTATAATGGTCTGGTTAGGAACCTCACTGTTTATCTGCAAGAAAAAACTGGGGAAATAAAAGATGTTTTCTTTGTGGTGCATCATATGCTCACCTTTGTAGAAAGCTACATCTCTAGATCAGTGGGATAGTTTCCTTTTCTGGGGTATCCATCAGCTTCTTGAGAGATGCTGCAGAAATACTGTGCCTCTCTTGTCCATATTGGGGCAATACCGATGATTTGTACAAATGTTCAAGGGATGAAGAATGCTCCATTTTTTTCTGTCCTTTCTCTGCTGGAGATGGTAATGGAATTAAAAATGGAACTTTGTTTATGTTGGATTTGTGGCTTTTGTTCAAGTAGCTTTAGGTGATTTCTAAAAACTAGTTTTCCACTGATATGTAGAAATTCCTTAACTTCAAGTATGAGATGTCCATCTCAAAGCACAAGTTTAGGTATAACTAGAAGATTAAATGCCTTCATAGCCTGGAGTCAGTGCCTCCAGCCCAGCTAGCCTTTCCACTATGCTTGTAATCAAAGGCACCTAGTGTTACTTTAACAAATGCTTTCTTTAACATGCCAAAGCCCTGAGCTGCCATGTTTCAAAGAAACAAGAGGTTAGAATGAATTATCTATTTCCAGTAAAAAGCAGAATTTCCTCTCTAAAATTACATTGGCTCGAGCTCCATTATGCCGAATATACTTTCCAACACCAGTGACAGGTTTAAGATCTGGTATTTGTGATGCTTAAGAACTAAAAACTTATGATTTATACCTCTGGAAAGACTATATTTCTAGCTTTCTAATGGGACAAACAGAAGTTGCATCTATGCCAGGAATGTCCAAAGTCACTGCAACTTAAAGCTATGATGTACGTTTAAATACAAAAGTTATTTTCTGTCACTTTAAAATAAGATTTTAAATAAGAGTTATATCTTTACCAATTTAAAACCAAACCTGGTAGCAATTTAATAAGATGTATATTTTTGGACAGAATATCTATAATATCATACATACCTACTTTCCAAAGCATGCAGTAAAACAGAACTTACTGTAAATTGCTTGATTGCTTAACTTTCTTCCCAGACTCAGCTCAGTGGAGAAACTGCTATAAAATTGGGGAGACAGGAGAGATTTCTTGTGCTTTAGTCACTGAATAATTCCAATTTTTCCACTTTCATGTGAACCTAATCTACTCTCCAAACTGACCATCCTATCAACCTGGAGGAACTGGTTAGAAAAGAGAGTAAGCAGGGTCTGTTTTCGCTGGTTTGGTTTTTTTTTGGTTTTTAGCAAAGCATGCTTCGAAAGAGCAAATTCTTTTCCACAGAGTTTTCAACTGTGTACTTGAATAGTGAACATTTCTTTAAAAGAGGTAACGGTAATGCTGTTCTGACAGTAACATAAATCTACTTTTTCCTGCAAATTAAAGCTTCAAAAATTATAAATGTATTCTCGCTGAATACTGATATCCTCTTACTCTTCCTCCACATTTTTTCTTTCTCTTTACAACTCCCTAAATTATAAGGGAATTAAAAATCCATTAGATAGTATACATTAACATATGCTGTTATGGTTTTAGCTAGTGAGTGTGGGCAGAAGCTGCTGTGTGATATGATTTTCCATTACTGTCCTTTGAAGGCAAAACATAAAATTGTTTAATATGTTTTACTATTTAAAAAAAAAACAACAGTACTAAACTTCTAAGCTATAGCACGTGACCTATACAAGGTAAAAAAAGTATTTATTTCTAAAATATGCTCCACATGAATTGCTATGTTGAAAAAGGCTGGTTTATCCCATGCGATGTCATGTGTGGGATACAGGTTTTCCAGACCATGTTGAAGAAACCTTTTATAGGTGTCTATTGAATACTTTCTACCAAGGAAGTCTGACTCAATTTTTTTAAATAAACATAGTTGCCAAAAACAAAAATAACATTTTTTAAACAAAAAATGAACATTTTTCAAACAAAAAATGAACATTTTTCAGTTGTGTTCCTTTTACTTTCTATCTGCCTTGAGTCAGCCAGATGAGCCTCTAGGAACAAGTGGTTATAGCCTGTGTATTTTTATGTCCTTGACCAAGTTGGTTATCCTTGCTATATCCTTATTTCACCATATACATAGTGGCATAATGCCTCTCTACTTCATGTACTGGAAATTGGACATTATATTTAAAAATTGAAAAGTGCATAGAGGGGCTTTGTCAAATTTGTAATGTGTTTAATTGGAAACTACTATGGCTGTACAAAATATTGCATGTCCTAATGCTATGTTTTCTACCAGTTTGAAAGGTTTTCTCATCGTACTACCACAGATTTAGTGGGAAATACCAGGTATAAATCTTAACAGTCAAAGGAATTTACTTACAGTTGCCTTTTCTACTCTTATTGATAGCAGATTTATATCTCTGACCAGGGAAGCAGTCATCTGAATGCAGTCACGGATGATTTTAAATTAAACATAAAGTTTAAGAAAATTCTGGCTAAATGTCATCAAGATCCATCATACCAAGCTGTCTGAGAGGGTAAAGGGCACACTGTGAGCTAGATGAAGGGCAAAAGCAGATCCAGAGCCAACACACTCCTGTAGTATGGTACAGATGCTTGGGGACATCCAGGAAGAGGTGGGAGTCTGACACTCTGATGTACAAGGGTGGTTGCCCTCGTGTGATTATCTCCTTCCCTGCTTTTCCCTGTATCTGCACTCCAGACTGCTGCTGCTTTTACCCGAGCCCTTGCATCCTCCCTCATCTCTGCCTACCAGCAGCTCTGTGTGCATCTACTCCTTTCCTCCATCCCATCCAACCATTTCCAGGCATCCAGCATTGTGAGGTCCTGAGAAAAGGGCAAATTTTTTTCTCCCCAGGATCTAGCTCTAATTTACAGCTCTTGTTTCTGTATTAACCATAAAAGGAAAAGAACATTTTTGAAATCAATGTTTAAATGTGAATCCCAATTTAATATATGGAAGACAGGGAATATTTATAGCCATATTGTTTGTATTTTGGGATAAAAATAGCCTTTTCATGGAAAATACAGTAGTGACCAGAATTCCATTGTTTCCCCTACAACACATACATTAAACAGTCCTAACTGGATAATGGGAAAGAACAATAATAAGGATAACGATAGGTTACAGAAACAATTAGGTAAGGAATAACACATGACAGGTAATCCAGTCATAAATTTATAGGCATGCTGCTCTCTCCTCAGGAGCCCTGTGAGACACAGGGCCAAAGGCCAAATACATTCCCAAGGAATGTGTACTGAATCACACGCCTACAGACTGCATGTTATTATTAGAATTGTAAAATGTTATTGCTGATTTTTATATATCACACTGTGTGGTTAATTTAAAAATGTGGCTAGACAATTTATTGTGTGTTTGGGATGGCTATTTCCAATACAATTTTCTTTGATTATTTTAAAATGTGTTGTTAGGTTTAATTCTTTTTAAATGTATTTTTAAACCACAGGAGGACTCTCAATGAGGCTTAAAAAGCTCTTGGTACCTCTGCTTTGTTCTGGCGTTTTGGCTTCACACTCATCCAATGAACAGTAAATGTTTGTTTTCAAGCTTGTTTTCCCCAACCCAGCAGTCCTTTTGTTAGATGCAACCAGTGCAGTGCTAGTTAAGGAAATGGAGTAAAAACAATTTAAAAGTAGCAGTCGGGGCAATGAGCTGGCACGTGGAGCCGTGCTGTGCAGTGCCTGTGCTTTACAGAAACACTACTCACCCCTTAGCCTGTCTTACTTGCATGAGCTGAAAGGAGCCCTGGGTTTTAAACTTCAAACTGGGATACTTACATTTCCTTTTGAACATTGTTGGCAAATGAGAAGTAGGCAAATACATTTCATGCTACCCAGAGCCAGTATTGAAAGCTTTCAATGTCCAGAAGATGGAGTTTCACAGTATTTTCAGGGAGGCTAATAGCCTTTTCTCCCACCTTTTAATTGATGAAGAATGTCTGCATCTGAAAGTTTTCCTATAAGCAGAAAATCTGTTTCAGATTACTAAAAGAGGCAGCTCTGATGAATCACCTAAAATATCCCTCCCTAAAAAGACCAGCCCTCCTTCTGCTGTTCTAGGGAGTAATTATGAGATATAATAAAATAGCTGTAATATACTGGCTTTGTTATTTCAAACACTGAAATTAAATAAACTGAAGTCCAGAAGAAAGGCTTCAGATTCATCTACTTTGCACCTTTGTAAATCAGGAGAAACCCTGCCAGTTGCACTGCAGAAGAATGAATTTCAATATCTGGTGTTTCCCTGAGTAAAAGCCCTGCTTTCCCAGCTCCTGCAGGTACATGTACTTTTACTTACTTATCAATGCTCCAAATCCCAAATCATGAAGAATTTTAGGTTTGGATATTTTAAAGAAAGATCAAATATTTAAAGGGTCTAATAAAGGTCTCTAGGGTGATGTAGAGTGGGAAAGAAATTAAAGACTAAATATTATAAAGAACCTCACTTGACCTGAACCTGCAGGTACTGAGAAGATAAGGTGTAGGTGGATGCATTTATGGACATCTCCTACCTTTGAAGTCTTGTGTACTGTAAATAATACTAGACCTGAATACTAATAGTCATCTTCTTTCTCACTCATTCCTCTTCTTCACTCTCCTATGCATCAGTGTTAACATACGTTGTTAATAAAATGCCAGTTTCAGTTTGGTATTTTCAGAATCTCCCAATATTTAATCTCCTTTAAATTTCTCTCCTTTCCAAACATCTACTCTATCTATGGGAGCATGTGGTACAGTCATAACCTGGAAAGTACAGTTATGGTATAATTTTGATGTGTTTCTTGTATGTTAAGATGCTTACTAATTGTCTAGCTAAAACAAATTCCAAAGGATGATATAACATCTCTTCCCTTTTTGTTGAAGTCCATTTTGTTTTAAGCACTTGAGACTGTGCAAAGTGTTGTTGTTCACTGTAAATATTTCTAAGGTGAAATGCTTCTAAAAATGCACCCACTATCTCTTTGTCATGAACCGGCTCTCAGTTAAGTCTGAGTTGTCATAGCCTGGTGTAAGGATTTCTATTAACAAAATGCTTCAGCTCTAGGAGTTGTCCTGGTGGCTTTGCGGGAAGTAAATCAGATCGCATTTCTCTTCAGAGGAGCAGAGACTGGTGCTATCAAAACTCCAACTGTAGCTGTTCTTCATGGCAACTTTCACTTTACCCCAAGTCAAAAGGCAAATGTCTTCATTGCATTAGTCACAATGAGTAAATTATGGAACAGGTTTTCAAAAGCTTTTAAGTGGCTCTGTTTTAACACATATTCAGATATCATCTTTTCGCTGGCACCTGTGAAAACCTGAATGTGTTTAGGGATGTTAGGAGCTGAGGCCTTCAGCAAAGCTCTGATAGTTCACTCAAACAGTCCTTGAGACTTGGAGCAAGATGTTAGGTTTGTGTCTAAACGAAGATCAGCCATCAGGAACTCTCACCTCTGAGCCCTGTTTTCATGCTCATAGCAAAATGAGGGCTTGGAGTAATATTACACCATAAGTATTTGGGAGAGATGCTTTGGTGAATGCTTGTTCTCTCTCTTACTTTCAGACTCCTGGTATGCTGTAAAACATCTTTCAATGCTTTGAAGTTCTGAAGAAATTAAATGCTTTTTGACAACTACTGTTGATGGTAGAAGACTTTCTCCCTCGGCAGTAGTAACAAAACATTTTCAATGTGAATGGTTCTAAAATCGGAGAAATAACACAGACCACTGAACAGCTTTGTTTAAAGGTTGTTTGCATGATTTGGAAAGGAATCCTTTTACACTCTAGAAACACAGTAATTTTTCAAAACAAGATGTAGGGTATTAAACGGTTAAGACTTAGTATGGGGACAGCTAACATATCTGCCACTTCTAAGAGCAAAAATAGCATGTACCTTATTAAAAACTGCCTGATAGGGTCAGTAGCCCAGTCTCAGAATACCACCCAAGAACAATTTCAATTTTAATAGCTTTTACTATGTATTTCATAAGCAAGCCCATTGAAATTGAGTCATCAAAGCCTCCCAGTTCCTCCAAGACAGATTTTAGCCCGAGAGCTTGGAGTAATTATCCCACTGGATGTTAGCCTGTGTAGCTATTTCAACCTCGTTCATCATTTCAAACAGCTACATACTCTGCCTGCTAATTTCATCAGATGGATTAGCCTCTCTTACTTGTCTATCTTTTCTTTTTTTTTATTTCTGGGGGGTGAAATATTGCCTTCTTCCCCTGTTTTAATAAGCTGAGCAGGCATGCACCACTGCACCGCTTCTGCCTCCTATTTCTTTTAGCTCAGAGAATGATCTTCTGGGGAAGAGCTGGGAGTAAATGTGAAGGTGAAAACTTGGCTGATTTTACCTGCAGGCTGGAACCAGCTGCTTTCAACCCACCTGGAAATACAGTCTTGAGCCCATCTGAATTTGTCTGCCTCTCTTCAGTGTCTTCTGAGCAGGTCTACTTTTCTGCCTATCTTCCCTTTCTTTTACACTCTGTGCCAGTGGCTTTCCTGGGCATGAGACTGCACGTTTGCTAATGCAAATCATGGAGCAGCTGACTAGGTGACAGGAAAGCATCAAACCCTTCAGATCGATATATCTAATATTTGCAAGTATAGCTACATATGAATAAAAAGACTAATGCATGCTTTACAGATCTTGTGTGAAAGTATCAGAAGAAATTCACATTTGTATATTTCATCCTTTGATAAGAAACAGCCCTAACTTATCCCAAAATGTGCTTTATATAGTTCTCAAGAATAGAAATAAAGTGAATCTGAGGATAGATAATTGAGTGGAGTGAATGGAAGTCTCTTCCTGCTTACTGGTACAGCTTTTCAGGAAATCTTCTTTCACAGTAGTAGATTCCAGTGTGCATCTACTGGGTATCTCTTGTACAATGAACATGGCATTTGATTTGGTGCCTCAAGTTTACAGTGATGCTACACTTAGAAATATGTGGTTATAGATAAGCAAAAAACACTAACAATGAAATTTTCACATGCTTCTAACAGTGCAAATTGTCTTGCTGAATTTGGGACTCAGACTGCACCTTTGTAGTATCCCAGTCTCTATTCTGCAGCATCCTGTGGCAGTGCTACTTTTAGTTTGTCAAGTAGCTTATTTTTGCATTTGGGCACCTGTGCTGAATAGCGGAATGGCCTTAGTCTTTAGGAGGAGCCGGCTTTCTCTCTGACTCCTCAGCATCCTCAGGGATGGCAGCGTCAGCCTTTGGGGAAGAGACAGGAGGCTGCACCTCAAGGTGGTGGCAGAGTTGGAGCCAAGCTGAACATTCAAGGAAACCTGTGTGCCTGCCTGGCTCTCTGCATGTGCTACAGCATAGCTGCTGACAAGCTGGTAGAGAGGGTGAAGCTGTTCTGGGGGGAGTAGTGTGGGAGCAGAGAACATTTGCCAGAGGAAATACTCTGCATTATGGACCTACGGGCACACCTAGGGCTAATGTAATTATGGAGAAAATGCTTCATTGGAGTATTTGTCAACAATCTTCTTTATAAGTTAAATGAAACTGTAGTTAGCTTGGTGGAGTCTGCTAGGAAAAGATCCTTCCTGGGTTGTCTGGGTAACTAGACAAGAGCCATATCATTTCAGAATGACCTTGGTGTTAGGACACATTGATATTTTAGGCAATGTTCTTTTAATTTTTGCAAATTTGTAACATTAGTTATGGTTCAGTACCAGTATCAAGATCATTAGTATTAAGTAAAATACTTTTGGATTCACAGGGCAGTAATTGCAGTAGATTTTTCAACTATTTATCAGTAAGTTTTATTCTACTTTGCCATCATCTCAAAGTCCTTTGGCCAAATCTTGTCTTCATGACAAGTGGAAACATTCCGCTGTTGTTCATTTCCTCTCCTCAGCCATGGAAGCCATACCTGTGTCCTCCATAATTTCATTGACTTAAAAGCTGGTCTCCTGAAAAAGCTACCACTTCCATGAAAGTTATTCCAACGGCACAAAAATAACACAGATGACACTGGACCAACCAAACTTCACACCTGGTCTTTAAAATATTTCATCTGGCCATTCCAAAAGGAGAACATATTCACAGGAAAAATATAGGGTGGCTAGGAAATAGCAGTTACTGATAGATGTCAGTCTTGTAACAATTTCAAAAAAAACGTTTTTTCTTAAGACAGAGAAACGTTAAGTATTAAACATCAATGTTTTCAACTCATGAGAGAAACGTTAAGTATTAAACATCAATGTTTTCAACTCATGTTATTCCCTAGTAGCAACTCACACAGAAGTTTTTAAAAAATGACCATCAACCAAACGAGTGATAGAGCAGACAGATAAATTGATATAAAGTCAACTCAAATTCAATGTAAAATTATTTATAGTATCTGTAGCAGTTATGTGATTTTTATGAGACAGACAGAACTTTCTGTAGCTTCTTCCACATGTGTAACAAAAAAATGAGCATGCCAACTTGCATAAACAAAGAAAAAATACATCAAAATGTTATAGAGAGGATGGAGCTCTTCTAGTGCTGTTGATTGCTGAGGAGAAAATAAAGAACCCATTAGGAATGCCTTCTATTCTTTAATTCTTTCCCTCCCCCCACCCAGCCCCTCAACCCAACCGAGGCTATTACACACATGAGGACACACACCTTCAATCATTTTATATCCTCCCCAGCACTCTACTAGCTGTACTTCACCCTCTTGCCTTTCAGCACCATATATAAACAGCACACATATTCCCCCAGGACAGTGCACAACTCTGTTTCCTCTCTCTACAAGAATCACACGTAGCAGCTGCCTGCTACGAGCCATGGGCAGAGTCAAGGTCGCATGTGTGTCCTGAGGACCTCTTCCTTTTGTCCTCCACTGATAATTTTCCATTTGGTCTTTGCTGGGTATCACTGTGGTGACTGCTCTTCAGCAGGGTGGAGTTCCCATCTGGAGAAAATTTCAAAGGAAAAGGAATTTTATATATTTTTCTCTAATTTAAATATTATGTTCATTTTACTTCTTTGTGATGACCGAGTGTTTTCTTCTGAAATTCAAATCACACGCTGAATAACTACACCTATTACATGGTTATAAGTAAAAAGAGTCTCTTGTTTGCTTCCTAGCATGTCCAGTTTGCATAAGCTTTATATTATGCTACTTCAAAGATTATGCTCGGAGCCATATATTGAAAGGTAAATACAGTCCTGATTATTCTTTGTGAGGTAAAATAGTTATAATGAATGTCATGGGCAAATGACACTCTCTTGAGTTAGGTCCTGGGAAAGCTTTTCTGTTAAACATTACTAATATATTTTATTTAAGTAATTTGTCATAGCCCTATGGAAGAGATTATATTGGCCTTTTAAGAGCAAGATTTGGCCCTGCCACTGTTCCGTTAATTTTGAAATAAATGCTATAACTTATTTCCCAAAGACTGTTTGAAAAATGTAGGGTTCAGCACTGCCTAGGATGTCAAGAAGATTGTTCAGTGATCTAAGTAGACTGTTTTTTTTAACAGCAAGGGAGACTTGTTTTGTGAATATTTCTGGTAAAAAAAAAAAAAAAAGAAAAGAAAAAAAAGGTTGGAAAAAAAGCCCGGACAAGGAACCCAGGAGCTATTTTCAAAGAAGACTGTGGAGATGAACAACCAGAGAAAAGTAAGGAACCCCTGTGAAATTTTTGTCCGTATTATAAAAGGCTGTTTCAAACTTAGGAGGAAGGTTTTCTGAAGTTACTGATGAAATATGTTGATAGGACAGAAGCATAGTGCAGACAGAACTCAGATGCTTAAACATCCTGTTAAAGCTCTGAGATGCATGTTGGAGCCATTTGCTGTCAATTCTGTGCAATGACCATGGAGAGTGAGCAGAAATGGCTTCTGTCTGCTGTTGCAGGGCATTGAAGCTGCATCACTTGGAATAAATTATTTTTCTACAGGTCTGCAGGTAAGAAGCCCTTAAATTCAGTTGAAAGCTCTCCTCCATTTGATATGCAAGTTTTGGAAAAATTTGTTAATAAACTTTGACTGTTTCGGGGAGGAGGTAAGCAGAGCCCTGGCACATACCTATGACAAGCAGGCAAAAAGTGTGTCTGCATCCTGCTACCAGTAGCCAACTGGCTGCAGGTCCTTGTTCAGGGGGCTTGTAGAGTAGCAGACTTCCGCATTACACACCTTTATATAATCATTTTTTAGACAAGGAAAAAATTCTCAGCAAAGACTCCAAAGGATGAGCAAAAGAGAAACTATGCGTGGGACAGGATGGTAGTCCTAACAAACACTTTAACAAGATATTTTCAAACGGAATTATTGATTATAAAATTAATTTAGCCTACTCGTCAATTTTAGGCTGTGGCCCCTTTTCTGAAAGTATTATTGTTTGCTTGTGTTTTAACACCTGATAAAGCCAAACAGAAGTGACCTTTCTCCTATGTTACAAAATAACAAGAAGAATCAGAAGTGCTTGACACCCGAGTAGCCTCAACAGTTGGTACACTGTAGCTGTCAGCGTGAAATCGAGTGCAAAATTGCCAGATTTGGAGTCCTTCCTAAAATTGCTTTCTCTGTCAAGAGGAAGTAAAGGACATTGACCAGAAAAATGACACAAGACTTCCAGAGGCAATCTTTGCAGAAACTCCATTTCACCTGTACAAGAACTGTATCTGCACATTGATTTGCCGGTTTAGGAAAGCCTTGTCACCACCTCTGACTCACAACCTGCACAGAAATCCAATAAAAATCAGAAGAAAAGACCTAATAGCTTCTTTTTCAAATGGATACAGTTTGTCTGCCCAAAAGTAAGATAGACAGTCTGCCATGAGAACTTCCTACTGACATAAATAGTAAATTTGTAATAGTAACTTACTATTATCTGAGCAAAATTTTGAAGCTATTTCACAAGGGATGAAAGGACTTGCACCCTCTTGCTTTCAGTGGAGGATTTAAAGAATGATAAGTGTTGGTACTACTGTCCTCTAGATAGGTATGTATGTGAGATACATATATTTTGTCTTTGTTCTCTATAAAAAAGCATCTCCTATTTGGTTTTTCTTGACATAGATGAAATCTTGTGCAACAACTTGTCCCAGGAGGAATGCATTGTAGATATCTTTTAAAGTTAGAAGGAATAGCAAAGAGGGAGGATAAATTTCTTCAGAGTAAATTATAATAAGAACAAATGGCTTTCTACCATACTGTTTATTTAGAAATAGTAAAATATTCTGTCTTTTAAGGCTTGCTATGGATTTCTCATTTTGATTTTTTTTGTTGTTGTACTTTCTGTAACCACAACAAATACTATAGTTTTGTCACCCAAATAATTGTACTGAATCAAAGGTAGTGCATTCTTCATGAGTGGGAACATTAGGGGTTATCTTAACCCAACAAGACATTAATGACTCCAGTCAAGAAATAAAAACATTTGGAGAAGTAGAGGTGATATAGGAAGATCATTCTCATTGCTTGCATATGAATTAGAGGGTAAACTGCACTCCAGTTTTATTACAAACTTTAACCAAGTAAGCTCCCAGAAATGGTTTACTCTCTCGTCTTCGTATTGATACTAAGTTATATTTGAAAAACTAATAGATTAGCCATGTCCTCCCCAAAGTGTTTGATTTAAAGTTCAAGCTTTTCCAACTACTATGTATTACCATTAGGATAAAGTATTGGGTACTACTATCTCCTGGACACCATATTTTTAAGAATATGCTTCATGCCTCATTTACCAGAAATGTATTGAGATTTTCCTGAGCCAACATTCAAAGAATAACTTGACATTTTTCATAGCGTGATGCCATGTTTTTGTCTTTTCTTTTTAATTCCTTTGCCACCCTAAATTGGTATTTTGAATTGATCTTTTTTTGTTTGTTTAATTGTTTGACATCTAAAGCTCAAATAGAATTTGTTTATGTACTGCATATAAAATATATGCATAAGAAGTTATTAGATTCTTAAAGTGAATATAGTGTGATGGAATGCATAAGAGCAAAAGAAAATTAAGCTGGATCACCCCTTTAAACATATAAAAGGTGTAGATACAACTAATTAGTCCAATCTCATTGTGGAGTGGGGCAAGTAACAGTTGGCCAGAGATTGTGAGTTTCCAGATATTACCTGGTGGCAGTTGGCTCTTAGAAGGCTCTTGATCCCTAAAAATTGATAAGGGAAGCATCAAGGAAAGCACAGTTACTTTATGTGATACCAGAGAGATGACGGCTACCTAGAACAGGGGAGTGATCCTTGCTGGGGTTTCATTTCACAGACTCACAGAATCATTAAGGTTTGGAAAAGACCTCAGAGGTCATCAAGTCTAACCTTTTACTGATTATGACCTTGTCAACTAGAACATAATATTAAGTACCACATCCAGTCATTTCTTAAACACCTCCAGGGACAGTGAATCCACTCCTCCCTGGGCAGCCTGTTCCAATGCTTGACAACCCCAGCTTTGTGCAGTCAACTCACTTGCTAAAGTATGATGCTCTCCTCCAGCTAGTGCATTAGATACCTGGAGGATCTGTACTGATCAGACTGAACTTTAGATTGAGATACTACTGTTTAGTTTGAAACAAAGTGGGGACGAGGCAGGGGTGGGAGGGAAGCATCATTTGAATTGAAACAAAAATAAATTCTACCAGAATTCCTATATTGTTGATGTCTCAATACTGACTAACATAAGTGGTTGTATTTTCCCTGCATGAACCTCACCCTGAAGATCTGTCCCTCAGGCTTGTTAAAAATGCCTGCAGAGGCTGCCACAAACTGTTTGCATTTGGAAGAACATCATTATAGAATGGCAGAACTTGTTATGTGCTTAGTCCCTTGTACATCTTGGTGCATATGCTGTCTGACATATAGTTCAGGAGGATGCCAAGATGTAAGACAGTGGGTTTAATTATCAATACTGGAGCATTGATAAGAATGTTAGAAAATCTCCCCTTGTTTACTACCAGAAGACTACCTGCTGGTAGCACTGCACAGCTTCCCTTGCTACCTTAGTGCTCCCAAAATATTTTAACACTTCCTGCCAACTTCCTTAGGTTTTCTCTTTGTTATCACTGCTAATGGGTCCTGTTCAGCATTTCTCTTGCTGTGCTGCTCCATTCTCTCATAAATGCCAGATTTTTCTTTCACTTATGCTCTAGAACAAAGTTGGAGAAGACTGGGGACAGAAGAGACCAGAGGTTCTCAAAGATATATTATTTCATTTAAGTCAAAAGAAAAAGAATAAGAGCAATTCGGATTGTAATGTGTATCAGAATGGGCATGTTGAGGTGTTTGTTAAGGATGTCTTTTTACATTTTTCCCATCATACAGCCCACAGCTAGTCCCACTGCTTTTGGCAGGGCTCCCCATATAAGAAAGGCAAGGTTCTCTGCTCTATTCCCACTCCTGCAGGACTAATAAGACACATCCAGAACAGAAGAAAAGATCGTCTGATAATTTTATTCACATCAAACCTGAATAGTTCAAGCTGAGGTCTCCAGCTCCTAAGAACACATACATCACCGAGACCACAGTTCAGGAACAGAGATGAGATTCAAAAATCCCTTCAGCAGCAGATGAGCTGTAAAGTAGCAAATCACACAGCGTGAACTGCCACAGACAGCAAACAGGGAATAAACAGGGATGAGCATTGTGAACAAAAGAAAGATCTGGGGTTAATTCAGGTTCACAGAGGGCTTTGGATCTGAACTAAAAATATATCTCTTAAATGCAAATAGAGAAAATGATAGGTATTTGCATGATTGACAGCCTTTTGAAATAGAAGTGTTGCTATAATTAAGCAATAATGTATGAGTGAGTGTACATTATGACAAATTGGAAGCTTGGTTGATTAGATTGAGCATATAAACTGTCAGTATAATTATCACATTTTAATCATTTTTCTCCATTTTTTATAACAGCATTGTCTTCAGCCTCATTTGGTGCTTATTAGATTGATATTCTAAGAGGAATTGTACAACATAAAACATGTCCTTTAACAGGATGAACTTTATATAAGACTTTAGGTATGTCCATAAACATTTATAATGATGGCTGTTGTGTCTCAACTTTTTGCCATATCTTATGTGTCAAATAATGTAGTTTTAGAGCTTTCTTTACCATGATAAAATATTATGATCTGAAAGTACTTTGTACTCAGTAAATATTCGCTCACTATATATTTTAGCTGTCACAGGGAAAACATATCACATTATTAGAGCTGAATAATGAATTAATGATACACATTGCAATGATTAACAAGATGCTCAATCAGTGTGGGAGTAAGATTTTTCCATTTTCATGCAACTATGCTATAATGTATGTAGTTTTTTTGACAAGGAAATGTTCTTTTCTAACACCCAGGAAACAGCAACGTTTTAACCAATTTAAAAGGTTTAATTTTATACCAGTTACCCTTTTAAATTGTAAACCATTGGAGAAGTAGCACGCTCTCGAAAATGCAGTATAGCAAAGAAAACAGATCTTCTTAACGTGGTCATGCTTTTATAGTCTTACCCTATCTCAAATTAGATCTGAGCAGTTCTTTCACTACTGTTGAAGTAAGAAGGTGGAACTTGGCCTGGGTGTCAAAACACCAGTCTGTGAAACAAAATTCTTCAGGTGCTTTCACCATTCCTGCCACTGGTTTGCTTCTTGGCCTTGGGCAAGATGCTTATCTGCTCCTCAGATTAATGGCCCATTGGGAAACGGAGTTAAGCACATGCTCTACCGGGATTATTGGAAAATTAATGTGCTCTGGGTCTCAGTTTACCACTGTTAAAATTCACATTGTACAGCCTACTCCAGGCTTTGCAGCTGCTAGAGAGAGAGAAGTGCAGAATTATTGGCCTTTCTGACCAATGGTGAATTTCCTTATTTAAGGATAACTATCAAAGTTGACAGTACAATTGTTCAGTGAGGAATTGCACAGAACTAATCACAGCAATAGAAAGGTCTTAATTATTCTCAGATTACTTAAAATTATTCTGTGTCAAGGATTTAAATGACCTTTTCTATGAAAATTGGAAAAGAACAGCTTGAGAACAAATTCCAGGCAAAAAAGTATCTTCCAGAAATCATTTCTTCTTTGCATTCTGTAGTATATTGTCTATCTGTAGCATTATCTTTTCTCGAGATACTTTGTGATATTGATAGTGAAATCTGAGATAGCAAAGTCCTCATTACTTGATTACTTCTACAAGTGGAAAATTGCCAAACAACTGACTTGAATATTTGGTATAATTTTCTTTGCCTGTATTTATTTCCTTTCCTAGGTTTTCCACAAATTTTCTTTGCTGTTGATGGTAGAAAGATTCTCAAAAATTTATATATCGTAGGTCAAATTTGAAGGATATTTGTAGAAAGTTATTTTGAATTCAGAAGTGTAAAATTCATGTAATAAACATTATTTTAGTATAGAATTTTCTTGATCCTTTGAAAATTTACCTTCTGATCTCAA
Source organism: Corapipo altera (assembly GCF_003945725.1). Lineage (NCBI taxonomy): Eukaryota > Metazoa > Chordata > Aves > Passeriformes > Pipridae > Corapipo > Corapipo altera. The sequence goes on from NW_020884884.1 coordinate 2,365,727, forward strand.
TTTTTAACTTTGCAATCCTCCAGCAAAATACTTTGGCCTTCCAACAGTCTTCACTAAGTTCAAGGTGAAGATGTTATTTCCAATCTCAGATATTGCTGTTTGTGCAGAATGTGCAATTCTTAATTCTTAATTCTTCTGCTACTACTTCTAATGACCCAATTACCAGTAAAATGCATAAAAGCAAGATTTTAACATTGATTTTTTTCCCCTTGATTTTCTCAATAGCTTTCACAAACCTGAACTTAACAGCTTTTTATCACAATTATAAGGGTTTGATGTTGGATCTTACTAGGTTTATTTAGTGTTTCAAAAGGCTTAGTGAAGCCCCTTCCATGAACTTATCAAGGAGCTTCATTATGGTATGAAAATTATGTAAAAAAATTACTAGTAAATGGCTGTGTCTTGATTGGAAAACAACCTAGCAACAGACTATTTCAAAATTCAGTATATTAATGTTGTTTTTGTTCAAGAGATTTACTCCACTAAGAGAATCAAAGAGGTGAATGACTGGCAAGGTGGGGAAGCTTGCTGATGGAATCCGTTAGTTAGCTTAGTGAATCGTAGAATGGTCTGGGTTGGAAGGGACCTTGGAGATCATCTGGTTTCAACCCCACTACCATGGGCAGAGACACCTACCACTAGACCAGGTTGCTCATAGAACCAACCCTCTTTCAGTTTGAAGCCATTCCCCCTTCTCCTATCACTACATGCCCTTGTAAAAAGTCCCTCTCCAGCTTTCCTGCAGGCCCTTTTATGTACTCATAGGTGCTACAAGGTGTCCCTAAAGCCTTCTCTTGTCCAGGCTGAACAACCCCAACTCTATCAGCCAGTTTTCATAGGAGCAACTAAGGGACTCTTCCAAGTATAGCTTTATATGACAGAATTCAGCAAGGGACAGATAAAACCTGCCTGCCCCTGACAGGATGCTCTCTGGTTACATTTTGCTTTTCCTCGAGATCACTGCATAGGTAAGTAACTGCAAAAGTGCAGTGAAGATGAGAAGTGCTACCTCTTGACATTGTCAGCACTACCAGGAAAGCAGTTGTGTTGATCCTGTTAAAGGATGCATGGGTGCACCACAGTTTACAGAACCACCATGGGGATCCATGTAATGAGACCCAGCACCACCAACCAGGTGCTGCAGGAACCCACCTCAGAGGGAGGTAATTTGGGTGGTCTAGCTTGACTCAGCATGGCAGAAAAAAAACCCTTGCACCTTGCTGGGCTTCGGGTTTGGTAAAACGGAGTGTGTGCGCCTCTGTGATACACTTTGAGGCTTTCACACACCCTGCTCCAAGAGCTGTGGGTGTGCTCAGGCTGATGGAGGCATCGCGAGCTGCTGGGGCTCTGCATGACAGTGCGACGACTGCACAGCGCCCTGACGAGAGCTGGCTGGCCTCCAGCCACCAGGGAGCACGGGCAGAGCACAATTACACCTGTCTGTATGCATCTGTGTATACTACCCAGCCAAAACACACCAGTGCTCTCAAGGACACTTTCTCCCACATGCTGGAAAGTATCACAAAAATAGTTATCTAAACCTGTTAGACAGTGGTACTGCAGACAGTAGCTCTTGGGTATCTGAGTTGGGACAGGTAAAGAGCAAAAGGAAAATTTAGTTTTCAAATGACTGAGGAGTAATTTCCTCGCTGGTGAAAGCAGGCTTTCCATGTTGCATATATCCCCTCATACACCAGTGCTAGCTCTGGGTCAGCACAGTGGAAAAGGTGATAGAGATCTTGTAGCCTGAAAAAACATTCAGGTTTGGTTTGGGAAGAAAAAAAAAAAAAGTAGGGCCTTAGATCTTTTCTTGTTTTAAGGATTCTGCTTCACCTCTCAGTGTTAGAAGATTAATTTACTTTCCGTTTTGTACCAGTGTGTATTCCATAACATTAATTTATTCCTCAAGGTCTGATAACATCAGTTCTGTGTCCATTGTCATCCAAGTGTATAGGTGATGTGTAGAAATGATAACAGGGTTGCATTTTTTCTATGCTTAATGCTTATTTAACAAAATAGCCTGCTAAGCATTCCTCTTAGATTTCTTTATTGTCTAGTTTGTTGGAAGAGTATGAAATAATTTTCTGGCCTGTAAAAAAAAAATAAATTATTTAATGAATTTAGACATCAGAGAAATACCAATTTTCAAAAAGAGTAAGCAACTTTTTATTTTGCTATATCTTCCACACAGGTACCTTCTGTTCTTGAGATTGCCTAATATTTTTTTGAATAAATATTTTGTTTTCACTTATGCACTTGGTAAATTTTAGCACAGACTCCTGCTAGAGAAAAATGTTTTGTCCCTGCTAAAAATTCTGGAGATATCTTCAGAAGAATTTAACATTCACATTCTTTGCCATCAATGACTGAAATCTTGCAAGAGGATGGTCTTTATGTAAGGGGTGTAATTCTGTCATTCAAGTGAGCTGATCTGTAAGCTTTTCAAAACAAAACAAATAAAAAAAACACCCCCAACCCTAAAACCTTTTAACACACAGTGTAGATTTTTAAAAGTTAACAACAAAATTCCCCTGGTGATGCAGCTGTTCTGAACAAGACTGGATAAAAAACCCAGCAGGACTTCCTGCAGTATCTTTGGGTTGCTGAGGGACAGTTTAGTTCTGCTATTGCCAAACTTTTTAACTTCATCAAATTTAATAGATATCAAATTTATGTAGATATATAAAAAACGTTGTTTTAAACTTACTCAAAAGACTTGTCCTTTTTGGTTCCAGTTTAGCCAGGTGCTTAACTTCAATCTGCTAAGTTTCCATGAGCCTTAAATGTAACCGAAACTTTCCCTACGCCATCATGCTTGTGTACCATGTTCAATTGGGTTTCCTGTCCTGCAGACCTCAGATAAGCCCACAGTTTCCATGTTCACTATTGGAACTGTATTTTTTTCTGTTTCTGAAGGAAAATTATATTGCCAAGCTACATGTCTACTGGCATTAGCCAAGTTGTAAAACAGCAGAAATTATCTTGATCCATGGCTGCATAAGGAGAAATGTGTCTGACTAAATTGAAAGAAATATGGGATTATTCAAAAATATGTGTATATACAAGGAATGAGAAGAGCTTTTTTTAAAGTTCAGAAATACACTAGATTTTTTTACAAATGGGCTTGAAATGCTTACCTCCTCTCCGTTATTTTATATAGAAATCTTATCTTCTGTGTCTGTACATGGAATACATCCTTCTAGACAAAGGATTTATCATCAACATATAACCATATGGAAGTAGAATTTGCCATTTGTAAATGTATGGATACAAAATATATACATTACACAAATATTTAGGAATTGTGCATATTTGCTGCAAGTTTATGTTTGAAAGGCATCTATTCTTCCCACTTCTAATTATCTACCCATTTCTAATTGCAGGTTTAGGAGGCAGAATTCCATTTTCCAAATGCCTGCTATTTTTCACTAGAACTAAGTCACTGACAAGTTCTCTTTTCAAAGCAGTTTCCTATGTACTTGTACAACATTATTCCACAGATTTGCTATTGAAATGAAATACTGCAGTGACCTTTTTAATTCCCCTGACTTTTTACAATCTTTGAAATTTAGCACAACAGCAGGAGTTTAATCATATTCACTGATGTAAAAGACAAAATAAGGCACCTCTACATTCAGATAGAGATATGACCTCAAAGGTGCAGAGCCTTCAGAGACTCGCTGGAGATCCCCAAGGACAATTACAGTGATCTTGCTTGTGGTCTCCCTGCAATCTCTGACTTTGCCTCCTGATAACACCAGCAGAAATATTGCACTTACATTGTGTGCCAGAGTATTTTGTTCTTGCTGCTTGAATAACGTTGTTTTCCTATCAAAGAATAATCTTATATTACTTTATCTCTCTGTTCCAGTTCATGTCTGCTTCACAACAGTTTCAAGGTGTGAATTTCCAAGGTCTTTGATTCTCTCACTGCTCAGACTGCAAGGTCTGAGGCTTTGGTTTCATGCTTGTCCTTTTTTTCTGCCGCACTATGGAAGTTCACTGACAAAACAACCTAAACCACTCATCTGCTGGCAGTTGTCTGTTCTGTCAGGGGGTTTGTCACTTTTATTGATTGATGCCAGGTGGACCAAAGGAAGGCTTTAAAAAAATCCCAGCATGTTTATCCATTGCCCCAGAGTGACAGGGCAGATCAGCTCTCTTAAATCCTCCTCCTGTGCAGCAACCATGATGGGGTGACTGATGGAGAATCCCGTCAGCTCTGAGCTGTTTTCATTGTCAAACTGGAGTGGAGGAGCTGTATATGAGCACTCCACAAATGTCTTTTACTGCTTAACAGTGTGGGGACTTTTGCCTCTGTGTGCTCACACACACATGTTCTCAGGACAAGACTGTGAGCAATACTACACCAAGATAATCCTTTACATACACTTATGCTTCTTTTCTCGCTCAAATTGTGTCTTCAATGCAAACAATCATGGTAAATACTTCTAAAATTACCCTTTTTAATGTTTATTAGACTAGAGCTAGAGCTAGAGCAAAGGACTAGTATGAAGTGTTAATATCAGACCCCTTAACTTTTTTTGAGGGGAATGCTATCACTGTCTTATGCACAGAAAGTTCAGCACTGACCAATGAATACTGTTGTGAAGCTTTTTGATCATCTCTGTGAATTTAGGCAATAGCTGTGGTTCAGTTGATCAAAGGCAGAGACAAAAACTATCATCATGAGCTGGCAGCTACAGGAGAAACTTCTGAGTGGACAAAGAATTGCATTGATACTGCTTCTGATCTAATTCTTTTATTGAAAAAGACTCTGCTTTTTGGGAAATCACTCAAGCATCAGTCATGAGCACTGAATTCAATAGTTTTTAAGGAATGTACAACATCATCTTAAATCTTTTTCAATTTGCTTTTTGCACATCACTCTCAGTAGCACAAGCTTTTGGTAACTTCCATAATTGAAGTTAATAGCAATGCACAGGGGATGCTTAGTGGAGCTACAGAAAATCTTGCAAAACTTTTCACTTGAATTCTAGAACTTAATTTTTTTGGTCCAGAGTTTGCCATGTGTCTTAAGCTTCCACAGATTAGAAGTATGACAAGTTGGATTGTCGAGTCCTTTCTTCGGTGTTTGCTCTTTAAAATTTTTTAAATGAGAAAGCTTATTGAGTGATTGGATCAAAGAACATTTCAAAGCTGCGTTTGTAGTCATGTATCTAATAGTATTGTCCTAAATGAAAATTTGATTGCCAATCAAGGCTCAGCATCAAAACCATGAAGCTTCTTTCATTGGATTTAACCAACTTAAAGTTTTTGATGAAGAAATGACAAGTCTTCCTAATCTGGTAGTTTTCAAGTTAATTCACAAAGTAAGACTAAATAGGGAATAAATTTGAGCAGCTGCTCAAAAGTTGCAGAAAAAGAGTTTAGCCATCTTGGGTAAATTACTCCTTGCAAATTATTTGCTCAGCTCAAGTTCACCATTTTTGAGTGATGCTTTGTGGAAATTCAGGTTGCTGAACTGGTCATCTTAGAGCTAGCTGATAAAACTTCTGAGAGAAGCCAAATCACATGTTCAGCCAAGATACTATTCATAGAATGACAAATGAAGTCATTTGTCTGAGGACACTTTTCTTGATGAGATTTTGTTTGACCAAAAACTACTTAAAAATTACATTAGTCTAGCAATACTTGCTGTTAAACTCTACATTCATACGGGGATCTTTAGCAAGCCATTTGTGGCCCTTCATTGCAAAATTTACTGCACAATACTTTATGTGCTTCCATATCCTTCGCATAAAGCACTACATACAGTAGTTTCAATAAAATTTGTGTGAGATGTTTTACAAAACTCCTTCTCAGCAATGGGATTCCATCAGAAAGAATGAGTATCATAGTGTTAGGCTTTCATTTTCAAGGATTTTCCCTGTAAATGACTAAATCATTATTCAGTTGAGAGACAACTCACAGTAAACAGTGCATTGCTTCTAGATGTATCACCTGTGATCAATAGGTTCCCCTTCTGCCTCAGCACTTGTTAATATTGTATATGGGTTTGATTAAATGTTTAAAACCATTTTTTAAGTGGCAGAATTAAAAAGGATGGACTCATTACCAAAAACATTCAGCTTTTAATGCCAGTCTAGAAAACATTTACTGGTGCTATATCATCTTAGGATGTGATCTAATCACATCTAATAACTTATGTCAGACTGCCCTTCATTAGTATGTGGATAGGAGACACATGATCCAAGGGAACTCTACATTTTCTGAAAGAGGTGGCACAGATGAGATCCGACCACACTGCTATTGATTCTCTTAATTCAACATCAACTAGAAAATCTTTTTATTAACTTTTATGATTGCTTCCTTTTGAAATTTTATTTTTTCAATCTCCCTTGCTAGTCTGACATGCCCTGAGTCTCAGGTTTTCCACAGAACTACCAATGCCATGAACATGCAAAATTATACAGGGAGACCCACTGCTTGGGTTGCCTAAGTATTTGTGACAACCAGAAACACTTCCAGCTTCATTTGGGAAGTGCCCGTGTTTCTGGATGCCACAGGGCAAAAGTCAAAGGTCAGTGTTGAAGGCTAAAGTTTGCGATTTTGTGATGTGTGTTGTTATTTCTTGAAATAAGGTATAAACCCTTTATTTGCTTTTTTTCCCCTTTTCATTGTCAGGATACTAAGACACTGTACCCCAAAAAAACCTGTGAGAAGAACTTTCATGGGGGTCCATGTTGCAGGACTCAGAGCCTGGGTAAGGCAGTTCCCTTGTCCATTCATGTTTGGTAGCTGTGTTAAATCACACAATCACAAACTGTGTTTTCTATAAGAACTTTTTCTCCTTTGCTGCATGGGCAGCATGATGGTCACTTCAGAAGCAGCTGTTTAACATTCCTTTTATCCTCTGTTTTCAGAGTATGGTCCCATACTGTGAGTACACACAACTTCAGTTTGACTTTACAAACCTGGATTAGTTGTGTAGCGAAGTTGTTATATCCCCATTTAGGAAAGGGAAATGAGGTATACAGGGATTTAATTTAGAAGTTTGTGACAGTAAGGCCCTGGTTTGCTTGGTGTAACATATTGCACCTCTGAAGCTCATCCCTGTGGATTGCAGCTGCAGCTGTGATTGGTCAGTGGTTCTGTTCCCATCTAGCATCCACGGTTAAGAAACTGGTTTTATGGACCTTACTCAGTCCGATTAGAATCCTTGATGTAGAACCAGAGACAGAAGCAGTTTCCTCAGGCAGCACTGAAAGATCTTATCTATGAAACCATTTTTTTCCGCTTTTTGGAGGCCTCTGGATTTATTAGTAAATGCCTTCCCAGTTTGACTGTAAACAAGACTAGACCATACTTTATTCATTTTGGCAAATCAGTTAAATGACTTTTCCATCACACGGCTTCTTATTTGATTTAACAATTAATCATATCAATGTGGAAATTGCACGTCAAAATGTTATTGCTGAAGCTGGCAAAAAAGCTCAGCTTGGCTTTGCCTCAGAGGCTGGCATTTTAAAGAGAACAGACTCCTTTGAACATGCCAGCTTGAACAAACCCAACGCCACTGCCAGAGGCAAACAGCTACTACATACTATTCTTTACCCCAGCCTTCCCTCTCAACATCTGCTTTTCCATCCTGGTTTTTCCCACTTGTCCTTACTTTACCTTCTATCCTTAAAAAAAGCAATACTAACCTAAACCAGAAAACTCCCACTGCATCCTTCTCCCAGTCTGTATATTTTTCCCATATCCATTTGCTCCTGTGTTGCTTATTCAATATTTCAGATTGAAGGCTCCTTTTAATCTGCTGAACCACTGCCAGGAAGGAAAGTCACTAGAGTGACAGGACAGACTGCCTCCTGGTCTGGTATTGCCATTTCCAAGAATGCCCAGTTTCATTTGTCTAGGCCTGGGCCAAAGGGAGTTGGCACCACTGACCTTTGAGGATGCCGTCTGCAACCTGCAACATTTCTGTGTGCAAAGAAAGTGAAACAAAGGAAGAATTTGAGGAGATTCAGTGGCCAAATTAAAGCAGTATGACTTCTCCAACCTAAAGGCTGGCCAAATGGCGGGTGTTTTTTCCAAAAGGGCGGTAGAAAGAATTTTTTTAAACCATATTCAGGAAAAGTTGAAATGGTTGATGTTTTCCAGTTTGCTCCCTTTCATCATCATCCTCCTGTCTCTTGATAAACTCAGCATTAATTTCCTTCTGGCTTTTTGAGTGGTCCAAACCACCAGCAAGAGTAGACAAGCTGAAATGAAAGGATCAAACTAGAAGTAAGGACAGCTACCTATGTGTCAGGAGGGACTCTCATCCCACCTGCCCTGTGCAAGGTCAGACCCTCTCAGCTGTATCCATTTAGGACACTGTAGAGACATGCAGGTTTTTTGCTATTTTGCTATTTATTTTCATTGTTATTCTCAGCCCACATGATTCATCCTCTGAATGTTGAAATGCTTATTTTCAATAATGAATATTTCAGCTACTGAGATAAACAGCTCTCATTTTACGGAATTATATATAGAGCTTGGTTGCACATGTTTCACTTCCAGATGCTTGCCAAGTGCAAGGATGGCTGAACTTTACAGTTCAGAAGCCGCGAATCAGGCCCTGAAAGTCAGGAGACTGCCTTTAAAATAATAGAATCTCAAAGAATAATCAGTGTTGGCAGTATTAATTTGCTGCCTGGTTTCTAAGCCCTTGGGGTTTCTATTTTCACTTTGCAAATCCACAAGGACAGAAACTTTCGTGTTTTTTAATGAAAGAAGAGATGGGGTAAGCACAGGGTAAAAAGCGAAGAGACCATGAGAGTTGACAAGACTGACAATGGCAGGCATACTCTGCAAATACACTGAGAGATGAGACTTGATCCCAGCCTTTGTGGCTTGCACAATGCCTTGAGAATTCATGCTGGTCTCTACAGTAAGCACAATTCAGCACCAGAAACCATCTGCAAAAAAAAGTGTTGAAAATTGCCCCCAAAATTTCTTAGGTTTCCTTGGTATGCAACACAAGTATTTTTATATACTAGCATAATTCTGAAGATTTTTTTTTTGTTCTCTTTATACTGCAGGAAATGCTTAGAGGCAGAATGGAAAGGTAAATGTATGGCAGAGACCCTTGTTCTGTTCTCTACTTTTATATTGCTGGCTGCAGTGGGGTGTTTCTCTGTAACAGGACCTTCTGAGTTTCTCAGTGTGACTTAAAAACCTGATGGGGAAAGGGGGTAGTACATAAACAAGTGTAGGTTCCCCAGGTAGCTGTGTCTCTACTGATGTTCTCTGTGTGGAGCAGTTGCCATTCCTGTGCTCATGAGGGGAGACTAGTCCTGCATTGACAGAGCTACAACAGCCAACGACTTTTGTGAATAATGCATCCTTTCCACCACAAAAATATACTGTCTAACTTTCTTCTCTGGTCTCTGTTGTTTCTTAGCCATTCACGTGTTTGTAGGGGAAGTGCTACAGGGCTGAAAAGGAGTTGGAACAGCACTGAAATTTCTTGCTCTTGAGAAGGAATGTGTCCTCTGTGGTGTGCTGGGTATGAAAACACATCTGGGAAGAGAAAGGAGTAAAAGGCACAAGGAGATGGGCTTATAATTTTGGGAAGACGACTATCTGACAACCAAGCCAGAAGATGGTTGGGAGGGAAGAAAGGAAAGGAGTAGGGCTGGACATGGAAAATAGAAATGTTCCAGTGGCAGGAGTGTAGGGACTCCCTGCATAGGAAGCAGGACCACTGAAGTCTAATCACAGTTTTGCCATTTGTCCTAAGTGATCTTGAGGAACTCACACTCATTTCTGTGACTGTTTCTCACATGTGAAAAGGAGAATAACAGACAATCTCATTTCAAGTTTATGAAAAATCCAGGGGTGGTATTATCATTGTTAACACTAGGTAGGCACCTCTGTCAGGATTGTATCATTGAAAATGTCACTCTAAGAGCCACTTGGAAGTCAAAGTTGCTGCCTGCAGAGTTTTCCTTTGTTCTTGGTGTATCAGACAGTCTCATCAGCTCAATACTGTTCCATGTTACTGTGCAATGAAAAAGCCCAAACTGCTCCTTTACTGAAAGGGATATAATCATTTGCCTGTTCCTGTACAAACTGCGTGTGACCATTTGAAGCACTCTCTGGAAATTCTCTTTTAAAAATAACAATAAACCATATTGGTTTTTTTCTCCTTTATTGTACAAGCATGGCACAAATCTGTAAGACCCTTGAAGTGTTGCATAGGTCAGCCTATTCTTTATACTCAGTGAAAGAGCAGCACTTCAATGTTACTCATTTTTATTGTACTCCAAGTGGTTCTATGTACTTGACATACATAAATGATTATGGTCCTTCCCTGAGAAGCTGCATGGACACTGTATGAAGCACAGGAGGAAAGCAGCATGCAAATGCATAACTACTTGTACTGTTTTGCTTTCTTTTAGGTTACTCTTTTTAAAAACAGGAGTGCATTAGAAGAGTGTGTTTAATAAATACCTTGGGTTGAGACATCCTCAAATGCCCTTCCATTTTATTTAGAAAAAAAACCGAAAAGAAAAAAAAAAGCAGGTCTGCAGGGAAGCTGAGGGACTCAGATATGGAAGAGATCTGGTATGTCATTATGTCAGGGTTTCTAGTGTTACCTAGAACTTTTTTGCAGCTCAAGGGAAGAAACTTTCCAACTGGATAAATAGTAACCTTGAAAAGGCAGTAGACGAAACATGCTAAGTATAAGATATGAAAAGAGATCAGCAAAATAACCTCTGGCTTATGAGTCCAAAACTGTAATGATAATATAAGCTTTTGACTTGTCAAAAGTCAAGTTCAGTTACACCATGGAAAGGCTTAAAATGTATATACTGTAAAGTACAAACCCAGCATCCTGAATGGGCCCAAGTCAGAGGGCTTGAATGCAAGATTTGGCATCTGGGTTAAAAAGCATGGTGTCAAATATTGGACTATACCTATTTTCTTTATGAAACCAGGCATTTAAAGAATGGCTAATCTACCTGTATTTAAGAAGGCAACAATAGATTTGGAAGGCATTTTAGTCCCAATCCTTTTTGTCTCAGTCTTTACACCCAATTTTTAAGGAAAGAATAATTCTTACAAAATGGAGGCAAGTATGAAGAGATAACTGATATCTATGTTTGATTTCAAGACAAAGAAAGCACTGGAGATATAATCCCTGTGAAATTCAGTAAAGCATTCGGAAGTCTGACAGATGGGAAACAATAATAAATGAAGAAAGATTGACATTAGTAGGGGAAATGATAAAACAGGTAAAGAGTGAAGACATTAGGTAATATTGAAGAGGAGGCTGGAGGAAGATTATTAATCAAGTTTCTCTGGGAATATTCTGTGATGAAGAGGTGACCTATGGATGCAATTTGGTCATACAGTTCTGTAAACTTGTCCATGTTGTAGCCATGGAAAATGCAAGACAACATCCAGAAAGGTGTTTTCCACAAAGATGGAGAATCCATACCATCATCATTAGCCCAGGAAAGATCTTATGTGAATCACTGTGTAATTTTGGCCATCCTTGTTCAAAAGAGATGATTAAAAAGTAAAGAAGCTCAGGGAAGAGCTAGCAAGGTGATGATGAAAATGGAGACTCCATCTGGAGAGAGGGATCTAAAAGAGTTTTTTGCCACTGTTTATAAATGTGTATTTGGTACATGAGGGAAAGAAAGACAAAGTACTATTAACTAAAAAACAGATTGAAAACTTAGAAGATAAGTTTCCAATCTGAGTTGGGAAGGGTCTTTTGGTCAAAAAAGGAAAATCTTAATTCTGTGTCACTTGTTGGCAAGGATTATGTTATGTGACTGTGTGAAAAGACAGGGAATGAACATGGTATTTCTTAAGGTCCCTTCTGTTACCCTTCCCCACACAGATCTCCAGCAGCTCTTCTGATTGAGTTATCTTTGAGGAACCTAGGAAGGAATGGTTATTCATAAATTCGGTTGTGACGTGGGTGACATATTGTTATTGTTCATCAGAGAATAGAAGAAATTCCCCTTTCCTGGAATGGCCCACTTGAGTCTTGCCCTAAAATTATTTTCCAGTCCTCCAAGCACTACTGGTGGGAAATGGCAGTAAGTCTCATCCCCTGTCTTCTGCTGAGGGTTGCATGGGGAGTTATTTAGCATTTCAAAACTCATCACAATTCTGGATACGTGCAGTTATTTCCTTCTTTGGGAAGAAATACAGACATTCTAGGGTGAAAATAAAAACCAGCCAGTGGCAATGAATACTGAGGGGTCCTTCAGAAGCAGCAGTCCTCACATATGCGTAAACTGGAAATAATTAGTTTATTACAAGCTGATGAGCTAATTCAGGCTGTGACCACCTTGTTTCCTTCTGGAGTGGAATGCCATTGCTTCCTGGGACCACCAGATGCCAGACTTTTACTGCAAAACCTCAGCTCTCTGACTGCACAATGGAAAGAAATGTTTTATGCGCTTACATTTTCCTGAATCCCTTCAGTTTTGTTTCATGCAAAAGGCTCGTAAGCCTTTTGAGCACCACGCTTCGTGCTTATTTTTAAGTACGTACTGTAACTTTTTAAGGTAATTTGAAAACTAATTGTAGGAGGTCACCACAAAACAGTCTCTTTGTAAACTACTGCCTTCTCTGACGAGCCGGTAATTTGAATTTCTTACTTCAAAATCATAATGAAAACTGGGCAGTTAGAAAAAACATCACTGAAATGCACAAAAGGAATACAGTAACACTTGGTACGGGGAAGCAGCAAAACGTTCATATTCAATAGTTCAAAATCATTTGCATTTAACAACTTAACTGTCTTACACAAACAGACAGCAAAATAATTACAACCACTCCTATTCGCAGAAATGTTCTTAAGAGAAATGCTTCTTCTAATATTTTTTCAGTAATTTGAGCTGTAACTATTTCATAGTTTTCCTTTATAATATACACATATTTTTATCTAAATTTTACACTTTAAAAATGCCCCTACTTTTATTTGATTAATTTCTAAATTCAGTTATTGCAAAATTATGCAATTATGTTTTTCCTATTAGAGTTATTAACATTCTCCTTCCTATTGCAGAATATATTATTTTAACAAAGCATGCATTGGTTTATAAAATTTAGAAATATTGAATTAATTTGTAATGAATTGACCATTTAGTGCAGAATGGAAATATTGAACTATGAATCATCCATATCGGGCCAAAGAGACAGCACATTGTGCCATAAACACGAAGAAATATGCACAAGCACAAACACAAATAAAAGAAATATAATTTTGGTTAAAATAATGTAATGGAAATGCAACAGTATAAATAAACAGGCACATTATTTTGTTACAAGCAGCAGAGATTTTTCAGTTGAAGTTGCTTTGCGTTATTTAAAGGGAATACAAAATTTTAAAGTGTAGTATTATTGTAGATTTTTTTTTTAATCTCTTATCCTTGTGTATATAAAACATCTCTTGCTCAATGTGATGTCAATTGATAAAGCTTTCAAAAGGAAACCTTCCAGGTAAAAACCATACAAACAAATTGGGAAAAAAAATATATTCCCCCCCTATATCCTCTCCCTATATAAAGGCAAAGAGTATGCAAATATCATAAGACATTAATAAAAAATCCTGACAGTTAAAGCAAAGGCTTTCATTAATAATTAAAATATAAATTATGACAGAACACAATGCTTTATTCTATCTTGAAATTATGTTGGTCTACAATTATGATAACACGGGTTCTCAGTTTTGTATTATTTTGTGGAAAAAGAAAAAGGTAACGCAATATTATTTGGGTACTGGCAAAGAGAGCAAAGTGATATGAAATATTTACTATAAAGGCTTCTCATAAAGTGCATGCATTGTTGACATATAATCAAATAAATAATATTTCCATTATCACAGTTCAACGATGATTAGAACTTTGAATTCAATTTCTCTCTTAGTGTAAAAATGTTAAATACAAGAAAATGTAATGTACACCAGAGTAGTCCAGAGGCCTTTTTATCATCATCTCTCAGTGTAGAATCAGGATTTATTTGAACTTGACTGAATCGCCCATGGATAGTAGAAATCACTATTTGTTCTTGATTCAAGAATAGTCTTTTTCTTGACATGAAAATGTCAAAAAGTTTCATAATGATAGTTTATGATGTCATTATAATTCCCCTCCATTCTTTAAAAACAGAGCATTAAGTCATTCCATTACACTGGCTTATGCTTAATCTTTCCCTTTTTCTAAAAAAAATTGACGTATTTATCATTGATTTTCCAGCAGATGTTGTACTGGATGCCCTTTTTTAAAAAGTACCTCAGTTAATCTGACCTCTCTTAATGATTACTCACATATCCTTTAGTAAGTGAATAAAACTTTTCTTTCACAGATAGTAGATACTTAATCCTCATTATTGAGAATATGCTGAAACCTTGAATACTTGTCAGAGATTCATTTTATAATCCTGAGGTTGGTTTGCCATCAGTGATTTACACTGGGGCTGTGCTTGAAGTAATTGATTCATTCCATACTTAAAGTCTACTACTGTCATTAAAATGACAGTACAACACTTGCTGTTGTAATTTAGATTTACTTAAAAAAAAAAAGGCTTAATTCTCTTCTGGAAATACATGATATTGAAACAGAATAAATCATCTTACGTGTCAAAATAAAATGACAATAATTTGATTTTTGTTCTCAAAATATTAAACTAGAAACATATTTAAAACACAAGCTAGCTGTTGAGAGGTTTGATGGAAGTTTAGTCTGCAATGGTATGAACAATGTGTTCACATCTTTTTTGTTACTTTATTTGCTTCAAAGAACATTTTTTAAAGCATTTTTAAAATCCGCCTTTGAAACTGAGTTTTAAGGTACAGCTCCTATAGTTAATCAGCATGTCAGATGCAATGCCCCTTGATGCTAAGCTTTTATAATACATCAGACTGTAATTTTCTGTCGGTGAAGATGCCACACATGAAAGCATGTGCACATTCACAATGACTCCAGATGAAACTATTCAGGCTGCTTTCTCCCAGTATATGTTGTCTTTTCTGAAAAACAGAATCAAATGCCAAGCGTTTAGCCAATTCCTCACACTGACAATGTGACATGCAGCTTTCATTTCCTTGAGTGTGTTTGACGAGGGGATTAACTAAGTGCTAAGGTACAGTAGATCCCTCTAAAGGACGGAGTAGTGTTTTCCCCTGTAGGTCTCAGTTTTGCAAAGCTGTTCAGGAAAGAATTCCTGGTGAAGGCACTAATTGTTGCCCAGAAAACTACAGTAAGTTCTATTTGATAGGAAAAAAAAATTAACGGTTATAAATGAAAAAAAAGATTTTGTGCAACTCTTCCAGTAATATCATGTCATGTTAATTTTAATGAAGCTTCATTAAAGTTCTCAGATATGTAAGAAAGATAATTGTCGTTAATTAACATTGTGGTTCTACCTGCAGCTGAAAAACATGCTGTAAAATGTTAATAAGAGAAAATATTCAAATATGACTGAGATAGACCGAAACAGTGTGAAAGAATTAATTAAGTCACAAAAACTGCATCATTGATAGTTTAGTAAACTATCAGGAGACAAGAAAAAAATTAGGTTACAGTTAAATAGTATCCTTTCCAACCTTGATGTGCCTAAGTAGCAGACCACATGCAAAAGCAGGAGGTCACTTAGGACTGAATTCTGACCATAATAGCAGCTCACACTCCTCCCACCGAGGTCTCTGTGTTTTCTGTGCTTATTCAAGGACAGAGCAGGGTCTCCATCATTTAGGACATCTTTTGCACAGCACAGTTAAAGAGAATAATTTGGCCCTGACTGTAAGATCATTCTTGATCTGGGAGGGCTAAATTTAGCTCTGCATGTGCCACAATGTAGTACTTTGCTGTGATAAAATTTACCTTGTTTCCACTACTGTTGAATCAGGCAAGTGAAAAAAAATTGCAGCTATCTCAGTGTTTTCACAAAGATTATATTGAGTTTGGCCATGCCACTGTTCCGATAGTTGATATGCTGTTAGCATACATGTAAAAGGAAAAAATTAAGTGATTATTTCATGGCTTTAAAGGCATACTGATTTTTGCCTGTTTATGCAACCTGAATTCTGCAATTCAGTGTCCTTTTACTTTAAGGACTAGGGTTCTGTACATCTGTATGGAGGACAGCTTTAAATAGCTGATTTTTTTTCTTGTGCCTGACTGGGCCTCCAGAATCAAGTCTTGCAATTGAAGTTTTAGCGAGGAGGAAAATATCCCTGTCAAACTTAAAATTGCTCGTGAAGAGGAGCCTACAATATAATCACAATTGTTGGGGCTGAGAGTGCTTAACCACTGCAATGCTATATCATTCTTCATCTAAAATCTTTTATGACTTGATATCCCACCACAGAAATATCAGATATTTCTTCAACAAATATCATCTGTAACTGTTTTGGTGTGGTTACAAGTTTTTGATGATTCACCTAACTATTTCTCTTTAAATAGGTTCTTCTGTTTCTGAAAGAGAGAGAAAAAGTTGCAAGTAATACATCCTATTAGTGGTAGATCTAAAAGACCCCACATAATGGGGCAAATCAATTTATTGAAGGAACTGGTAATCAAGAAAAATAAGTATTTTGACAGTATGTTCCACAGGTCATTGAATTTCATTTAAGTAATCTTCTAAAGAAATCTGCTAATTTGGAACAAACACTGTCTTGGACAGATCTCTTCTTCATTCAATGAGAATCCCAAAGAGTTTACTTTGCCTGAAATTTAAGCACTTTATCGGTCAATGTTAAAATCATTTTGTGCTGATATAGATATATAGCAAATGCTCTTAAAGTATGCAAAAAAAAAAAAAGGTAGTCAGAAATGAACTGATTACAATTACTCTTTGCATTTCTGCAATTAAACCCATAACTAGAAAATACTGCTGCCATTTAATTCTCTAGGAGATGCTTTGTTAACTTGCAGTTAATAATAATGCAGTGCTTTTTCATTGAAACTCTTCTCTTCCTTTTCTTCAGAAATATCAGTAGGAAACCTGCTCTGTTGTGTTGCACGCAGCATTAGAATCACACTCCACCAATTACCTTTACAAAAAAATACAGATGTTGCCAGGAAGTTTGGGGTTGGTTTGATTTATGTATTTACTAGCAACTGATGCAGTCCTTTGCTGTGCATAACATCTGAGTTGTGTGTTGTAAGGGCACTGTGTGTCTTTAAAAAATGTATTCTTTTTTGCCTGAAGTATATTCAAACCTCAAGGTGTGTAGGAGAGGGGACTGCCCTGGTACTAGGGCATAGTACCATATTTTTGTAACTGCTGTTTGGAGAAGACGGGGGTTCAACCTGCCCCACAGAGTGATTTGATGAGTGAAACTTTCCTAATGGGAGAGGGACATTTTGCTACTGGCAAATAGTCTCCACGTTCACAAAGTTAGAAAATTATCTCTTTAGGAACAAAGATGCTACGTAGTAGGATGTGATGCAGAATATGCTGTACTGATCATAAATCACAAAGCAGCTGAACTAATCTGCACACAAGGAAAATGGCACTCTAATTTTCTGTTGAAAATCCAGACAACGTTCTCACCTTGCATTTCACTGCACTGGTGCTGCTCTACAAAGGAGAAGAAAACTGATTAGCAAAGTGTTAATCCAATAATTGTAACAAATAATTAGCTTTGTAATAATTAGACAGAGAAGCATATAGAATAAGAATTACATCAAATATGAATTCTTTCTATTCTCCCTCCCTATCACGTTCACAGTTCAGTATTTGGGTACAAATATCTTTATATGAGATGACAGACAGTGATTTCTTCTTTTCATATGAAAATGTTCTAAATACATAAATTGTAAAGCTAATACCGTTGTGAGCTGAACACTCAACAAAAATAGCAAGGCCAAGATGTTTTCTTTGACCTTCTTTTCTTCTCATTATCCCTTCCTCAGGACATTCACTCCTTGTTGTGACTCTTTGTAATTTCTCTTTTATTATAAATTGTTAATATAAAAACGCTGTGGCTCATGAAGCTTCGGGTATAATAAATGCTATTCATGTCAGAAATAAAATCAGATTGACATGCCAGAAGAAAACACTTTTAAAGCTGGTGAATATTCAGCTCCTGATAGGATTCCCTGCTGCTTAGACCATCTTGCCTTAATGTATTTCTTAGGTGTTTGTCAGCTAGAACATTTACTGTTGCAGTTTCAATGTTGCTTAATGAACATTGCTTAAAAAACCATTTTATATTTCAAATTTTATGTGGACATTTGTACTTGTGTTGAAGCCATGTAATAACGAGAGTGACAGCTAAGAAGAGTGCAAAATGTTTGAAGCAGAAATAAGCTGGAGATAGCTTATCTGACCAAGGAGGACACAACCACCTAGCGTGGAGGCTGCCTTGCAAACTCCTGTCTCAATGAACTTCACCGGCAATCCTTCAGTAAGAGTTGCCCTTAGCACAAGATCAAAAGGACCACATTGCCTCAGTCGGGGCCTGGTTCTTGCATTTGGGGCTCCAAGGACCAAGAGCTCTTGTTCCTTATAATCTGTCACTCCTCTTTTGTAAAGCTCCTTCTGCTGAGACCAGGCAAACTCCTCAGGGGTTTGCAGACTTCCCTCTGCAGGCTATGCCTGTGGGAGAGTCCCTTGTGTGTCCCCACCCCTGTCACCTCTAAAAGAAGCTGCTTCAGAGTCTCCCCTCATTTGCATGGAGAGATTTAATTTCCATCCCTTAAATATGACGAATTGCAGAGATTTCCTTCAGTTAATGCTTTTAACAGCTCCCAATAAACTTCATTAATCAGGCCAGCTCTAGGCCCAACGTGCAGCCTGGAAGCAGCTAATTTGCCTGATGAGCCCACGACTTTAGTGAATAAACAGGTGGATAAGCCGAGGGTTTTATGGCCTTAATTACACTCTAATCAGTTCAGCACTTGGCGGCCAAAAGGGAAGAGGGAAAAAAGAGGTGGCGGCAGAAAGAGCATCGGCAGCCACTACTCAGTCAGCTCTGCCCTCTTGCTTCCACCTCTCCTCTCCTGCTTCCAGTCTTTGTCTCTCTCCTCCTTCTTTCTCTGCTATTTGTCCCCTTTTTCTCCTCTCTTTCCACCTTCCTGTTTCCTTTAAATGAAAATCATCATCTGATGGAGAGAGGCTATTTTGTGCTTTCTTTCCTGCTACTTGCTGCCTCCCCTTTTCCTATCTTTTTTATGTTTCTCTGTCCGTACCTCATTCCTTCTCTCCCCTCTCCCCTGCCTCTGGGCCCTGCTCCCCCCACCACCTCCATCCCTCTCTCTACTGCTACATATTCTCCCTGTCACAGTTAGGCCGCCTGACAAATCACTTCAAGGGCAGCCTAACTTTGAAGGACAAGACAAAGCTTTAGCATATGGTCCAATCCCCAGATGTTTGTCTCTCTCTCTTGCTCTCTCTCCCTCCCCTCTAAGAAGGGCTACTTGGGAAGCCCGGCTTCTTTTTGTTCATCCTCTCCTCCCTCCCCCCAAGTTTTGGTGGGGGGCTCTAACTAGCAGCGAGGGCTGCTGTTCCCTTTACAGCCTTCCTGCGGGGGAAGCGGCGCGGGGAGCGGGGAGCAGCGGTGCTTTTTCTGAAGCTCAGTGGTGTTTTTCATGGCATGGGGAGGGGCCGTGGCAAGAGGATAGTCCTGGGTCTGGTCGGACCTACCTGGCAGCGTCATGCCCGCTCCCGTGCCGTCGAGGGTGGCACGGCTGGGAGCCGGCGGGATGCTGCCGCGGTCCCCGGGCACCCCGCCGGGAAGGAGAGCCTGGCTGCTGCTGCCCCGCACGGAGCACCGCACTCCCGGCCGGGAACAGGGAGGGACGGAGGGAGGGAGGGATATGGCGAGGGGGAGCCCACCAGAGCCTCCAGCCCCGGGCAGGGACCCTCCGGGGGCGGCGGGGATGCTGCTACCCCCGCCGAGTGGCCGTGCCAGAGGGGTCGGGGTCGGGTGGCGCGGGGCAGCAGCCCGCTCTCCCCCAAACACTGCGCACCCCGAGATCTGCGGGGGTCTGCCCGGCTCCCGTGTTTATTTTCAGGATTCGGCTGGAAACAGCCAGCTGTGCCAGCCAGGCATAATCCAGCAAACCCGACAGCGAGTGTTCACCCGGCCGGCTTTCTGTGATCGCTTCTTGTATTAAGTTTTGTCCTCCAGTAAGAGCAGCCCCTCGCACCGTGGTCGGGCCAGCATCGAAACTGCAATGTCTGCCTCCCTGCCACTGAATGGGCTTAAAAACAAAACCAAAAAAAGCTATTAACGAGGTAACTGTGGCTCCTGCCTTGCCGTGGGAAAGCCCAGCTGAAGGAAAGGGCATCGCTGCTGCTTGCCCGCGCACGCTGGCAAGTCTAACAGGCTCCTAAAATCGGCCACAGGACTTTTTAAAAGCAAACATATTTTTCCCTTCCAAAAACTTATGCTGAGAAGAATTTGTTTGAGCGTTTTACCTCGGCTGTCAAAAGCGTTTTCAAAGAATAAAAGATTGTATTCTCCAGTACCCCCTTCTTAATACACTTTTTCATCCTGTACGTGTAACAATATTGAGACTTAAAAAAATGAACTGTCACAAAAGGAAAATGGAATTCATCTTTGTCTGTCTGTTTTCAGAGGGATTAAAACGTTCCTGTTATTTTGGAGGATGACGTGATTTTCACGCGACATTTACATGGAAGTCTTTATGATGTCTCCTGTTTATTTTGTTTTTAACTGTGCTAATTAACACTTTTCCACAGCTTTATAGAAGATATCTGTAGTGTATGATTCAACTCCATTAAAAAGAAAAAACACAACAACTTGGTCTATATGACCAGTATGTATTCTTAACTGTTACATATTTTTTATAAAATCAAACACAGTACATCCTTTGCAGATTAGTTCTGAGAGCATTTCCTTTAGACAAAACAACATTTCTCATTTGTGTGAGTTTTTAAAGTGGGGAATGAGGTTAATCATTTACTTTTAAGTGCATTTACTTTTTTGATCAAAAGTAATTATGAGGAGGTAACTCTCTTAAAATTATCAGTATAAGGGATAACTCTGAAGACAGTTATACAATGACTTCTCTTTTCGTTTTCAATGTTTCAGTGTTTTATGGCTCTAAGAATCTTGAGTGTACTCAGTGCTAGATTTTTTGTGTCTTGCTGTTATGACAAAGTAAAATCCTGACACTTATCTTGGGTATAACTAAGAAGAAATGGACAGCAAAAACTTGCAACATTTGCTTGCTGTACTCAGATTAAATTGGCTACCCCTTAATCAAATAACATCTTGTACAGTTATGTTGCCTTGATGGAATCCGGGATCGTTTTGTCCTGCAGTTCATTTCCAGGTCTGTGTATTGTGTTGCTGTTTGATAATCAAAGTGAATTAAGACATTTTTAAAAACACACGAAATTCCCCCTCCCCGCCCCCGTCCAAGTTCTGCAAATTCTCAAAGTGGCCCTGGAGAAATACAAATGCACAAAGCGACAGGCGAAGCCGGGCCTGTGCTCAGCACTCCATCATTCCTTGTCACAGGCGCAGCCACTATGCATTATCCTGCCGTGATTGATAGAGTGGGTTTGTGCAGACTGGGGGAGCTGGGCACAGCTCAGATGGGGCCCTGTCGTTCTGGCTCCATTTCATACTACCTGTAGGGAAAAGGAAAACTTTGCTGGGATTGGCACTTTGGCACTGGTCAGAAATTTTACTTCCGTGCCCATAGAGTAAAGGGAAATGCGGCTTTTAGCTTTACGTGGTGATGTTCCAGAAACAGGAGGCAGAGGAAAGAAGGACAGACCCTGCTTACATAAGTAATATCACAACAGTGAAATGGCTTTCAGTTTATAGTTTGTTTCTTCATTTTATTTGAGAGCTTCTATTGTAGGTAGTGTAGTCAAAGACTTTTCCTTATCTTTTGACTCATTTATTCATCAGAAGGAGCTGACAGAAGGCCCATACTTTCAGTGCAGTGCTGCCCTTTTAAGATTAATCTGCTGTCAGTGTTACTGGTCACAAAAATAGAATAAAATATACATAAAGTAGATTGTTATATGCAAAACCAAAGCATAATAAAAATTTTATTCTCAGGATATAACAGGTGACCAGAAAGTCTACATAAAGGGGCTATTATTGCTGTAGGACAGAATGTAATAATTTATGCAGTTAGTATCTTTGACATATTTTTGTTCAACTGAGGAGAAGAGTTTAGGTTTCTTTGCCTATGATCATTCAAGTTCTTGACTAATTGATGTGCGATCAAAGATGACAACAATCTCACCAGTGTTATGTAAAACTGTAATATCCTCCAGTTCCTTCATTTCTTCCTGAAATGGCCAAAGGCAAAATAATTTGCATAAAAGGTCTCAAGTTTTAAAATGTAAAATTTCTTTCATTTGGGAATTCTCTGTGATCCCCGAAGATTTCTATAGATGTTTACAAACTTAATCAAAATGAGCATATAAATATTATTGCAAATGATTGTGGGGGGAAACAAAGCTTTCTTTTGTTTAATATATTAACAAATTACAATAATACGGAATGACATATTTTAAATGTGATTTTTGAGTTCACATCTATATTTATAGTGATTATTTGCTGGAAGGGGCCACTCTCAGATACTAATTGATGAATCCTAATTTATCATTCTGTGGACTCTCTCCATTCCTCATTTAATTTCTCTGGACAAAACTGCCTTGATACAGGAAAACAAGGATGCTGTTTATTTTATATCAACAGAAGAAATTGTGAAAAATACTTTCTACTACAAATTGCTTTAGAAAATAATCCTCCATTTCTGTGTGGTTGTCTTTTGGACATTACTGAAAACAAACAAGAAGGTTAAGTGCATCAGCACTCATTTTAGACTCTGCTGTGCTACAGTTTGTGCATTTATATAATTTGCAGGGAGTTTTATTGACTATGCCACACCAGCAAGTATGTATCCACTTTCACATCCTTGTAATTTGGAAAGATCATTTTTATTTCTTGAGAATTTTAGATAAGACAGGAGTATTTTTTTACTTTATATCTGAGACCTTTTCTACAGGGAAGAAAAGTGTCAACCTACTTGCCCAAATATTAGTGTATATATTTCTGTACAGATATGATTTATGCATAACATGTGCTTGCACAAATGAATTTTGCTGTTTATTTTTTTAAATATGAAGTCAAGATAGAAAGATCATTCAAAACTTCAGTTCTTTCCCTGCACCTCACCTGTCTTGCAGCATTCTGGAATATGTTCCCCTTAAACATTTACTTCAGGTGGGATACTTTACTGTGGTTTAAATCCTGCTCTTGCAAGGATTTAAACATGTGATTTAAACATTTAAACGTGAAAATGTGAAGCAGCTACTTAAAATATGCTTACCACTGTAGAATAATTAACATCACCCTGGAGTAGTACATCATAGCTAATTCAGTGAACCCTGCTTTACAGCTGCCACCAAGCAACAAGCAGTAGTTATAAAATGCTCACGTATTAGGATATTCCTTTAACACCTCATTTATTACTGTAACATGAAAAATGTCCCCTTCCATTTATTATGATACCACTGCATTAAGGGTCTTAGTCACAAAGAAATTATTTGTATACGCACACATATAAAGGTGCAATTTCCTTGTAAAACATAGAGAATTTGTCTAACAAGTTATCTTTGATGCAGATGAAATGGATGTTTATTGAAAGGAGGATGGCAAGAGTTGAAGAAGTGGAGTCGTATGCACAGATAAAAGATAAGAGTGTAGTTTGTGTTTTTCTCTGTGTTTAATGCTTATTTTCTGTGAACAAACACAAGAAAAAGCAGCTGTAAACAGAGATGAGAAACACAGACAAACAGACACGCAGGCACACACATGAGTGTAGGTTGACAGTCCATTGCCTTTATAAACATATGATAAACCCAGAGGCAAATTCAAAGCTGCCAACACAACTACTAAATGAGTCTGCCAAAGAACCAGATGCTGCAGCTGGAAAAGCATTTTCATTGTCTTAGCAGCTGCATACAGCAATTGCTATCCCAAAAGGAGAGGAAGGACTTGGGAATATGGTTATCAATTAAATGGTACCCAGTTATGCTTCTGTGTATATATGTTTGTGGGTGCTTATGCGTGCAATTATGGCAGCAACTATGTTTACTAGGGGGAGAAATATGTTATTTTTTATTTTCTAATGGTTTCTTAAAGGCCAATAATAGAATTGGTTGGGGAGGTCATATTTTAAAGAAGCCTAAGATGACTAATTCTGATTTTGTGGTTTTTACAGCTGCTGGTTGAGAGAGAGTACTTGAGTGCTGTTTGGGATTCACACAAAGATACAGCCTTCCCCCCTACATCCCCCACCCCAACAGTGTGCATATGGGATTTTGATTCAGGGAAACGAATTTGGGTAATGCAAATATTTTCAAGGCACAGTTTAATGACTGCGAGGCTCAGAAAGGGTGTTTTGTTCAGAGCCCTAGAAAGTAATGCTCTAACTTTTACTCATGCAAGGTACTTCATGAGATCAGGGGTTACTGGGAGGGCCTGCACGGCAAAGAGAGTATGT
The DNA here is from genome assembly GCF_003945725.1 of Corapipo altera. Classification (NCBI taxonomy): domain Eukaryota; kingdom Metazoa; phylum Chordata; class Aves; order Passeriformes; family Pipridae; genus Corapipo; species Corapipo altera. The sequence goes on from NW_020884884.1 coordinate 2,390,212, forward strand.
GGTTTAAACAGGATTTAGGATGCAGCTTAATGACTGCTTGAGTTAAAGAACAAAAGGTAACTGAGCAAATCTGTCTTTGTAATGTAGGTTTTTTTACCCAGAACAATAAGGAGAGAAAGGTGAGTGGGAATGGGGGTGGCTATTCGTGTTCTTCTGGTGAGGCAGCCTGTGGTCTGCACTACCATGCTGCTCCATCTGGCTCCTATAATGGCTGTGCAGCCACTGCTAGCACGAGGCAATATATATTTGAATTTACAGTGACTTGCAAAGACAGATGTGTGTAATTTGTAGAACTGGTCTATTTGCAATTAAGAAACATGGTAGCTGAAGTGGTGTCCCCATTCTTTTTCTAAGAAGCTGCACAGAATTGTGCTGTGAACTAATGAAGAGGTCTTTATACAAAATTAGAGATTGGGAAAGTATGTGCTAAAGCCTCCTTGGCTAGATAATTACTTTTTTATCATTATAATGACATGTCCTACTAATAAAGTTTTTTTCCCCCAAAAAAAGTTCATTAACCATGTAAGAAAGGGGACTAAAAGAGAAAATCAATTGAAATCATTATTTCACAGGCTAGACATATTTTTAAATGTTTCCCTTTAAGTGGTTGTATATCACTACATGTGATTTGTATTATAAAAGTGACAAACTATTAAAAATCCCAACCAATGAACTAAGTGTAGATCCTGGCTGGCGGACAGCACAGATAGGGCCCATGTGTAAGTATATCCATTTATTACTGCTTTTAGAGGAAGCTGAATTGTGCATGTATTTGTGATATTAAAATATTGAATCTGAAATACTGTTGCATAAATTAACTTTCGAATTTGTCTTGACAGAAAAAGAGGAAGGGAACTGTCTGCAAAAGAATAGTTGCTCATTTTCCTGCTTTTAGTTTTCACTGGGAAATTATTATAGTCAATATCCAATACAAGGAGGATTAAGAGTTTTCTCTTTAAAATAATGTTTCTCAGAGAAGTGAGTTCCACCATACTTACAGACAGCATTTTTCTGTCTAATAGAATATCCATGAACAGGTAAGATATTTTCAGTGAAAAAATACAGCTTTCATACTTTCACCAGGCAATTCTTCTCTCCTTGCTCCCCTTTTTATTTTTCTATCTCTTCTGGATTGGGTGTCTGCCTCATTTTGTTGCTCCTAAGTCAACCATGGATCAGAATGCTCCTAAGTTAGAAGTGGATCCAAAGAAGTGACAGAATTGCAGATGGAGCCGGAATAAAATGAAAAGAAAAAGAGAAGGCAATGTCCTACAGAGGAAGCCGCAAGGTAGATAAAGAACTTTTGTTCGCCGTTTGGTGGAATAGTTGTGTCTCCCAGTAGGCTGAGCAGGCTGGCTGATACATCCAGAGGGGACGGGTGTCAGGCTGGTGCAGGTGTCAGTGGCTGCCAGTGAGTGATTGCACCATCAGCCTCCTACCGTGATCCATCATGCGGGCCCAGCCGGTGAAGAATCACAGCCTCAGCAAGGTGCTGAGCCCAGCAACATATCATTAAACAAGGTTACCACCGGCAGATTTGTTCCCATGATCAATCTGGTCAATAACCGTTCCACCTCGCTGTGTGTTTTCCCCCCTTAAAACATAAACAAGTATTATGAAAGTGGTGACAAAACAATGTAAAGCTGTAAGAAGACTTCATTTGTCCAACGGTACGCTGCAGGTTTCTCATAAATCCCTTGAAAATCAGGAAAAAAAAATCTTTCCTACAAAAATTTATCCTCAGAATAAGCCTCTGAGCTAATTCATATTTCATGACTTGAAGTTGCTTTTTTCAGACTCATTCTTGGATGAATTTCTTTTTCTTGTTAATTTTCAACCACCAACATGTACTTCTAATACGTATTAGAATGTTTGCTGTGTAATACCTGTGTCAGTTTAGAATCATCCATAAGAAACTTCCTAGAAGACAGAAATAAAGCACTTCTGTTGTCGCTTTGCTTTAATTCTATTTCTGATATTAACCCTCTGTTAGATCCGAACAACCCTCCTCCCATCCTGCCCCCCCCAGCATTATTGTGCTGTGCACAAACACCTCCCCATATGAAATCCTTGTGTTTGTGTTCATGTGAATGCAAAAACCACCTCTGTATGCTCACAGGGCTGTTTTTCTTTCCTGCTATGATGATGTGTTGCAAAATCCTGGGCAGTAACTGGGAGATCTTGGAGTCCCCCAGCAGATAGCAGCTTACCAAGAGGGCTATTAATACAGTGTTTGTGTTGCACTCAAATGGTTATGATACAAAAAGTGAAAGCCAAATCAGAGAGTTTTACAAACTCTTAGGCAGTGACAAATAAACTGAATTTCTCCCCAGCAGGCTACTAAGCTTTGGAAAATGAGTAAGGGAGGCTATGGGGAAAAACAGAGCTGACATTCCTTCATCATCTCTGTTACAAACACAGCAAAATCGTGTATTGATCAGGAACACAAACACAGAAGGGATTGAGAAAGGAGTATATGTCTATTGTAAACAGCAAAGTAGACTGTGACCTGGTGTCCTGTCTCTCTGGTAGCCGAACTGGTGACTGCATGGCAGCCCATCCTCCTCTGAACTGTGCAGCTTGCAGAGCTGTGCAGGGCCCTGTTCAAGAACAGGCTGTTAGGTAGATCACAGGTATCATTAGTTAAGCTTGCTGTACTCAGAAAGAAACATAAACCAAGTTTCTGTCCTGTACAAACACAGGAATTGGTAGTTATGCTAATATTTACTTGGGTCAGTTAGATTTTTGTATAATAACAATTTTTTCTCTTTTATTGAGGCCACGTAGATGGAAAAGCTCAGCTGAAGTGTTAGCTCCACAAAAAAAGTTGAAACTTACTAAAGAAGAAAGAAAATCTGAGAGTTTTAACCTCAATGTGATTTTTAAAGCAGTTCAATTTTTAAAGCTATTGGATACATGTAGCTGGATGAACACTTGTGTCAGCTACCCTATATTCTTTTTACCATCTTCCAATCTGAAGGAAAAATAAGCCAAACCAGGCTTCTACTGAAATGAAATATACTTCTGAGATGGTTGTTTCCATTGGCTTGGCTAAATCAGTTTTAAAGTTTTCACATGTAGACAGACTGACCATGCCTGTGAATGAATGGCTGTCACTAAGCCTATCTGACCTTCCCATCAATAAGGGCGAGTCTGAGGGCTCAGGGAAAATGTGGCACATGGTGCTCTCCCCTCCTGTGTACTTCAGGTCAGAAATCACCCTGGGTGCAACGTCAGCACCTCCAGCCAGACCCATATTCCCCACAGCCTCCAGGCCTCTAATGCTCCATTGCCACTTCCATTCTGAGGACTCCTCAGCATTACTGGTACCTCAGTTACAATGCTGATGCTTTCCCAGGTACCAAGAATTTGTACTTCTTTAAAGGCCCCCAGACTTCTCAGTCTTGCTCTAACTGTAGTCCAGAGCCTGAATCCATTGAGATGCTTGTGACAACAAATCTTGCCAGGGGAAAAAAGGATGTGTAAAGCAAAGGATTTATTGTTAGTGCAACTGAAATTTTGGCAGTTTGATCAAAGAATTGTTATTAGGATATTAGTCCAGATTAGTTCTTACAGAAAGAAGAGAGAAAGGAAACAGAATAACAAAACAGAGGCACAAAGAAGGAATTAAGGAAGGAAAGAAGGAAGAAAGGAAAGAATGAAGGAAGGACTACTATAGAGAAAATTTCTCAATAATAATAATAATAATAATAATAATATAATAATAATGTTAAATTGTTGCGCACATTTCCTAGTATCTTCCCACGTTGCTGGTGCTATGCTTACCCTTTCACCAATCCCTTCAATCCTAAGGTCAGTGTCTGCAGTCTGGTGTGCGAGTGCAGTGAGTCACCAGCACCACAAGTCTTTCCTGGGGAGGAACAGGGAGTTATGTTGATAGTTACTTCTTCCTCACTTGAGGATCCTCTGGGGACCATAATTAAATATTTAATATTATGCTTTTACACCTTGGGCTGAAACTCTGCATTTCATAAGGCTTTATATGTATATATGATATATATGTATGCATATATATATGTATATACATATGGTGCCTTTTATGTATGTTAGATACTATTTCTTTCTCTTTATTGCCCCTGAAACATGTTCGGTACAGTTCTAGGTCAATATTTCTGCCACTGACAATTGGTAACAGAATAATTGTTCATAGCCATGGGGTCTCAAGTGCCAGACTTGTGTCTCATCTCTTATCATCCCATGCCTTATCATCTTCACAGCTTCTTGTGTCCCTACTCCTTAAGGCCTCTCTCCTGGCACACCAGACCTGTGCTTCACTACATTAGTTCTTTGTGTTAGAGTCCTAAGTATCTCATCCTGCACAGAAGAATTGTTCGTTAAGTGTAAACTAAATAAAAACTATGGTTGTACTATTGAAAAATAAGCCATAGTCAGTTGATCTTTGGAAAATCACTGTTACAGCTAAATTAGGAAGAAAAAAATGACACAGGCAAATTAAGTCTGAGAAACCTCATCCCTGAGGTTTTGTGGGGTTGGTACAAAGCCCAAACCTGGTACTAATAATGACAATGCTCTGTGACAAGGATGCTGGGCTCTAATATTCTGCTGAGATGCATGAAGTAGGCATCTGCTTGCCACCCTACAGGACCTGGTGGAGTAAATCTAAACTCTGATAATACTAGTTTTTGATTGTGTAGGGCAGAGCCCTACACAAAAGGCAACAGAAGCCATGGAATAAGCCCAGGGAAGTTAACAGAGATCAGCACAAATTGCAGGCAGATCAGGATTTTGAGCTTGGATCCTCCATAAGGAATTAATGGGATTTAGGCTTTATTCTGGATGTTACATAATTTATTAATTCCTACCCAAAATCTTAGGAAAATCAGCAGTCATACTGTAATAATTTTAGGTAATTGAAAATGTGGATACATCTCCAAATCTAGGCTGGCAGAACAAATATGAGATACTAGCTGTATTAAAGTATTAAAAAATCTTCTGTGTTTCTGGTCAAGCAGAATAAGAATTCCTCCCATGATGCCTGAAACTTTCTTTGGCTCTGAAGTTCATAGAAGTGACAATCAGTCTAGAAACATTGCCTGAATGTTTATGTTAGTTTGGTTTTGAAGAGATTAAGGACCTTTCTGTTTGGAGTTGACATCCCTAACATCAAGAGACATTTCACAGTATTCAATATTTTAAAACAATGTATTTACTTAGGTTACAATTTAAAAGTGGATCATTCACTGCCTGCACTTGTGAGTTTGAGAGGAGCTTTTATATTATCATATTATGGAAATAAATTCACAGTGATAGAGAATTAATCAGTTGGGGGAGTTATCCATGTTTGTTTGTTTGCTTGTTTGTTTGCTTGCCTATTTGTTTAACCTACAGTGAATTCATCTGTGGTAATCATTGCTGGTAAAGCCAGTATCAAGACCTCATCCACACTATCTGCCAATAGTGGACTTCCAGCCTGTATTGATATATGCACTAGAGAATTGATTGCCTGCCTGAGTAGATAAGAACATGTATTGTTCTTCAGTGGGTGTAGTGCATTACTCTTTCCTGGCTAATGTGATCTCAGAATCCTTCTCAATAACACAATTCCACCAATCAAACCAGATGACAAAATATAAATTTTATGGAGTTGTAGTCCTCAATTCATAATCCTTTGTAAAAGACAAATACGGATGAGTGAAGTTTCCCATAATGAAAAAACCATAAAATTTCTGAGTCAGCCGAGGTTCTCTTTTTGATGCATTTCTTTTGTTCATTCTTCTAGTTTTTCTACAGATTTAATTTCCTTTTCTGACAGTAATCTTGTGATTGTAGATCTAATTTTTCTCTTAGTTAGTAAAGAGCGAGTCCCAGAACTACTGACGCTATTAATGCAGTTAACACCTGAATGAGTTATGGCTTCAGTACTGCATTGGTTGTAGCTTCCTAATAGCCATGAATGGTTCTTATGGTAGGGGACTATCAATGATTGAAAAGAAGTCAGGTAATAAATAGTCAATAATTCTACAAAAGGATTTTAAAAATAAATTATATTTACCCACATATTGTTACCAGAATTTTTTTTGTTACTGATTAGAAGCTGAAGGACATAACAAACTTTTATTATGATAAACGTATTTTTATTATGATGATGTTTTTCTCATCATAGTTGTATGCACATTGCTCCATTATAAAGTTATTTCTAACTCTGCTTTTTTAAGATGTATGTTTATCTGTTTGCGTCCAGATCCCAAAATGTAATATACCTTTAAACTCACAAAAATAGGGAACTTCTTTATCTCATCCACTAGAACGTTCTTCATAGTAAAACTTTGTTTTCATAATCAAAACAGTATTACTGCAATCCTGAATTCCCTATTGCAAACCCTATTAACATGAAGTGCACAAATCAGAAATTCTGTAAAAAATAGCCTAGCTACATATTTGTTAAAATTTGTTCTCCATGCAAATTTAGTATAAAAATCAATCAAAGAATTTTTCAAATTCAGCTATCGTCTGCTACCCACTATAAATTTAACCCTAACAGAATATAATACACTCTGCATGCTATTTCATACCATACGTACAATTGTTTTCTTGAAACTTCAGTAATAGAGAGAATAATATGTAATGACAGAAGGAAGTGAAAACAATTTTTAGAAATAATGCAGAATTGGAATGCAGAATTAACTTCTACACTCAATTTTTTTTTTTACTATAACAAAAAACCAGAAAAAATATATTTGTCATTGTTGGCAAGTGACTATATTATACAAGAACTCTAATTTTTTTTAAGCTAAATCCTCATTACAGTCAATGGGGAGTTCTGCTGACAACTGAATGGAGCAATACAGTTCATGGAACGAGCTGATTGAGGAGGAATATTGCTGTTTATACTGGCCATTTCACAGCATTTGTCATTACCTTTCAATGGCAATAAGGTTATGAAGAAGCAGGGCTGTGAAAGATGTCCTTCCCAAAGGTGTACATGGCTCCATGCCAGACTTCATAGGCAACTGCGTCCAGTTTGGAAATTGTTTCTCAGCCAAAACAAGCTACAGTCTCAGGTTTTAAAAAGAAGTAAAGTGTACAGATGTTGTCCATCAATGACATCAAAAATTGCACCTAGATGACCGAAATTCACTCCAAAGGGACTATTTGAATTCATAAGAATATAGAGGTCACTCAACTGCATATCGTCAATTAGTCCTCATTGAGATGACTTTTCCTTTTTTTCCTATGGATTTCTTTCCTAAATCAAGACAATGTGAATTAGTAATTTTATTTTTTTCCCCTCACTTTCCTCTCTACAGTTCCAAAATGTCTTAAATTTGTTAGACTCTTTGTTTTATTTTTGCTCTGAGGCATATTCCCTCTCCAATGATTCTCTTCACTGCTGTCCGAGCCAGATTTAATTAATAATTTTCTAAAATATCTTAACTTGCATAAAACCTGTGTTGTGATGCAATGTCCTAAGCTGTTACAGAAAATCAACTGAAATTCGAAAATCGTAGTGTCTGTTTGGTGTTAAGTTATTTTGGGGAAAAAGTATTAACCACAGCTAGCTTCAACATCCAAGATGCACAAATTCCAAAGTTTCCATAACAGTGAGACTGAAGAATTAATATAATGAAACAATACTGAAACATGGAACATTAGAAAATTAGAACATGAGAAGATGATATTAGGACAATAATTCCACAAGTTGAAATGTATTCTGCTTAAATAAAATAAATCCAAATCCATACCTGTTCCTGGATAAACCTACTAATGTTTCTGGCTTGTATTTCAGTTTTATAAAATGCTTTTCTACTCCCTTTTCCTATTTAGGGAAAAGAAATAGTCCAGAGTGATCAAAATGTGCTAGTATGCCATAATAACACTTCAAGCAGATAGACCAGAATTTCCCATGGAGAGCATTTGCAATGCAACAGCAGTATTCAAAATTCCATACTAGTACCTCTGAATTCCCATTTCAACCACAACTCATACTTACATAGAATATGGGCTGATCATGAGAAAACAGTAAAACTGACTGTACACAAATTCTCTGTAGGGGTGAATAAACTGAATAAAAGAAAATACTGCATTTATTATTCAGTTCTTTCATCTCTAATAATTCACGATGCTAGGAGAACACTATTTTAAGTGAGGTTTAGAAGGTCTAAAACCAGACAGATGCATAACATTTGCAGACTCATTAATAGCCCGTATATAGTACAACCCACTAGCAGGAGCCAAATTCTGAAGCAACTTTCCAGAGCCAGTGTCTACCTGGTTTTTACTTTGTGATGTGTTACCATCGCATCACAGCATGTTCTTGTTTATTTGATTGTCATTAATGTAAGTGACCATTACATTTCTACAATATTCCCCAATTAATATTTGCATTATGGAAATCTCCATCCCAACTGAAGAAAAGGACTGAAATATGTTAAGGAGGGACCCCTCTTATCCTAGTCAACTAATTGCAGGGTGACCAGCAAAACTTATGTAGCATTGAGATAAAATACAATTTATAAGAAGCTGAGAATAAAATACAGTTTATGTGATAAAAACTCTGCGCACACACACAGAGGAGCACAGAGAGACAATGAATGGCAGGAGGACCCCAAACAACCCCTGCCAGGCTACTCCCAGGCCCATCACAGGTAAGTCATCAGCCCATCAAAGGCCCAGAGAAGAGGGTAAGAACTGCATACAGAAACCAGGCAGGAATCTGGTTCATCTGTGGAAGTTATTGGAAGTCCTTGTTCATACATGGAAATAGGAGCACCAAGAGCAGCGAGAAAAGGTCTGACATTCAAAGGCAAAAATAATTTGGGACTGGGAGCCACAAGGCATAGATAAAGCCAGGAAATTTTGGTGAGATCACTGATTGATTATATCCAATTGATCTGGATTTGTGAAAGAGAGACCCTGCTGGACATGAAAGACAGTGATGCTTAAACATGTAGGTATCACACTGAGTGCATTCCTAGAGCACAAAAATTTGTTGAGGAGGAAAACTCCTAGGAAGATAAAGTTATAGGAAATAACATTAAAATACAAATGAACAGATACATCTTCTAGATTCTAAGTGAGTTCATGAATCCAGTAAGGAAACAGGAATACTAGAAGGTTGACATCCAGGATTCTGGTGGTATTTACTGACTGAATGCGGAAACTGGGAGTCTGGAGGAATGAATTTTGACTGACTTTTGCCACAGAAGATTCTCAGAAGCAAAGGACAGCCCTGAAGAAGCAAAAGTTCTGACTTACAAAGGTTTTGGTTACTACCAACCTTCTTTATTCGGATGCCTATCCTCATGGTTTTCTGCGTGTGTTTTGCCTACATGATATTCAAATATTCTTGTGTCTTAGAGAGAGCCATAAGCCTATCAGCTCAGTGCCCAGCAACAAGACCTTCCCTGGCTGAACATTGTAATACCAGCTTGGGGTTATCAGAGTGTGTAGGTATAGCCAGGTGGCTTATCAGAGACCTTGAACTCGGTACATGGTTAGAAAGACTGCTTGATGCTTTTATCACAGATGTTTCTTTGCTTGGAGTGTTCTTCCTGACTTGGCCTAAATTCTTATCAGGAAATTATTGTACATACTGATTAAAGTCAAGCAGCCTATTAATCTTTTCAAATACTTGCAGAAAAAAGTAGAATTAAAAAGAAATGAGAAATATATAAATGAATTTTATATTTGTTATTGGAATTATATAATGCAGAACTTTTTCACTTCGGTGCAAGGAACAGAGCAAATTAGGAAGTGACAGAGAAGCAGAAATGAGAGGCAATCTGTTGGAGGTAGGAAAAATTTCTGTCTATTCATGGTGAAGTAAAGCAGTGTTTTGAAAAGTCTGTAAAGAAATTAGACTTTTCAAGTGACCTGAAGATGATGTCCTTGGTGCTGCTTAGGGACACTTATCTGTGTGCAAGAATGGAGTATTGCAGTGCTGTCCTTACTGCAAAGGATATTCCTTTCATCACTCCTATGTCAGATATATATATATGCACTTACTTTCACATATATATATCCACTTACTTATATATATATGTATACATACACATCATGCAAAATTCTCTGTGAATCTATATGAAATAAAAATATAAAATAAATGATGGTTCACAGAACCATCACTGCCTGAAAGAGGGCAATAGAGACAAGGGTGCAAATTAATACGTTGTTGGCTCAGAAGACATATACATTATCTGCACTGTATGAAAAAATAGAGCTAATATTAATAACATTCAGGAAATTCCATAACCTAGTTACACTTCTCTCATTTTTCTAATACATCTGTGAAACTCAAAGATGCAAGATATATAGGAGAAAAACAGATGACTAATATTGAAGGATGAGCTTAATCACTTTTGAAGAATGATAAAATTAGAAGTTGATGTGGACAGAATTTAAGAGGACCTTGCACCTTCATAATTAAGATGATAGCAGACAAGGTCAGAAAAGCAAATTTAAGTCCATTTGTGAGTATCTGTCAATTTGGCAGACACCCCGTTTCTGAAACATTCGTGTCTGGCAATTCTTAGAAAGTATTTTCAAGAAAGATTTTGTCATTAACCTCTTTAATTATGTAAACTTTTACGATAGAAATATTTGGAATTTGCATATACTTATTGAAAATCTCTATTTTATTTAAAATTCTTCGCCTGACAAGATAGAAACAAACACTGAAAGTACTGCTGACCTAAACTGTGTCTGAACCCAGCATCACATCCCATCTCCCCAAACCCAAACATTCCCAAGGTTACCATGTCACTCTTCTCCTGGAAGGGTTCTCAGAAAAGCCTCTCTGCAGACCTGTTTCCCCACTCATGACCAGGCCACGGTAAGGGCAGAAATGATTACAGTTAGTGGGTGCTAAAGACATCTCAATACATGTTTAGACGAGTTTCATATGGACTTTTGCTCACAGGTACAAATTGTGTTTGCTGACCATTCAACCACACTTTGTTATATCCCTAATACTGTAAGTCACAGAGGAGCTCTCCCCATGCTTTTACTTGTTAGTTTTTCAGAAGGCAAAATCCAGGCAGCTGGTTCCTGTCCTGTGATCACACCGTTGGCTGAGTTTTTTCTCTTGTGTATCTATATGCTGTGCCAGCCAAAATTTACCTACTACTGCTTTCACACAGACCTCATAATTACTTCGAAAACCTATGCCAAAATTTTTGGCATACCTTATTCGTGAAGCATTTTCTCTTGTCTTTCCCTCAGTTCATACCCGCCTGCCTAACACTGAACTTCAGAAAACAGCTTGCTCAGTCCTGCAAAGTTCAGTTGCAAACATCCCACAGATATTTAGAAGTTACTGAGTGATCCTTTTTTAAAGCAGTATGCTTCACCTGTGATTTCATCTGTCTGAATCATAGACTTTCAAACTCAAGATTCTATCCTTTGTATTTGGAAAAAAAACCCGATTTTTTTTTCTAGTATCTTTAATTTAAAATAAATTTTCAGTCATTTTCTATGGATTTTTTTTCTTCATTTGATACCAATAGTTAAATAAGTAACGTGTTTTATTTGAAATTGATCATCTTAATGATCATAACCTGTAATAAGGAAGAATTACGGAAAATGGTCCCAAATAGAACTTCTGAATCCAACCTAAATCCTTCTCCAAAATCAGCTTTGAGGAGTCATAAAATACAACTCCAAGATCAGAACACCCAGTAATGAAGTTGCATCGATGATCTGTGGGTAGAGACCAGGGTGTGGAGAACTGTAGTTCAAAGTAGTTCGGTAGCAGGTATTTTTCCAGAGAGAACATCCATACTCTGTTGGAAGGAAAGGCTTCTTGGTGTTCCCTGTGGAACTGCTGGAAAGTCAGACCCATTGCTGGGACTGTCCAACATCCACAGATCAAAGTGCTTGTGCTGGAGATTTCCATAGGAAGTGCAGGGATAAGGGGACACTTGCATAGTTTGCAGTGAATGGGGAGTTGTAGCTGTGTGGGCTGCTCACCTGTTTGAAGCTGTGTGAGCGCTTGAGAGCACATGAGGTAAGAAATGAAGTTCCCAAAGAGGATTCTTTCCAGACATACAGTTTTAGGCTCAAAGTCAGCCTGTGGATTTTAGAGAAGACCATTACCAATAGCTCCCTGCAGGAGAAGGTAGCCCCTCCACTAAAATCCCTTAGCTAGAATTGCTTTGTAATGTTCTCAGTGCAACTGGCAAGCAGGAGCCCATACCTGTCCTCATGTCATGAGGACTCTCAACTGGTTGCACCAAGGAAGGTGCACACAGGTGCAGGCTTGGTGTAGGTATCCCTTGTTTTGGAAGGCAGAATGCTCTTTGCCTTAAAAGTCCTGCAGAAAAGAGGTCCTTCTGCTCCAGCTTGCATCTCACTCAATCAATGAAGCCTGTGCCACTGTAATGCTGATGTGAACATAATTGCTTACATGAAAGAGGATCATGAAGATATGAGATGTGCTGTGCTGAGGCTGTGGTAAGGTTAGAAGTGTTGACATACCAATAAAAGCTCCATGTAAAACTGTTTAGTTAGTGTAAAAATCTAGGGAAGGACTAGATGTCACGACAGTTAATCCTCCTCTCTAGTATCTGACCTCTGTAAGGCTGGAAGTAAAAGAAGTTAAATGAACTCTGCATAATTCTTTGTGTTTATCTGTCATGAAACCACCTCATGATTCAGCATTCATGTCAGCCTGTTTGGGGGAGGTTCTGCTGCAAGAGTAGAGGGCTGTGGCAGACCAGGACCAAGGCATAACCCGCTGGAAATGGTGTGAGAGAGGATATTCACACCGTCCCTGCCTACGCCTCGTCTTTTCTTCCCTGCTGATGTTGTTGGATCCAGATTCTGGGTGTTTGAGGACACAGTCATTTGCCGTGTTCCAACTTTGAGGCAGAATTTTTCAATTTTTGACAAGGCCCTTAGAATCACATTGCAGAGGAAGGGGTGTATTATAATTATCAATATCAATAGTAATAAAAGTTTATTAAAGGCCATTAAAATGAAAGGGGATGGCTATAGATCCCATCACTCTGAATTGACTCCCTCCTCTTGTGTTAATTAGAAAACTCAGATAATGGTTCTACGGGGGAGTGCAGGGGAAATTTAATTACGAAAGTTTAATGGGCCACTATCTACTTCCTGCCAGATTAAAAACTGATGATTTACAGTATTTTAGATATTACTATGGGCTCACTAACAAAATATGTTGCAGAACAAAGAGTAAGGCAAGACTTCATCCAGAATGTTTTACTCATTTTTAAAAAGAAAAAGATGTAATAATGCCGACCTGAAAATCAAATAGCTGTGACAGAGCTGTTACCACTAAAAACTGAGAGCAACTGTGAGCAGTGTTTGTTCATTTCTTCATTTTATTGTTTATTAGAACTAAATGAAGAACATATTTGCATAAGAAGAAATGCCTGTTCCCTCAAAAAACCAAAAAATAATAATAAAGAAAACCAATCCAAATTAGCTGTAAGGTCATTATTCAATTATTGAGGAAAGCTAAGAATACTGTTGATTTTTAGAAGTTCTAGGATTGGAATCTGTGTTCACAAACATACAGTCAGGCTCTTCAGTCCATGTTGTTATTCCTATCAAATTTCATGGTAGTTTTTAATAAACAGATATTTAGTGAAATATTATGTAATATTTTTTCCTTAAAAATAAATGTTATAGATTGAAAATTCAATCAAAATTATTTTGGCATAATTGTGAAACAGATAAAATCAGTTGACTGTAACTCCTTGTTTTCAGACACCCTAGGCAGCCAATTTTTGGGGAGTTTTGTCTAGTGAGAACCTCAGAAAATTCACTTTTTGGAGAAGGTTGACTCCTGAAATTAGTGACTATTTTTGAAACATTAGTCTTCATCAGCTCATTAAAAGTGATACACAGCAAAGTCTGCAAAGAAGCACCAGAAATCTCTCTTCAAGTCCTCTATTCTACCTGCTGGTTCCGTTTAATGTAGAGGTTTGTTATTAAATTTCTGTTTCCATTTAATGCAGCAGTTTACTATTAAATTTAATTCCTCTCCTGAACAAGCTCTATTTTTATGAAAACACTGTATCATATTCAAGTATGATTGAAATAAATTTTCAGTTGTATTTTTTTAGAATTAAGTGCTTAACTTTAAAGAGGTTTTCTACCAAAAAAAAGTGGAGTAAAAAATGTGATGTATCAAACGCTGTACTTTAAAAAGAGAGTAAAAAACAACAGAGAGGAGAAGAAACAGAAGAAGAAACAATGCCCAAAAGCAAAAAAAAAAAATCTAATGTACTCTGTTTCCTTTTCTGGATAGGTTTTGGTGTCCAAAAGTTGAGAACTCAGCATTATAAAACCAGGGCTGGTTGTCAGTTCTAATTTAGGTAGATGTAGACAGTTTTATACAGCAGCATTGTGCCTGGAGCTGTCTGTCTTACAGTCAGAGGCCCACTGTGTCAGCTGCATGTCCTTGAACATTTCAGGTAGAATGTAGCTCTGGGAATTGCCATCCTCCTGGACTTCAGGTGTGTAAACAAAGTCTTCTACCTTTACTAATTTATTACCAGGTAATGAAACAGCATAAAGAAAGGGGGAAAAAAAGAAATAGGTATTTGAACACCACTGTTCTCCCTATTCTTCAAAGACCTTAAGCCACCTGGGGTGTGCAGAGGTTGGGAACTACTCATTTTTCTTGATCTTTTCCACAGAAGCAGGATTTGTCTGCCTGCACTTCAGTTTGGGTTTCTCATTGTCCATATAACACAGCTGCCTTCAGAAAATTCTGTTTATCCATTGAATATCAGTTGAAGTTAAATACATATGCAAGAGTCCAGCTTTTAATGAGCATAATAGCCTTCTGGGATTTGAAGGTGCATCTAAATTAAAAAATAGTATTAAAAAAATATGACAGGGCGCTACGGATGTCTAGACTTCCCTTGTCTAGACTTCAAATAAGTAAGGCTGAATAGATATCAAAATTGAGTGGATGTCTTCAGAAATATAATTGAGAAGAACATGCATAGAAACATTTGCGTGCCTTGCCTTTTATTTGCAGTGAATGATTCACAGCTAAGCTCTGTAAAATATTAGTCAGTTCACATCACTGTAACCACCAAACCTCAGGAAAAAAAAAAACAACTTACTTTTTGAGAAGTTACATAGACAACTGTTACAGCTATAGGACTTCATTCCACTGGTAATTTGTATAAAGAGAGAGAGACAGAGAGAGGAATAAAAAACGTTAAAGTTGATTTCAAGAGAGAGGTTTTATGGTGATCCTTTATTTGATTAAAGCAGTACTATAATTAGTCTCAATGCACTAATAAATTGTTGTTTTTTTCCAGACACTTAATAAGGACCATTCATTCTCCAAGGGGATTGCAACCTGAAATTTTGCTGAAAGACTGATGCTACAACAGAGGACAAAGAGAAAAGAGGTGAATTAACTGGGAAAAATGCCAGTTACTGTCTTGATCACATGAGTGACCATATGCTAAATGACACAGTAAAATGAATGGATGCACAGTGTGTTTAGTTGCTTTCTTTTCCCTTTTCATTCTTGTTTGATTGTATATGATGTAATTGTTCCACATGGCAGAATGTCTACTGTTTTCTTACTGTGTCCACTATTGTGAGAATAATTGGAATGTGATCCAGCCTTTGAGTGGCACTTAATTTACTAAAATAAGGGATTCAAAACCCTACTAAAGTGAAACAGAGCTAAGAGTTTAAGGCTTAAGCACTCCAAAGCATTATGTGCAAGACCTTCAGGTAGAGCAATTGGTGAAACTACTTTAACATGAGTACAACTCTTCAAACACATGTATGTTAGTGAGGGCTCTCACCCCTTTAGGATGACTGGCACAAATTTGGGGCTGGCTAAAAAGAGAAGCCTGGGATCTTTTGTTGGCAACTTCTGAAAAGCCAGACTCTTACTTGAACATAAATGTGGATCTGGCAACCTCTGTGCTCTGAGTTGTGTCAGATCTTGGAATATGGATCTAATCCTGCAAGATGGTGAGGAGGACTCATGTACTGCCCAGCGTGTCGGGCTCCTCCTGCCAAGTCTGCACACAGATGTTACACGAACTTCCAGCTGAGAATTCAAGTGGAGAGTTCCAAGTGGAGAGCTCAGCAATCAAATGCCAAAGAATTAAGATACAAACTCTTCTCTCTTTTTAGCTGAAGAAATCCAGAAATCTGGATTTAGTACCAAAGATAGAAAAAATACCGAACTGTGGGTAGATACCAGGTTTATTGGTATACTCATAAAGAAGTTTATCTCAATATTTTGAGGAATCTACCTAGTCTCCTGTGCTTTGTATACAGAATACTTGTGGGTTTTTTTTCACATAAAAAAGTAATGCTAAGTGGTTATCAAAATAGAATTTAATCATTCAATTTTTCACCTAGTTCTATGACAGATGGTAAAAGAAGGGATGAGTGCACAGATAAATAAATATAAGGAATTCCCAGAGAGAAAGTAGTTAAAGAAGTTGGCTGTTGCATAATTCCAGATTATTTAAACTGAAAAATCTGTAAGGGAACAGCAGCTTTTTTTCATGTGTTTGTTAAGTTCAACCACCAGAGGATTGCCAGCAGAAACTGCAGTGTTAATCATAAAGGAAGGGCTTCTTGTGAGACCAACCACAGCCTTTTTTTTTAATTATTTTTTTTACTGCATTTATTTTGAACAAACATGTTACCTAAACAATTTAACAATTTAAACAAAAATTATATTGTTTCAGGCAATTATCCACGTGTGTGCTGACCTCATTTGGGGAAATAAAGCATTTCACATTTTATTACACAGAGTGTCAATGAAAAATATTCAGGTGATATTTCATTAATGGTTTCATTTTCCCAAACATTGTACAAAGTCACTGCAATACAATGCCAAGGCAATCTACCCATTTGATCTTATATAACCTTCAGGGAACATTAATAAAATTCTGACTCATATATGCCCTCTGTCAGTCTCTTTTTAGGCATACAGGTGCTTAAATGTCCTTTACATTCTACTGAATGGGATGTACACTCAAATTTAAGCACAAAAGTCAATACTTTTCTGGACAGAGATGCTTGCTGGAATGAAGGCCTCTGCATCAGAATAAACACGGTGGTTGATAAGAGTGTACACAGAGAATTTTGATTTGGGTTTACACAACCTGTGGTATCATGAGGTTAGAAAATCAAACTGCTAGAGCAATTTAGCATGTTCTTGTACTGCCACCTGTGTTCTACTGTTTGCACAATTTTCTTATTTTTCAGAGACTGAACATATATTATAAAGTATCTCTAAAGACTTTCAAACATTTCGTTCAAGAACTGAGTTTTACCAGTGAAAGAAAAAGAGCTTTTACAATTCTCTAGCAAAGTCACTTAGGACTCCCAGAGGAAGACTGGAAAAATCTATCAGCTATTGTAGAAAGTGCATTATAGTGGAAGCAGCTTAGTATGAAACACATGCAATCAATGATGGGATACTTGAACTTTGCTTGTACAGTTATCTCCTTAGGGAAGGTATTCTGGAGGTGTTGAACTGCTTTTCCTGAGATCAAGAAGCCACAGAAAGAAATGAAAGTGTGTTTTATTAATTTTTTTTTTTTTTGCTAAACCTTGACAGAGCAAGGAAGACTGTGACAGACTCTTCCTGAATGCTGTGATTCAGAGTCACCAGGGCAGTTGTAATAGCTCAGTCATGGGACATAAGGGATTCTAGGCAGGTAAAAGTCAGTATGGGAACTGGAACTTTTGAAAAGTAATGTTGCCTCTTTGCAGGTAGCCTGTTTTGTTTTGGCATGTTCCTTTGGCTCATTTGTGCAATGGGGAAAATACCACTGATATTAGCTGACATTCAAAAAGTTAATTTTCCAGCTCCCACTGCACAGGTCCCATGGATCCTCCTCACTCCCACAGCAATGCCTGTGTCTTGCTCTGGCTGCTTCTGTGCTCTATCCAACAAAAAAGGTAGAAAACCTGTGCTGTTTTAGCTGAGCTCTTTGCCAATAGATATTGAATCTTGCTGAATCTTTATTGTTTTGTCTTTCCTAGTGAATCTCATAGTCTTTGCTTTACAGTGTCTCTACTTCCAGTAAAGTGGGGAGGGTTCCCCAACAGTTTCATGCTTAGAGAATTCTCCTGGGAGTTGAACCTACTGTTTTTAATCTATTTATATATGCTTTTTGGATTGGCATTACAATGTTGCCCAAAACCCATTAAAATAAATAAAAGACCTACCATGATCTTGTAATTAGATTTTTCTTTTTTTGGTGTTTGGCAGAGGCAAGGTCAGACTTGCACATTCCAACGTGTTCAAAATATCAACTATTTTTAAATAACTCACTAAAATGATGCTTTCACAATTGGACCAAGATGAATATATTCTATTCTGAACATAGTGCACTTTGTGTCTCATCTGGATGAAATTCTTGGAGAGGTGAAAAGAACAAGCAGGTTAGTGTCTTGGTTCAGAAGACATCTCACAGAAGACTGCTCATTCCAAGTCTCCAATAGGGATGTATAAGCCAGATCATCAGTTTTGAGCCCCTTCCTGAACCTAGAAGAAAAGTATATGGGTCCTGTTGGATCTTCACCTACCACAGTCCAGAAAAGAGGAAGAGTTGCAAAGTTTGTGAATACAACTTTCAATTAAATTTTGATGTAATAATTTCCTTTTCTAAAATTTCCTTTTCTTTTATTTATAGGGAACCCTCCTAACCCTTTTGAACTTCCCATTCTGAGACAGACCCAGCTTTCAGCATAGACCACAAAGGCAGCTATGCAGGGTACCAGGCTGATGGAACAGGAAATCATGGTTACATGTAGTACTAATGACTGTAGCTAAAGCCCACCCTCTCTGGCGTTTGTCAGAGCATCTCCCCAGGTTTCTTGTCCTTACAGCCTCTCAGTATTCCCTTCAGTCCAGCAAGGAGTTGCAGGAGTCTTCCGCTTGCCCTACCCTGCTTCCCCCGAGATGCCCATGAGTACAGAAGCTGTCTCTGGCCTTGGATGCAGCAGAAAGGAAGAGAAGAGAGGAGAAGGGAAGGAAAGAAACAAATGTGGTTCTTGCTGTTCCAAATTCTTCCCCTGGCCAGCAGTGCCACACTGTTCTTTTGCTCAGCACTCACAGAGGCAGAGACTGACTGGCCATGCAATCACTGAGTCTTTTGACTGTACAGTAGCACAGAAGCAAAGAAGTTGCATGATTCAGTGGCAGAAGAGACCAGGGAGAAGAACATTTCCTGGGAGACTCACTCTGCTGCTGTCACAAAATAGCCTTTTCCTAAACTTCTGGAGAAGTCCCTGTCCTGATGTGAACTGTGAATTTTTGCATCACAGCTGTTTGTGAAGAGGTGGGTGCAAGCAGCAGTCAGCATTCATGAAGGAATCTTTAGTGGCATAGTTCCTCAGTGAAATTAAATGATATTTTGGAAAAGGAGTCCTGCCTTCAGTGAGCAGCTTGAAACTTTCCTCTGTACTTTCTGGTCAACAGGAGACTCTTCTGATAGACAGTGCTGTCAGCATCTCCACTTCAGTAACTCTAAAGATGGAGCCTGGGAGACCAGGATTACCTTACCCATGAACAGGAAGAGCAAGTGTTTGAAGAAAAACTTTTTAAGTGGTAACCAGGGGCATGGATCAGGTGTTAGATGATGATTTTGTTTCAACATTAAGATACTCTGTAATCGGTACACATAACAAATGAACAACTGCCTTCTTAGTAGACTCTTTAGGATGTATTAGGGAATCTGTTTGAGATTGTGTTAGGACTGATTATTTTAGTACTAATAGGAGGATTTAACTTATTTTGTGATCTAATATGCTTCTCAGTACTGTGTATAACTTGTTGATTTGATCCAGCCTGACAGCTGCATTGCTCTTTTCATAGGTTAGTAATTATGACTTCAGTTACATACAATTTTCTATGTTATTTTTGTTTAAATAGCCTAATAAAAGGAATAAAATCAAAGACAGGCATATTTTTTTCAGAGTAAAATAGGTCTCAGACCTCTGATGGCCTGGGTGTAGATCAGCCAATCAGCCTAAGAGCTCCCCCCAATAAGCCCTTTGTTGTCTCACAGATAAAGTATATGATCTGTAAATTTACTTGAAACCACCACAATAAATATGTTTGTTCAGGGAAAATTAAAAGAGGTGAAGTAGGAAGCCTGACATGACTTCAGTTTTGAGGAAAAACCTGTTTGTGTCTAATACACTGCAGAAATTGCTCAAGAACATTTTGTCCTTGTGTAAGGGTTGCTCTGTAATGCTGCTAATGTCCTTAGGTTGAGACCTTGGGTTATCGGCTGTGTATGTGCCGATCATGCAAGTTAAAACTGATTTTTTTGAAATGTGGTTTTTATCTTTGTGAGTTCATGACACTTGTTCCTTGAAGTCAGATCTTCTCCTTCCCCTGCATTTTCTTTTCTTTCTCCGTTTGGCCTGACTTGCTTCCACTTAGGGATGAACATGTGTCCCAATGGTAGTGAAACCTCCAGATGGCACATTACCAAGTTCTCATAAATTAGAACAGGAGAGATGTGCAAGGCATTGAAATTCTTTGAGATTTAGGTTTATAGGGATTACAATAAATTCAGTCAGATGGGGAGGGTCATTATGTACTGGTGGAATGCAGATAAGATTGGGCTGCTTTTATTTTTTTACTTAAAATGACCATGAAATAATCTCTTGAAGGCTGCAGAAAGCGTTCCGCACTTGGAGGTCTCTGTGATTTCACATATGTAGATTTTGTAGGAAAAGATCTGGATCAGAAAAAGGAAACAATGCTCATAATCTGAGGCCAGATCTGCAATGCTTTCAGACACCATTCAAGGCATCGAGTATAGATTGTTTACACTCTTCCAAATAATGGCCTTGAAACCAGATCAGGGTAAACCACAACTCCAGTTAAATATGGTAGCAGCTTCCCCTAAACAAGAGCTGCAGAACAAGAGCCATTCAGTTCAGACAGAACATCATGTTAGTGCCACATGGCTGAACCCTTTCCTTTAGCAGGCTCAGAATATTTCAGTTATTAAGGTACGATTAAAGAAAAGCAATGCCATGAAAAGTGTGAGATGAAATAAAGCCCTGTGTTCTGAAGAAAAACAGAAGAACGAAAAGAATGTTCATTGTATTTCTTCTAAAGTCGTCACTTTGTTTCACTGAGGGTCAGCACATCATTCCTCCTAATCACCTGGTTAGGCCCCCAAATGTATCCCTGTTAAGTGGAATTCTTTGCTAATACTGTCCTGATTAATTAAGAAGCACTCTTTTCCATTCACTGTTATCAGTGACCTATCATTCAGTGTCACTATCTTTCACTGTCATTAAGTAGACTATGCATATACTGTAATAGGTAAGATGATTTCAGAGACAACTATTGATCCTTTCCCCGTGGTCTATTGCTAGTTAATGAGCATTAGTTTCTTTAATGATGTTTAATGTTGGTGAGTTATTTTTAAGTGATACATGGCCTGACCCTGGAAAGTGCTGAATGCCCTTAACTCCTATTGACTTCAGTGAGAGTTGAGGGCACTCATGAGATCAGCCCACAGACTTGTGTCTGAAATGGCAGCAAAAGCTTCTTTCTGCATTCAGGCAGGGGTGAGCAATGCTGTACAACCAGACAATAGAGCACGTTCTCATAGAAGAGAGTCTAAAGTTTTCCTTTCTGTCATTGAAATGGCCCAGTTCTTGACAGAAAGCAAAATTCCTTCACAGGACAGACCCACCATTCTGCTAGATCTTACCTTCTGCTTAGTTTTTTCCAGAGCCTGTCACTGACTTCTAACTTCCCTCTGTGGCATATATGAAGGAAGAGGCATCTCACAAACTCATCCCAGATTTTTTTTACTTCCAAATTAAGCATACAGGTAGCCTGTCACCACTACCTTAAGTTACTTCAACTCTTCTGAATCTTTTCCATTTGGCTTTCTGTGCTCTGATAGAACTGCTTTAGTTACCAAAAGCTGCCTCTTGGCAAAATCTCAAAGTCTAAGTTTCTTCTCTTCCTCTTTGACCTTACTTTTTTTTTTTTTTGTGAATGTAGTACTGTTCTACTCAGTATATTGTTCTGCCTGTGCCTTCCCCACTGCCTCTTCTGTTTGCACTGCTGTTCATTACTTTATCATCCCTTTGCTGTGCACTCCCCCTCTCTTTCCCAATATTCTGTCCACAGTGCTCTGTCCTGTAACCCCTTCTTCAAACAATCAACACTTTTAAAAATGTAGGACAAAAAG
Source organism: Corapipo altera (assembly GCF_003945725.1). Classification (NCBI taxonomy): domain Eukaryota; kingdom Metazoa; phylum Chordata; class Aves; order Passeriformes; family Pipridae; genus Corapipo; species Corapipo altera. The sequence goes on from NW_020884884.1 coordinate 2,412,396, forward strand.
TATTTGCTCTGTCACTCTACATGTACAGTTTGCTCCCATATTATTTGGGTAATGTGTGCAAGCTTCATGGCATATAATATTCAGTTCTAGGTGATTTTCCAATTTTCCCTTACATGAAAGAGATGATGTCCTTAAATCCTTACATGTGAGAATAGTACAAGGCTAGGAGAAAGAATCCATTTGACTAGAGAGAATAGAAGAGAGAATAGAATTTTTTTCCCAGAGGTGGGCAACGCTGATTTCTGTTAGTGGGAAGTACCATAATGTTTTGCATGGAGACATGCAAGTTACTTTTTGTTCCTTTTTTTTTTTTCCTTAATTATTTTGCAATGCAAATTATGGTAATTATACTACCTGACTTTACAGAAAATGTATAGAGGAAATAGTCCCAATCTGAACAGCTGATAACTTTCATAGAAACTCAAAGATAGAGCAGGTGAGCTGAGCAGTTGAATTTATCAGTTTGGTAGGTTACTTCACATATAGGAGAACGTAGAGAAAATACATGCTTGGCAGGCCTGTCTTGAAGAATAAGTATCAGAAACAGCTCATGTTAGAATTAATCCCCAGAGAAGGAGATCAATGTGCAGATGATGCAGTTGTAATAAGAAGATAAGTTGTGCAGATACATATCTTTGTCCTGCACAAGCATAATTTATTGCATGGATATTGCCTGTACACTGGAAGTGGATGGAGAACTGCAACTGAGCAGTGTGAATAAATTTTGAGACACTTTTTCCTCACCTGTGTAAAACAGGCTGAGTTTGTCCCTTTATCTGACAAAATCACCAATTAGCTTTTTTTTTTTTCCCCCATTTAACAAATGAATAAATGTGAAAGTAGGCATGAAGAAAACCTGGATAAAAACCAAACCAGGTTACTCTTTTTGCTATGCTCACACACTGTTATTTTCCAGCCATCAGACATGCCCGTGGTGCTCTGTTGGCCCTGCAGCATCCCATGATGGCTTGGCATGCTGTGCTGGAGCGGGTGCCCCAGTGTGCTCCCAGCTGACCAGACCAGGATTTACCCTGGGTTCCTGCATGTTTGCTTGTCACAGGTTTTGTTAAAACAGTCTGGGGAGAGCTCTGGTCTCAACAACTGTTCTTCTCGCTGGTACTGACAGCCCTCTAGATGAACATGTACCTTCCAGAGCTGATGAGTAACCTCGCTGACCTCGAGGATGGCTGCAGTGGTTAGACAGTGTTGCTTATTGTAGATCCTGGTTGGTTTCTTTACCTCTAAGTGCCACTGAGAGTGGGCTTTATGCTGGAGAAAGGGTTAACTGGGATTCTCTATAATTTGTTCCTATTTCCTTTCCCTCCCTTCAGCTCCTTCACAAAATGTTAATCTAATTGTGATAGTATCACTTTGATGACAATATGACAAGACAGACAAATTTGATTTTATTCTCCACAGAGCAAAGCATATGCTGCTTGGGAGACTTTGACAGAGAGAAGGACATAAAACAAATGGAGTTCATGAATATACAATTTTTATTGTACACAGTAGTGACATCCAAACTTCAGAGAATAGGTGGGTGAGTCTTATGCTTTACTATTGAGATTAATGGGTACGTAAAAAAGTGCCAACAGAGAGTACTACAGTTTATGTTAAAAATGTCGACGTGGATAAGAATAATTTTCTTCTCAAGATGAATGATGCATTTAATGGCTGTGAGACATTCATGGCCAGTAGCAGTTCCTCAAAAGTAATTTTTTGTTGTTATTGTAAATTACATAATCTTAACTGCAATTATAGCCCTGTTTAGGTAAAGGTCAAGTTAGTACAGTGGATGGTTATAAACTAAGAGGGAAATTGGTAAATTTATTCCCTTGATGAAAGCTTATGAATGATTTTAAGCGAGATAATTTTTTTGTAACTCTATTTCTACTTTAATGTAATATAGCAAGTAAAGACAGCACACATTAACAAAGGGTAAATTAGATTTGTCTAAGTAAACATGTATCTGCAATAGGAGTAGTGTTGCTGTAGTAAGGACAGTCTGAAGGTTAAGTGTTCCATGTAAATGGTATAGATTCATTTTCGTGGAAAGCAAAAGGAGGAACAACCTCTGAAATATTGCCTTTGATGGAATGCAATCTGTGCTCTCCTGAGCAGCACATGAATACTCTGCAACACGTGAAACCATACCCAACTGTCGGTCATAAGAAATTGGTTAGAGTCCTTTTGGTTTCAAAAGCCTACCTTTAACAATGCAATCTTCTTCACAACCCCTTCAGACTGATCAGATTTGTTTTGTTAGTATCGAGGTTAAAAAAAAAATCAAACAAAACCAAGAGGCATAAGGTGCTATGTATGTTAATGGAGGATGTTATGAGTTTTAGTGCTCACTTTCGATGCTTTAAAGTAAAACCTGAATGAAAACAGTTTAAGTCTTGGAAAACTGTTTACAACAAGAAGGACTCTTTCTCAAATCAGTGGCATGCTCTTGCTCTGAAAAGCCCATATTGGGCTACTTCACATTTTCAGGGTATTTAAGTGAAGCAAAAACATCATTATGCATAGATGCCAGTTATCCTCTGAGACATTTTACCTACCTGGGCTGCTGCTGAAAAATTTATTCGGCTGTTTTAAGTATGACTCAGGGTCGTCTTCACCCCATCAGACCATAGAGATGTTACCTTTTCCCATTTGTTTCTCTTTTGGAGATTTATGTATTAGGTAATTAGTGGGGCAAAATCCCTTTTCTGTTCCTGTTATATGCCAGAGACCTTTAAATAATTTACATACGAAACTATGTAGTGCATAGTCTAATACCTAAATAAACACCGCGCTACATGTTTGGTTGGGTTTTTTTCCTTCTTTGACAGATGAACAGCAATGGCTTGTTACTTGGGTTTGCCACCAATTAAAATGCACATTGGATCAGCTCTGGCCTGTCACCTACCATTACTGGAAAAGCTGGCTGTGGTCCAGGTTTTAGATGAGTGGGATTTTTTTTTTACTCGGCCGCAGTACTTCTCATTTCTGCTCTGCAAACTCGGCCTGGTAATTTGGATGCTGGGCAGTCATCGCATCTGCTTTCTGTGGAGCTGCCTCACTTAAGGCTCTTGGGAATACCTAGTCATTTTTGTTACATGCATTTTAATTGTGACAAGGGGGAAAGTCTCCCTAATCTGTCCTGTGCAGGTATTATTTATTATTATTTCAGCTGACCTGAGTCCAGTATGGCACTTTTGGGTCATGATTAGTTTAGACATACATTGATTTTCAGAACTTCTGTTAAATTTCTTTTTCACCTCACCTACCTTTGGACCCTTCTAATCTTAACAGTAGAAGTGAAATAGCAAGATAAAGAGAGATGTGAACTCAGCAGTAGCGACAGTGAGTTATTATTCATTTTAAATGTGAACTTGAACAAGTCTGAAAGAGCATAATCCTTCTGAATAACAAATACAAAGCATTTTGAATATCTGGACATGAATATGAGCTATTGCTCCAGGTCAGAAACAAAGATGAAATCCAACCGGGGAAAAAAAGTCAGAACAAGATTTACTTTAAATCTTGCTTCTGTGTATTGTCTGCTACAAAGCAACTTGAAACAGCAAGGGTAGAGCCAGATTATGCAGAAACAGTACCAATATTTAACAAAATGATGTATGAAATGGATTGTCTTGGAAATCAATGAGAAATTCATTATCATTTACTAAATCTGTAATTTAGTAAAATGTTTGGATAAAATTTTCTAAAGTGTTCAGATTGTTGTCCTCTTTTATGAATGAGGGTTCAACTTAAAACATGCTGAGCTGCTGAGGAACCACAGTGCTTGTTAATGTCACCTCTTTGACACTTGTTTTGTGCAAAGGTAAATAGCAATAAGATGGAAGGTACTAGAAAATAAGGTCCATCACCATTGCTCATTATTTGTAATTTGTGGAGTGTGACAGAGTATTCAGCAGTATGCACACCATAGAGGTGGTCTTTGCCTCTGAGAGCTTGCAGTCTAACACAGATACAGATAAGACTGAATATAAACCATTTAGTGAAAGACGTAGGATAGCATTTTAAAATTTTTATTAATACACATATAGTCTAATTTGAGATGGACATGGTCATTGGAAGGATACAGACATGTATAAAGATGGTCTCTGTTTAGAAGGGACTAGAACTATAAGGAGATGTTAACCCCAAGATTGAAGAAAAACATATATAAAATCAGAGGCAAGTGTGTAGGTAGACTTGGAAATGTATGAGTGGGCTCATATTAACCTGACATTATTTTATGGGATAAAGCAAACAAAAAGATCCAGTAGAGAGAAGATCCAGTGTCTAGACATCTCCTGAGTGAAGCAGAGCTTTGAAAATAAGGTATAGTCAAAAGTTAGTATGGGATAAGGACTGAGGAATAAGGTATTTTGAATACAAAACCATGTAAGCTGGGTGATTTTTACCATTTAATGAAACCCATGCAAGGCATTTTACATAAATAATGCTTTATTTCATATGTTGTGGATTTTCATTTTTAGATGCTACAAGATGTTTCATTATAACTCTTTAAAAAAAAAAAACAAACAAAAAAACCCCAGCCTTAATGTATATTTGTTTTTCACCAGAGTCAGTTGAAAATATGATTTTCCTCAAAACTGCATAATTAATGAAACTAAAACCAGCAATGTAAAAGTTGTACCCACAGCTTTGTTGTTTCTTGTGAACTTTGGCATATGCAAGCACATGCATATGCACAAGAGGTGAAACTCAGCTGGAAGTATGAGCAACCTCTGCTCAGTCTAGAAAATAAAAAGCATCATAAATATGGGGGCAGTGTGTGATAGTTCACTGCTTTGAGCTGGATCAGCCTGGGGATAGTGCTCATTTACATTCTTTACACTTACATTGGGTTTTACTGTACTTCAGCGTTAATAAAAATGGCTAATTAACTGAAACACCCCCAATATTGATGGTATACTGTAAATGTCACCTCTGAAATACACAGGACGTTCCTAAAGCAACACATTCCTGAGAGTGTGGGAGCCCCTGGGGCAGATTTCCTTTAGCATGGATTTGTTCCAGGGGAGCTCACTATTGTGCTCAGCTCCAGAGCTGCAGTTCTGTCTCTCTTCCTACACTGGTCACAATAAAATTTCCGTGGGAAAATTTGCAGAAGGCCAGCATAACTCATTGTTTCACTTGCATAGTAATTAACAACTCCAGCAGTGGCAAGGCAGCCGCCTATTCCTCTTGACTGAATGTTAAGCTTGACCTCCCCTCCCCTCTCCCCTCAGTTCACAACTCCTCTCATCTTCTAAAATTATGTGAGAAATGATTTTTCATGCTATTTGCATGTTTTAGGGCATCCATCATTATCATATGCACTGACAGCTTTATACTTCAGCTGTGACAGAGCTTGAAAAATGCTGGTCCTATCAATCAACGTATTGTAGGTTTCCAAAATGAGATCTTCTGCAGCTGACATTTTCTTTTGCTTTTTCTTTTATTGTCTTCTCTTCAGCAACAATCTATGGTTTGCTTTTGCTTTTCATTTAATTGCACAATGTCTATGGATTTTATAGCACTGCATTACAATGAAATACTTCTGACCTGCTTCAGATTATTTGATTGAATTACTTTGTCATAAATCTTATCTATTTTCATCACAAATACTGACCTCAGTTATTTTAGTAACCATCCTATTTCCAGTGGGCTTAGCTTCACCTGCCCACGTTATTTATGCACATTAATTTCACTCTCACCTTTCAGACTCTCAGCCAGGTAATAAGATAGGGTTTCCCTAAATTTTGCACATATTTGATTCCAGTTAATAATGGCAAGTGGGAGAAACATTAAACTCAATGAATCCAAGCCCAATATGTACTATGTCCTAAAGCTACTTTTTCTTGCATTATTTTGAGCTGTTTCTAGAGTCACTTTTTAAAATCTGTTTGCCAGTGAAGACACTAACCATTAAAACTTTGAAGCAGCCAAAGATCTTTTTTAGTGTTTATGTCGATTATTCTCACGTGTGTCCTCATCAAATAATAAGATAAACAACTGTTTTGATTGCTGACATTATGGTTTGCTGGTAATATACTGAAAGTATAGCTTCTTATTTTACATTTAAAATCTTTCACTAGGCAAACTTCTTAATACCTAATGACTCAACCTGGGGAAAAAACCATAAAGGAGCCAAAAGATCAATTGAGATATGAAAGATCTAGAAAAAAAAAATCAATCCTGGTGATTAAGTTTTAATGTTGGAAGTTAGTTGGTTCAATATTAGAGTTCAACTACATTTAGCAAAAGCAATCCTGTGCGGAAACCAGGGAAAATAGGCAGAAATTTTATTTACAGTAATAGTAAAAAGAATGGATCATAGTGTAAGAAAAAAATTGGAAAAGCTTCTCCATGAACTTTTGATTGAGTACTATGGTAGTATGGTTTAAACAACTTGTTTATATCTGAGAATCTTCCTGAGTTAAGATTTCTACCTGCTGCAAACTGTCACGTTCGCCAAAGGGCACGTTAACTGGAAATGAAAACACACTGAAAAGCAAACTTACCGGTATTTAATTCCCGAATTTTTTTATTGCCACATTTGAAACCATGGCTTGACTTTATCAAAATCAGTGGGAGTTTTGACACTGATTTGGCTGAGAACAGGACTTCACCCACTGAAATTATACAGCAGTCTGAGTGGCTGCAGAGTTAGCTCTTCCAGAGCTAAACACAGACAAGGAGAACAGAGGTGACTTTGAGGTAAGTTTTGGGATAAAGAACCTGTCCTCTCCAGTCATAAGGCTGTCAGGTTGCAGCCCAGCCTCAACTGCTTTGTTTGTTGCAGTTTTCTAGGTGGTGATTTTAATTAGGGATTTACTATGGAGTTATAAAAACATTTTGTTGGCAGGCAAGATTAGCCTTGTTTGCTGATGTCATTGTGGAAATATGCAAAGGACTAAATCCTGAAGATTTTATTCAGGGCCAAAAAAGCTAAGAAACCCATGAAGTTTATTGCAGGAATAAGCTATGCCACATTCTCCATCCCCAGACAGGGTAGGGACTGTGGAGCTAAAGCCTGTGGCCAAGAAAATCCTCCCACTCCAAAGTCCCCTTGGGCTGTCATGGTATCTCTCAGTCTGCCATGGAATAGGGTCAAGGACCAAGTGAAACCACAATATTAGAGTATGTTTATTGTTCTCCAGTAGATTTTATAATCAGAGGACAGAAAAGGTGAGTAAGATGCAAAAGCAGCAGAGCAATTTGTCTTCTGCCTGCAGTTGATGCAGGTTTCACAGAAGAACTGAACAATTGATTCAGTGTAATGCTGAATTTTAATCAAATGGGAGAATAAGCCAACTTTTAATCAAGATTTTCCATAATGGATTATTTTCTTAATTGAATGAGTTCAGGAGACAAACAAATACAGCCTAGTGCTCAATGGCATTCTTCAAATATTGGTAAGCTTTCAATCTCAAATCACAGTGAAAGGCTCTGGAATAAAACCTCTACAGAGCACAGCTGAAGGTTACATTCATCTTCTTAAAATAATCCGGGGTATGCAGGAAAGACCACTGCCAAATTAATTCATATTTCAACACAATTATGCCTTCTAAAATGTACACTAAGGAGACCAATTTTAAAGGTCAGTTGTAGGTCTAAATATGAAGCTAGTTACCTTTTTTTTTATCTCTCTATATGTACAAAAGATAGAGTGATTTGGAGAAATAATTTACAGAAATGTGGATTGACTCTCAGTAAAGGTGGGGAAACTTAAAACCGGAGTTTAAAAAAATTTTAAGAAACAGAATCCCTCACTGTGTTTAAGTGTATTTTAGAAAATATAGTAAAATATTTTATTTTTAAAAATCGAAAATATATTTGTAATGATGACTGTGAAGTATAAGTAGCACAGTTGATGTATTGTTTTGACACATTACTCTTAAGAGAAAAAAAAATGTATTGTCAGTGCAGGTGTTAAGACAACCTCTTAATGGATTTACCCCAAGGAATGATAAACTTTGAAAGAGAGCAGGAAAAGTTAAAAGAAAGTCCATGAATTCCTACTCTCTCCAGATAAAGCACAGAGTGATTCTATAGTTTATCAAAACTCCACAGAAGGGTTTTATTTATCAGTCTTTGAGTTGATCTTGCTCAAACGTGTTTTTAATTCTAAAGAATTATAAATTGCATGAAAAGCATCTGTTTGGAAATTTCTCACAAAAGCACTTTTGCTTTAGGGAGTAACCTGGTGTCAACCTAGCAGGTTTCTTTAGGATACTTTCCCAACAAAAACAGGGAAATATTTTCTGATCTGCCAAGGGAATTGAAAGCAGTGTCCTCTCTCCTGCAAAATGTACCTTGAGATCTCTAATTATCACCAGTGCATGTGAGCCATTAGACTAAAGCTGATCCAAGGCATTTGCTCCCAGAACACACAAACTCGTTGGTTTGGTTTGGTTGTGAGAAGGACATTTCTACTCATCTGCAGAGTCCTTAAAGTCACATCTACATTTTCTTTGAAGGTCTATTATTTTATATGTAAAGTTCTTGACCTAAATGTTTCCAATCTATGGAAGGTGAATTTTTGCAGCTCTGTTTGGAGAAAATTCTGTAAAATATTAAAGACAGAGTGATACTGGTATCTGGTCCATTCTTCTTACTAAAAGCATCACACTGTCTTCTGGACAATTTTTTTTAAAGCCTGCAGCAGCTTATAGCAAACACTATAAAATACATTTCCTCTTTAACAGTAGTCAAATCCAAATCCTGTTTTTGAGTTTCTGTGGAGTTTCCCTTTATGTAAATAACACTGAAAAACCTCCACCAGATTCATACCATTGAATATTAGTAGAGATCAGTATTTGATCAGCATTCTCTTTTTCTGTCTCCCCATTCTCACAGCAGTTATGGCTTATGCAGAGCTGAGTGAACAACTTAAAAGTGCCACACATTTCTGAGGATTTTTCTTCTTGTTTCATCCCATTCTCCAAGAACTTACTCTTCAACTGGATACCTGTCAGTAACACTATGCAATCACTAAATTATAGGACTGACAAGTAACTAAAGAGACTGATTAGGGATAAAATCTATAGTTTAATCACTAAATGCTGTAAAATTGGTAAAGAAAAGTTACATTTATATTTTAATTGTAGGTAAGGTTAAATCTCATGTACAAAAATAAACCAAGCAAATAAGTATTTCTTCCAGAATAAGGTAGAAATAATTATCCTTTGATGGTAATCATAAATGTATTTGGTGGTATGAATCAAATTCTGCCCTTAAATACATATAGAATTTACTCTTTTATAGGAGCATGACTATACTCAGAAAACAATATTATTTAAATTAAAAACTCTAAAACTCCAAACTGCTGTCAATTCAAAAAACCTCATTTACCAATAATCAAAATTTTACTTGAAGACTTTAAAGAAACTTTGATTCAACAAAAGATTTTATTTGAAAGTCCACTAATAACTGAAATCAAGACAAAATTTTCCACGTAAATCCAGAGGGATGATTCAGAACTGATATAATCCCAAGCATTGAAATGTGTATACTGTGAATTTTATTTACTAGTAGGTGGAAACTGCTGCCAAACACTACAGCAAATGCCATTATTTGAACTGAAAGGACAACTGCTCTCTGAGCTCTGGAGTTAAGATTAAACCATCTTATGCATATTATCATAGCTCATTAAAATATATTAAAGGAGTTACAAATTATAATTCCAGAGTTCTGCAGACTCTATAACCAAATTTACTCATACTTTAGTGGATGAACTGAGGACAAATGTGCAAGGATAAAAAAAACAAATATAAAAAAATACTGAACAGCTATTGCATTGTTTGGGGCAAAAAATACCAGATGTGTATAAGGAACAGTCTAGTCCTTTATTGCAAAACGTCTATAGTTTAACATTCTACCTGTGGCATTAGCTATAAAAAGGATACTTTTAAACCCCTAAGTAAGTAGGATAATAGTATCCTAAATCTAATAAAATGTGACATCAGATATCAGAAAATATGATTTTCTGCCAACCAGGCTGGTAAGCTACTTTATGTGACACTTTTCAAAAAGAGAACATTCTTCCAGTGTCTCTTAACATTGTGTCTGAAGGGGTAAACTGCCAGTTAGGGGACATGTGTGACGATGAAGAGACCCTCTGTGCAGCTGACATGTTGTCCACTCATGTATGGCTGCATGTCACCTCATTTTTGCTGTGGTAGGACCTGGGGCAAGTATTTGATGCAATACTGGCTTTTTTCCTTCTTACTCAATATTTATTTTGTCTTGCTCTTGCCAAAGCTCTGTAAAACTGCTTTGATAGGGAGAGAGATTTTTTCTTTTATTTTCCCTTTTCTAGCCTTTTTTTTATTATTATTATTTGTTTATTTGTTTTGGTTTGGGTGGGGTTTTTTTAGTTTTGTTTTTAGGGTGTTTTTTTTTTGTTTTGCTTAATACCTTTCTAAGGTTCTACAAACTCATAACGGATCAGAGACATTAGCATCTTTCAAGTGATGCTCAATACCTCATGGGATATGTAAGTGACTCTGGTATATTTTACTACAATATACATGAAAGAAAACTAATGGATTTCGGCCTGGCTGGGAGAAAAAGAAGCACGTTCTTTGTGCAAGGAAGATGTGTGCTCCAGGATGCACCCATTTTCCATCAGAATGCACAGTTCCCCCTGCACAAAACAAAATTTCGGAGGATAAGGACACTGCAGAGTCCCGTTTCCCTCCTGTCTCCCATACCCATGCTGGGATACTAGGAGCAGGGAAAGCAATCACATTATTTTTCAGTCAGCCCATATCAACCTCCCTCACTCATGATGCCAGCAAGCTGGTGCCTTCCTTCACATCTCCTAGTGGGTTGGAGAGACACTTCAGCACTCGGACACAACTGAGAGGACCAACTCAGGACTGAAATAAACCAAACAGGCTTAAATCACTGATATCAGGATACACTTGATCCCTTTTCTGTCTCCTTGGTTCCACAAACAGCAGGAACAAATTGTTTCTGCATCACATCTTGATGTGCTTACATTTATCTTCATAAAACTTCAATATCAGTTTAGCTGAGGTGCTTGCTAATCTGGAGCTATCAACCCACACTTCATGTTCATATGTCAGTCTGAACCTTGAAGAGCAGAACTAGATATGAAATCATTATCTGTATGGCACTAATTATTTTTTTCTTTTTCTGTTAAATTAATAGCAGAAGTAGTCATTAAACCTTTGGGTAGCTTTCATTTACCCTGGCATAATTTTGCTAGAGTAAGACACGGAAAAGTGACTGTCATGCAACAACCGAAGCTTTCTCCCGTTTCCCCATGAAAACCTGCTTCCCCGAAAGAGAACTGAGTTAGGAAGGGAAACTTGTGAATTGCCTGTGCCTGAATGAAGACTGAAATGACCAAAGGTGCACAATCTTTTCAGGTAAAATATGTATGTTGCCAGCTGTGTACATAGCTGAAGACACACAGATATATTATGTAAAAACCACATATACAGTACTGTCTGACTGCAAATAGTGGCAACAGTAGTCAAGATAGCTCATTTTAAGAATCTCTTGACAGATGCTGTCAAGTTAGTACTTGTACAGACAGGATAGGAACATTGTATGGGAAGAAACACAGAGATATGTGTGGAATTACTATTCTTATTCACACATGACCATTTCACCTACCCTCAGTCTATTAGGCCATCAATTTTTCAAATACAGTCAGTTTCATCAAGATAAGGGTGGATAAATAGTGCCAACAACTTATTTTAAAACTTTATACAGTATTTGGAGGATCACTTACCCATCAAATATATTGTGTTTGTAAAGAAAACCTGATATTATTATGAAGTATAAAGATTTTATTGTCAGTCATCTCAAATGACCTCATCTCCATTCTAGTCATATGGAATATTCTGCAAGTGCTTGTAGTGAATTTTGAACCCTTAAATTACCTTATTAAAAGAGAGTTTTCATAATTGTAAGTCCACTGAAATTTTCCTATAGTAATAAATACTTCTGTCTCTATAATGAATGCTTTTTATACTTTTCATGGTTTAATATTTATCTTCCATTCATGTGCTTGACAGGCTTGGTTATTCAACTGGATGTCATAGCATTATACAAAAATAACTTTTATTTATGTCAAGGGCTGGAAACAGTCTACTTCTCTTCCACAGCAGTTTGTAGAAAGAAGTATACTGTAAATGCAAACTGTGAGCTTATGATATATGGGGCAGAAGGAAAGGCAGTGGTGACTCTGCCCAGGCACTATATGAATTTCAAGCAGCACTAGGATCTTTGTGTCCAACTTCATGTGCTCATCTTTCCTCTGCACTAGAACCTCACATTGCTGTACCATGCTCAGCAGCCCTGAGTAAAAGAATTATTTTTTCCAGAGAATAATTGTCCCATCATAAAACACCTTTGCAACACAAAAGTGGCATAAGGGGGTCACAGAGGTGACAGCACTCAGCTGACATATTTTGAAGTTGTCATTTGTTAGCAGTTACAAAGCCTCATGTTAGCAGTAGTCATGCTCTGTATGGGAAATTGGGTGGATGTCCTTGAGGGTCTAATTGTAATAATACTGAGAGACAGAAAGTGTTTACATGTTGGGGTTTTATTTCTTTGAATGCTTCTTCAGAGGCATTAGTGTCATTTAGTCCAAAACCTTGCAACATTTCCTAATCTTCATTTTTTTTATGCCTGGGTCCAGTAAGTAGGTTTGTACTGAACTTGCTTGGAGAGGCAGTGTCTGCAGTGAGGGGTGCACGCCATAGACCCACACCTGCCCTGTGCTCAACCAGTGGTGGCCTCTGGGGTGGTAGAGTCATGACAAAGAGGGGCTGTGCTTTGACTTCACAAGTTTCAGTTTTTTTCTACAGTCTCTATTAGAAATTATATTTTTCTTTTTTTGCATTTTATGAGCATTTTAATTATAGTTTCCCTGTTTCAGTTCTACTAAATATGAATGAAGCAGGTGAAGTGTAGCCCAGTTGGAGCATTATACTGTTTAGTGCTGGTTACTATCTTTAGCAGAGAAGCTGGAATTCATTCTCATCTCATTTGCTGAGCGCTCTATCATTAAAGTGTCATTGAGAACTGACACCACTTAATTTTAGCAGCTTTCAATTCTCGTTTGCAGCAAGAATAGCTTTAAATGGAGAGGAGTGCAAATTACAGAGAGAGGGATATTTTTACACCACACTCAGCATTTTATCAAACAAAGCAGCCTCACGGGGAATAGGGGACAATACATTATAAAACCAAACTCTCCTCTGATGCTGGTAAATGGGTATTTAATCTTCCTATTGCAGGCATCCACTCTGATGAGCCTGTAATGAATATACTGCCTGGGACATTATCTGAGCTGTTGTGTTTTCCTATATCCCAAAATATCCTTTAGTTTTTATTTCAGGTGTGGTCAAAAAGCAAGCTGGGAAGCTCAGTTGCTCCCTGCAGACTACAGAGGAATCCGTACCTTTCTGCAGGCAAACCAGTTTGGGACATATTTTCCCTTCTCCTCTTTATTGCATAATTGCTTTTTCCTCCCAGCACAGTTTGAACGCTTAAGGGGTTAAGAAAATCACTTACTTGGGATCAGTGGCAAATTTTAACCCATTCAGCTTGGCTTCCCTGCCTAATTGGATGTAAGATATTCTCTTGCACTATGTCTTGAGACATTACCTTTCTGCTGGAAATCTGGTACAGAATGGATGCTAGATTTAACTCTGTTAATATGTTACCTGTTCTCATCACTTATATATCTAAAATTTAAAACTTTTAGCTCCCAGATTATATAATTTTCCTGGAGTTAAGGTACATTTGACTTAGGTAGGTGGATCATGGTAATTTACTTTGTTGCCAGAAATATTAATAAATACCTTTTTTGGGTAAAATATTAAAATAGTTTTAACTATGGATAAACATGTATTTGAAGGCATATATATAACATTATAAAACTTAACATTAATGCCCATAACAATATCACCTTAAGGCAGTGTTTATCTGCTGTTCTGTAGGAAGTCAGTACTCTGAAGTTGGAAGAAATTCAGGCAGTCATAGTAGTTATCACAGAAATTACAGTGCCCATTAATCTCCCCATCACTCCAACCTGTGGTGGTGCTACTTGACTGAAATATTATTAATCTATTTTGGATTAAACTTATTTTAACAAACTCTGTTGATTTTATACACACATTTTCTTCCTGATGGTTTCACTGCAGAAAGTTTTAAGAATAATTTTATGTTCAAGATGGCTTCGTTTGGCCATGATGTGAGACCCTTTGAGGATTTTTGTCCTTCAAGCACTGATGTTTCCCTGATCCTTATGTTCATTTTAACACAATTTCCGCCTCACAGTTTTTTTGTGTGTTTGATGTTTATGATGTGGCTTTCCTCTTCTCCTACCTACTCACATTCCTGATGGACTCACATGACAGTTGCTCACAGCTATTAATTCCTCTGCCGCAGATAACAGTGTCATGTTGCACATCTTAGAGGAAGGTGCTAGTAACGTGCTGCTGTGCTACCAAATCCTGTTTCCCTTTTGTAGAGAAAGAGGGGAGGTGGAGGTAAGTGCCCGCTGAATGTCCCATGACCCAACTAGAGCCAGAGTGGGAAGGTGATGGGTGGATAAGCTGTGAGGTAGTGTGCAGATGAGTAATGAAGTGACAATTTAAAACAGGGAAGAATCTGAAGGGCCAGCCAGGGATTGACGTTGCAATTAATTCTCCTAGTCTGATGTTTCATTGGGTTGCTGCATTTTTACTTGATTACTTGATGGAGCGTGCTGGGGGTGAAATGATGTTATGGGGTGTTGAGAGTCTGAGTTCAAAGGACATTCTACTATCCACTGTTAATTTCTCTTCTAACTGAGAGGTAAAAACTTAATTCTGCATCATGTCTTTCCATGAAGCTAAAGTAACACCATGGTTCAAACTTTCCATTTTCAGAAATGGTAATTTCATCCAACATCACTTTTCAAAGTGTTTTGTTTTTATTTAAACTATTCACTCTCTACAGCTCCCTGAAAGGAGGTTGTAGCCAGGTGGGGGTTGGTCTCTTCTCCCTGGCAGCTATCAATAAGACAAGAGGGCATGGTCTTAAGCTTTGCCAGAGGAGGTTTAGGTTAGATATGAGGAAGAAATTCTTTACAGAGAGGGTAATCAGGCATTGGAATGGGCTGCCCAGGGAAGTGGTGGATTCTCCGTCCCTGGAGGTTTTTAAGATGAGACTGGATGTGGCACTTAGTGCCATGGTCTAGTAAACACGGTGGTGTTGGATCAAGGGTTGAACTTGATGATCTCAGAGGTCCTTTCCAACCCGGGTGATTCTATGATTCTACGATTTGCAGTAATTGCAATCTTTGATATTTTACTCCTAGTATAAGATATTTCTACCTGTAGAGTTTCATTGTCAGGCTTTTCACTGGCATAATTTTGTGTCCCCTTGAGCTTGCATTTGACACTATCTCAAATACCATTGCTGCATCTCTCCTCCTTGGTCCCTTTAGAGTTTCATGTATCTCATTGAAATCACTCACAATATCCTCTTTTCTAAACAATACAGACCTACTTTTTTTAACCTTTCTGAATATATAAGACCCTTGAGTCCTTATATCATTCTGGATGCCCTTAGCATTGACTCCTTCCATTTTTATGATACTTTTATTTTAAAAGTAAAGCTAAGACCATACGTTTTACTGCAAATGTATGACATTACTATCATTATTATTATTTCTCTTTTAGCTAGCATTTGATATCTCCTTTTTTTATTTATTCTTGAATTATATTTTTTAATTACTTCTGTCTAGGAAGACTGACTTTGGTCTTTGTTATGCTGATTCTTAGAGTTCTGCAATGTATCCTCTGACTTATATGGATTTATCCTATTTTGTATTACTAACAGAAATCAGACTCCAGTCTCTGTGTCACTGCAGTGGCTCTTTGAATGCTTATGTTTCTCGCTTTTCTTTTAGCACATCACATTTGAATTTTGTCCATCCAAAAGACCTTTTTATTACATTGCAATTTTACATCATCGTGGGAACAGGTTGAAGAAACTTGGTGTGGCATGGGAGTCACAACTTTTTACCTCTTTGAGAAGTGTGTAAAGTCATAAAGTAACTGTAAAATGTTGCCACCTCTGAGAACGGAGAGTGGTACTTATGAACATAGCTGTGAAGTAGAAGGAAGCTGGACTGGTATCACTGAGATTGCTGTCAGTAGCAAAATCACCTAAACCTTGTACACTCAGCCTCTGTTCCTGCTGTGACAGCACAAAGCAGGAATGAAGAGACACTTGACCATGGACGAAGCACAATTTCAGACATGCTCGAACAGCAGAGAGAGTCATAACTTAGGCCATCAGAGCATATTTTATAGAAGTAAGGAATGCTGGCTTTTTGTTGCAAAATGCTAGTAAAAATCAAGTGGTTCTTAAAATAAAAATGTGCCAGTGTGTTTGATGGATAAATTGGACTAAAATGGAAACTCAGCTCCAGTTTAAGACTTCGTCTGGATTTAAAAGAGTTTTTGTCTAATACAAAAGTAATGTTTTCCTCTTAAATATTTATAATACTGTTGTTAACACCAATATTCCCGATTACAAGAGCTGAGAAAGATCATATGGTAAAAAATTGAAATATCTGAGCTTCTCCATTGTCAGGATAGAAGAAAGGGGTCAAATGTCAATGAGAGTCAAGTTTGTGACATATTTTCCCCATCTGTCAGATCTTCAGTGGTACATGTTTTATTTAAAGTCTGATTTACCATTTCCCTTGTATATTGAGTCATTTTTCGTCTGATGACCTTACAGCATCAAACAGGAAAAGAGAAATTTTTTAGAAGATGCTCAAATTTGACAGTAACTACTGGCAATATAGTCATCAAGTGGAAAGCTCCAATATTTTTTGAGCATTTAAAACAACAGGTTTTCAAAGTAAGAGTTTTAAAGGTAAGAGTTTTAAAGGTAAGAGTTTTCAGGACGTGAAGTTTACTTTCTTTAGTTCTTCAGAACATAGTCAAGAAGAAAACACAAGTTTCTATGTTCTTTTTTATTTCTCTCAATACTAAGAACAAAAGAGCAATTTCTTCATGATACTTGATGTACTTAATTCTGAGGCATTCTAATTTTTCTTTGCATCCATAGATTAAAATTAATATAAGGTT
>NW_020884884.1:2434533-2436253 GCF_003945725.1 Corapipo altera
GGAACTTATCTAACGGTATATCTTTCTGTCTGGACTCTCTGTCTTTAAAACCTCCAAGATATTGTCTACCTATCAACTTATGAGGATTTTCTCATGTTTGCTGTGGAAATGAAGATTTGATGCTTTCCACCACTGGCTCAGCTGCTCTCTTTATTAAATATGTCAGCATCCTTTTTTGATTTAATTGTGAAACAACATATGTTCTTACCTACGCAGAACCCCACTACTGTCTCTGGACGTTAGTAGAAGAATTTAACTCTTTTCTTCTGTGCACTGAAGACAGACAGAGGAGGAGAAATAACCCAAAATCTTAGCTTTGAAGATTCAAACATCATGGACATTCAAATTTAAATCTAAATTCTGTGATTCTCCCTTTGGCAGTTTGAGTATGCGGCACGGGGAGGCCAAAGGCTACAGGGGCCAATTTCAAACCATGACACTCCCCTTCCTTTAAAATGAGTGCAGCCTTTTTCTGATATTTAATTCTCTTCAGCCATAAATATTTGGAGTCTGTATTATCCATTTCTATTATGAAGAACCTTATATTACTTCAGAGTCAGCATAAATTTTAAAAAGGACAAAATCTGGTAAAAATTTTAATTTTTACTTACTGAAATAACAGAACGTGTTTTCAGGGATAGATTTTCTTTTTATCAGCATGTTCTCAGATGACACACAAGACTTGATAATTACCTTACCTTGACTTCCTTTTACTCATAAAGAAAAGCAATGTAATAA
Organism: Corapipo altera; assembly: GCF_003945725.1. NCBI lineage: Eukaryota > Metazoa > Chordata > Aves > Passeriformes > Pipridae > Corapipo > Corapipo altera. Next base: position 2,435,272 of record NW_020884884.1, read on the forward strand.
AAAGGTGTTCCACTACCTTTGCATTATTACTCATACTCACCTGAATTCTGAATAACACATGCACACAGGTATGTCAGTCTCTTTCTATATACATATGTATTCATTTGCATGCCAGTCCTTGATATTTCCTTTATGTCCCTTCATAGTCTGTGTAGACACACACACATACAGAATTAGGGTTTTTTGTAACTGCATAAAGCCCTTAAATTCAATCTTCAGTCACCTAAATAATTTCAAAAGCTGCTCAGTGGAATTCTTTAAAATTCCTGTCAAATTTATTAAATTGTTACAGCTGGGAAAATACACAAAAAGCAAATAAAAAATTTTAACAAAGAAAAGGTGTAATATTTTGTTTTTATTTTTGGGACAAGAGATATTGCCCTTTTCTTCTGGAATAGACATTCAGTTTGGAAGTATTTTTATAAAAAGGGATTAAAGAGTCACAAAAATAATCAAATTCTATGCCAGGTAAAAGAAATAGTCTGTCCCACTGGTATACTAGGGCAAGACTGCTGAACATTCTGTTATTGCATGGGAACACTTAGTTTTCAGCAAAACGCTGTTCAGACACAGATATCACAGTAGGCAACAGCCTACTTCAGCTCCCAAATTAAAAAAAGCTGAACTTCCCTGTGCTAGGCTTCTTTAAACCTCTTTTATCCATCAGGCCTGGTTCTTTATGACCTAGAATGACAGGAGGAGGAAAGATATACACCTAGCTACCACCATGCACCCACAGCCTGGCAAGATACAGCAACACATATCCCAGGCCTGTGGCTTCCATTTTCTTTTCAACTGTTCCAAGCATCCTCCAGCGCAGAAAAGCAACAGGGCTTGAGGAGATTTTATTTATTTTGGTAATTGTCTTCATTGGACTAATAGTTTTGTTTAAAACCTTTATATTTTCCAGCATGCAATTTATCACCAAAGTTTTCATATCTGGTTATCATACTCCTAATATTCCCTAGGTTGTGCCAGATAT